>NW_027508811.1:12747500-13347500 GCF_051911475.1 Siphateles boraxobius | reverse complement strand
TTTTTGACTTTGGCCTATATGTGGAGAGAGGAAAGCACATGGTGATTGAATGTACATCTCATTTGTTTTAGAGAGCAATTTATGGGCGAGTTACTCAGACTGCTGTCTTATGTTTTGTATATCAGGTATGTTTTCTCTGTATTCTTGCTCTTGGCATTGTTAATGCACTGAAGAGAGAGCAATTTATGGGCGATTTACTCAGACTGCTGTCTTATGTTTTGTATATCAGTAAATCCAGTGAAACCGCCGCCTGTTGTCCCGTGTCTGTCTTCACAACGCTTCACAACGCAGACAAGTGTAGTCATAACTGGTGTCGCGAGCCACCGGTTACATATAGTACACTTAAAAGTATACTTTTATATACTAAAAGTGGGCCAATTTAGTCCCAAGCAGTATTGAAATAGTACACTTACAAGTTTACTTCAAGTACACATTGATATTAGTATACTTACTACATCAAGTTCATTTTATGAAGTATACTTAAGTCATTTTTAAGTATACTTTAAGTACACTTCTTTTTCGTAAGGGTGGCCAGCAACTAAACAGCCATTCTGCTGTTTATTCTACAGAGACCAGCCAAACATACCCATCATCATCAGTCTTAAATTTCAAGCTTCACAGCTTATTTAAGAGCCCTAAGGAGCTGTAAAAATAATCATTTATATAAAACTCACATCTTGTGAAGTTAGGTGTCATAACAAGTGCAGTGAACAGCGCAAGAATCCTTCGGCTGGAGAACTTCTCCGCCAGAGAAAATACAGCACTGGAGCTTTGCCTTTGATCCTAGTCAATGTTTTGAAACACTACAGTAACACTATACTGTGTACTGATGCAACAGGTATTAATGTGCTTTAGCAGAGTTTTGATAACGTAATGAGGCTACTATTGAGAAGAGATAAAAGGATTAGAAATCTGAGGTTCACACATAAAACGGGCCACCCTGTGAATCCTCCCATCTGCCATCCCAATTAACACAACAGCGCTTCTTGCAAAGGTGGTCCGGCCCCCGTGCAAGCATACACGGCACAGAAACAAATTCATTTTTCAGCAAAGCATTGTTGGTCATTTATGTTTACACACGCTGGTTTATGAGTCACCAGTGACTCTCTCTAATAGATATCATATGCAAAATATATAAAATGCATACGCATATGTTTATTAATAGATATTTCCCAGTTTTACACGTATGTCATGATAACATTCTAACTATAAACATCAATGCAGAATGAGTGCTTTATCACTATTTTGTGCTTTTTTTTTTTCTTTTTTTTTACAATAGTAACATATTTCACTACAGGCCACAACTTCAGCACTTTAAAGACAAATGTAGATTTTAGATAAGAATGCACTAATATTAAAATTCTGAAGGAAAAAACACTGATCATTATTTTCTAATGGCTAATCATACTAATCGCACAGTATCAGTTTATGTAATGTTTTAAAATATTTTTTTATTATTTTTTGTTTTTTATAATTATTGTTTTTTTTTACTTCTTATATTACTTTTATTATTAAACACTTTTATGTAAGACACTTTGAATTAGAAAGAACTGTCAATATTAATGACAAAAAGAATCCCGCAAGAGCAGCATTAAACGTTGATTCATGGAGGATAAAAAGCATGTAACAGTAAACACTACTAGAGAAGTGCTTATTTAAAGAGGTGATTTCAACATCTGTATCGCTGGAAAATGCATAACATCAACAAAGTTCATCCTTCAGATCATGTGCACTTCATTGAACTAAAAGATTACCGCTGGGTATGAAATGTAAAAAAAACTTGCTTACATAATATAACCAATAAATGGTTGATATTAAAAATCTAAACAATTTTGTCTAAATTAAAAATAATTCTCCAAAAAAATCCAAGTGTATTTAGGCAATACAACACTATGATGTACAGTATGAAGAATGGATATAAATTTTGAGATTTGCTAAAGATTACATTTAAGTGTTCTTAAATTAGTAGTGTTTTTGATTAACTTTGAGCGTTAAATGACAGCAAAGGTAATCTGAATGTAAAAATTGGGTAAATGAGCATGCACAATAAAATATCCAATAATAATTTTAAAAATGTGGACAATAACCAATACTGTACATTCCTATTTTCAGGTGAATCATGGATATGAGTATTCAAAATTGACTGACAGAAGAAAAATTAAAAAAAGAAATGCTTGTCCAAACAAGCAAGAAAAAGATGGGTATAAAGTCTATAACAAAAATAAAAACTCTATGATATCATATTTTATAAAATAAAACTCTCTCACTAGAGCTTTTGGTACAGACTCTAGTCCATTTGATGTCAGAATTCAGTTCATTTGGTTGATGTGGAAGTGCTTTTTTGAACTCTAGTGGGCACCTGTTCAACCTGTTACAAAAGCAATAAACAAATCCCACTCAATTCCAGAGTGCCTCGGGGCACAGTGTGCCATAAGTGACATGTAACAAAGATGCCATTGCTGGACAGTGTCTCCTGGCTTCCTGTTGGCCTGCAGGGGTAGAGTCAGGAAAGATGGCACAAACTCAGTCAAAGTTACACATCCTCTCACCTGGCTTTGGCTTTTATATGATTTATCTGCTGAGTTACCTGCTTTAAGGGATTTATCATTTCCTCTGTCCCATTAAATGTGGGACTCTCCTTTTCTTTTCTAAGTGTCTTTCCTACATAGCTAAGTAAACAGTGTTGTTTCTGAGAACAAGGATGGAAGAGGCAGGAGGAGTGACTAATTTTCCTTAAGGAGGTGAGGTAAATTTGTGTTCTACAGATGTTCTTTGTGATTTTAATCCCGTCCGAATCAAACTCCTTAGTGTTTTTTTCTCATACAACCTAAAACTACAGAGTAAATTACCTGCGTCGGGCGTCCCCAGAGAAATCTAATCCCGTCTGGATGGAAACATCTGTAACTGTGGTATAACATTTTTCACAATGCTTCTCATTTATCTTGACCTTTTAGAAAAAATATCCTAAATAAAGATATATGTATCATTGTGCTGCCTGGTGCTTTATTATATACCTTTTCTGGGTAAACTAACAATTGATGATTGTAATACTGTTGTCAGTGGTGGCGCTAGACCGGGGCTTGCTGGGGCTTTAGCCCCACCAAAAATTAGCTTAGCTACGACGCAGCTAAGATTTTTTACTCTCAGTATCACTTTCATTTAAACAAAAAATGAAAAAAGGGGTGTAATATATGTTGTAAATGTGCCTACAATGGTTTTAATGGGGGTTGAGACAATTGCACACGCAGGTACGGTGCATGCATTTGCGAATGGTGATCATAAGCTCATCAACAACGATCATATTGGAGAGCTATTAAATATGAAGAAAACGACTGCAGACTTTTGACACATCTCGGAATAGTTCAGAAGATAACCGACAAATTGTTCTCTTGTAATTTGCTATTGGTGAGTATCTAACGTAGGCTACCATGATCTTTTTGAAGATTCACTCATGTTATAAACGTCAAATAATATAAATTTTAATTAAAATTATTGCACGTTGTTCGCCCTAGCTAGCCTGGTGATGAAAAAAATAAGGAGAAAAGGTTGTTTTAGATCTAGACACATAGATTAATGAGCTATATATACCATAATTACATATACCATAAGTGTATCATATTTGAGTTAAAAGTATAGGATGTGCTCAGTAATTAATGCTCAGGCTTAAATTCCAAATTCTACAAATTCACACTTTGTCTTCAATAACAAATGCAGACTAATAAACAAATATTACCTAGCTATACTTTGTACAATATACTATTGTATACTATATTGTATTTTTAAAGTATACTTCAGTGCATTGTTACAATGATCATTTTCATCACACAGTTAAAAATATACCTAAAATATATATTTTAAGTAAAGTGCAAATAAACAGAATTTTCACTTCAAGTATATTTTTCTAAAATATATTTAGTAAATATACTAAAGTACAATTATTTTAAAGTGTGTTAAAAGTTGAATTGTGAAAATAGGTAAAAGCATGATGCTAATATAGCCTACTTTTAATATATTTAAAGATAGTACCGTATTTTTTTTGTTGTTGTATATTTTTACAATGTACTATTGAAAAGGGAATATATTTCAAATACAATAAACTATACTTTTTTTCAGTAGGGATTGTTTATTCTTAGCACCCCCTTTGAACTGTTAACCCTGTGCATATTATAATTATTTCTGAAGGACCATTTGAGACTGATGATTAAAGTAATGGCTGCTGGTAATTCAGCTTTGCCATCACAAGAATAAATTACATTTTGAAATATATTTTAAAAAGTACCAACCTCAAACTTTTGAACTGTAGTGTAGATTTATTAGATTTACATTATGCCCATCTTTAATGTTGATGTCAGATAAAATTCATCTTTTGGAACAAAAAAGGAATGTGTATGAATTGAATTTTAATCTGACTGTATTTGATAGACTCTTCTATCTATGTTCTATATTAGGGCTGTCAATGTTATGCATACAAATATTATAAAAATAGTTAATTATTTTAAAAAAATTATATTATGAAAATGTGATGCAATTCATCAAAACAAATGCCCACATTCAAACAAAAGAAACTCCTATCTAAGTAAAAAAAAACTACAAAGATCCCATCCCAATTCCGTCTGAATCAGTGCAGATCTTTTGTTAATAATTGTAACTCAAACGTTGTTTATAAAACATTTTTATAAACAGCTTTGTTATTTGCATTCATTTCAACTAGTCAGCAATCCCAGGTTTTTACTATTTTCCTAAGTTTAAATTGCATTTTCCTCATGGAAACTCATCGCCTTGCACCGGGGACTGGAACCAGGCCTGGGGTCATGACTGTGTCCTTAACTGAAGGCTTTCTCGGGTGGACTGGGTGGTCCGTCAATCAGACTGGGAACCACAAATAAGGATTTGAGTGCATGGCGAGCTCCTCGCAGAACCTAACGCTGTCCCAACACAAACAGCAGGAGGAATGTGAAGTTCCTCTGGTACAATGAGAGCACCCAGGCTCAGCAATATGTAGAAAGCAGATATGAAGTACCTAAAACTGCAGGCATTATGAGTAAATAATAGTTACATATAACTATCTCATATAAAATAATTAGAGAAATATTCCAATAAACATATTATGATGCTCTGTTTTTTCCAGTTCCCATGAAACTGCCAAAAACAATAATTATTTTTCACAATCCACAACAGAGGCAAACATAAATTATTTCAACATATCCTAATCTCCAAAATGCTATTTTGTTTGTCTCCAAAACAATGTGGCTTGGAAAGTGCAAAAGAACTAATTGTGACTAGAGTCAAGACAGAAAGCATCACTGAAAGAGCATTCATTTGATCAGACTGGAGTGTAACTTGCATCTAGGAGATGAAAATGGCTCTCTGGTATATGTACAGCTTGATATGTAGCATACTGTACTCATCTGACATTTAACAGCTTTTTGCCCCACGGGGCCAACAAACAACTCTCACACACATGCATATGGGAGGACACTGTTGTCATGATAAAAAACAGCTGTCAGGTTTTGTCAATGCTGCCTGGCCACCAGCCTGGGATGAAGCTCTTCGCTAGAAAGCAGACATTCAAACTTCATTTATCAGCTAACATTAGGCTTTCTTTGAGCACACAACGGAAAAGGCTCATGTTTTGACTGAACCTTAGGGGGGGGTCTACAGTACATGCACAATGGCTAAAGTGAATTTTGCACAAATGTTTTGGGCTGCTGTTATACATTCACCGGGAGCAGTGATGTTGGCTAGATTTCTGACCAGACCCCAGAAAAAAAGGCTGTGAAGGAGTTTCAGTCTTGCTGGAAGAGGTCAAATCTTATCAAATGAAGAATTTGGTCGTCCCAACCTTCCACGTTTTCAGAAGACAAATATGAGTTAGTTTTGTTTGGCCTGTGGCGTATGAGCTTATCAGCTTGAGGAATGCCTGGTGTTCTTCAGAACTGAGATCCGCAGTAAAGGAGCTGTTAGAGTGTTAGTGTGGGAGTTCTAGCATGGACACTCTACTCACAGGACACAGAAATTAAACTTGAACTCCCAAAAATGCTATTTTAGACTATTATGTACAAATTGTACATTTCAGTATCTGCTCCTCTCTCTATATATAATTTAAACTACTGTTCAACAGTTTTGGGTTAGTATAATGTTAAAAAAGATTTATTTCAAATGCTTTTCTTTTGTACTTTCTATTAAATTGATCAAAGTATCCTGAAAAAAAGTATCATGGTTTCCACAAAAAAATTAAGCAGCACAACTGTTTTCAACATTGCTAAAAAAAATATCTATCTTGAGCATCAAATCAGCATATTAGAATGATTTCATAGATAAAATACAGCAGTCAACATTTGAAGTAGATCAAAACCTTTCATCAAAGTTATACATGAATTTTGAACAATACCCGTTCTTGTCTTAGGACAACTTTGATTACTTTTTTTGATCCACTTCAAATGTTCTGTATATTCAAATAGAAAATATTGAACATGAGAGACTTGTTATTTAACTATCAGCTAAAAATCTGGTCAACATTGCCGCTTATTGTGACCCACTTTTATGGAAAAGGACAGTCTAATGGACATGTAAAATGATCAATCACAGTTCAGTTTATTTACATGCCAATTTAGTATTGGTAAATCTGAAAAAGGAAATACAACAATAATACACTGCCATAGAAAAAAATGGAAAATGAATTCAAATAATAAATGTCAAAGTTGAACAGGCATCACTGAAGGAAATAATGGAAAATGTGAGTCTAATTGAATTTCTGTACTTCCAAAAGTAATAAGCACCTATTATTTCATATATACAGTTGTGGTCAGAATTAATGGCATCCCTGCTAAATATGATCAAAAATGGCTGTAAAAAATAAATCTGCATTGTTTATCCTTTTGATCTTTCATTCAACAAAAAAATTGCAAAAATCTAACCTTTCATTAAATCAAAAGAATTGAAAGTGGGGTGGGGGGTCACATTAAGAAAAAAACAAATTTTCTCCAAAACACATTGCCCACAATTATTGACACCCTTTTATTAAATACTTTTTGCAATCTCCTTTTGCCAAGATAACAGTTCTGAGTTTTCTCTTATAATTCCTGATGAGTTTGGAGAACACCTGACAAGAGAACAGAGACCATTCCTCCATACAGAATCTCTCCAGATACTTCAGATTCCCAGATCCATGTTGGTGCTTCTCCTCTTCAGTTCACTCAACTCATCAGGTAAGGGAACTGGGACGGTCATGGCAGAAGCTTCATTTTGTGCTCCGTAACACATTTTTGTGCTGATTTTGATGTTTGTTTTGGATCGTTGTCCTGATGGAAGATCCAACTTTATCTGTTGATATTTGATAGAATCCACAATGCCATGTATCTTAACAAGATGTCCAGGACCTCCAGCAGAAAAATATGCCCAAAACATTAAAGATCGAATGTTGGGGTACTTTTTATCCTTGTGTGCACCAAACCCATCTAGGAATTGAACAGATTTTCAATTCCTTAGCTGTTTTCATACAGCCACTTTCCATTTTGTGATGCTCAACAATCTTTTGATGCATATTGGTGCATTCTTTGGTTTTACTCCTTCTGAAGGATGATTAAGTGAATTTGGCATTTGTGTTTTCTCATATTTAAACTCCTGTGAAACAAGAAGTCACAGCTAGACAATTTCATGTTCCTGGTGTGCTAAAAAAAAAATGTAAATATTAATGGGCATATAGTTCAGAGATATGTTACCCGTAAAAAAATTCCAATAATTGTGGCCAACGTGTTTTGGAGAAAAACTTTTATTTCATATTGTGATATCTATACGTTAGTATGCTTCAAAACAATGACAAAATTCAAATTTAGAAGATAAAAGCATTCAAAACTTAGTCTCTCACTTTCGCCAATATGGATCAACAATTTTGATGACATCACTGCACTTTAGCTTCTCATCAGATTTTCTGCCCAATCAGAGACACGATAGTACAGAGCGGAACATACGCGCAACTCGGCACAGACCACAAAACCTATCGGACTCAGACCCATTTGAATTCTACACAGAATGCAGTATTTTAAAGCGATATGGAGTAGATTAGGAGGAGAAACGGTTAGACAGACTCTGCATTAGAAACACCACTGATGAGTAGAAGAAATAACATCAGTGCTAGTGCTGGAATAATAAATCGATGCATTGCGATTCTTCAAACGATTCTGGATCAATTTTGAGATTTTCAGTATGCATCGTGATTCTCTCCGAGAGATTCTGAGCTTCGCTTTTAACAGAAGATGACGCGGAGTGCTTTAGAAACAGCCGTACTCTGCTTGCTTCCAATTCCTTACACACACTGCTTAGATCTTCCATAAAATAATCTTTCATACAGTTTGAAAAGGTTGAAGCAAATTACAAGGGTGTTCGTAGTGGGATGTGTTTATATTAATTTTGCATCATAAAAGCATTCTGAGGTGCAAGCACATTTAACCACTTCTCGGTTAAAGAAGTGACTTTAAGACTCATCTCGTACACAGCCGAATGGCCAAGCGCTCTTCTTCGTGAGCATTTGAGCATGTGGTTAAAAACTAGCCTACAGCGCCATCTGCTGTTAAAAACTAAGCACAGAATTGATTGGAGAGACAATCGCGATGCATAACGAAAATCTCAGAATCGATCCACGAATGGCGATGCATCGATTTATTGTCCCAGCCCTAATCAGTGCCATGAACCAATATAAATTACACAATTTTCAAACTACACATGCTCTGCCCAGGTTCCAGTTATTTATTTTTAGACTTTTTGATTTATTTTATTTATTAATTTTGCTAGCTCCAGTTATTATTAGTTTCTTTATTTGGTTTTCTCTAGTCTTAGTCGCTATTTTGCTTTTATCTCTTGTTGTCTTGTCATGTGTGTGTCTTGTGTTGCTTCCTGCCCTGCCCTGCTTCCTGTTCCACACTGGTCGCTGACTCTCCTGTCCTGGCAGTCAGTCTAGTGCTGGTTACCTCTCACTTATGCTACGGTTTTGGCTCCTTGAGCCGCTGTCAAGTTTCCACCGTTGCCATAGAGCCTGGAGTTGTCTCGTCCCTGACCAGCCTGTTCTTCTGCCCTATTGTATGGACTGTGTTCCTGCCTCAGCGATCTTGTGTTTTGTCTTTTGTTAATAAATATCCCCCCCCCCCCCCCCCCCCCCCGATCCTGACATCTTAAGCATGATTACATTCACTGTTTCGCTTTAGTAACAGTTTCATATACAATCTAAAACGGGAATCTATTAGACTTAGACTGGGAATCCAATCTGACTTCTGATCTGTAATGCTGCCTGAATCATAATCATACACTGTTGGTTCGTTGGTCAGAGGACAGCTGCCCCCCGACTGAGCCTGGTTTCTCCCAGGGTTTTTTTTTCTCTATTCTGTCACCTGATGGTGTTTTGGTTCCTTGCCACTGTCGCCTTTTTCGCTTTTGGCTTTTGGCTTGCTTAGTTGGGGACATTTAATTGAATATTCAACAATATTATTGATCTGCCTGCATTGACACCATTATAGGAGAACTGAACTAAGCTGGATGATGACATCACGGTTTTCTCCAGAGCGGCTATATATATAAATGAACTAAATTAAAAACTTTTTTACAACAAAACTGAAACATCACTGAACTTACTTAAGCTGGACTATGACGCTATTTTCTTCTGGAAACAAACTTTGCTTCATTATTTTCCTGTTTTTAAAAAGGTTTTTAAAAAGGGGAGGAGCTGCTCGCTATGTCCAATCCTGTCTTCCTGTTTTAGTGGAAATTACAACAACCCATTGAGAAACGCTGCATGTTTTTAAGGCACTTCAGTGGGCCTTTAAAGAAATACACATCCACCTACCTCCATGTAAATCAGATTCTTATAATTTGCTCTGAGAGAGCTGAATCTAAATATTTACCATACACTGCAGTAGGGGTGGGCGATATAGTCTCAAAATTCTATCACGATATTTCAAGAATATTTGCGATAATGATATTAATGACGATATAGACAATTTTTTTGTTGTTGTTGAAAATTTTCTTATTATGTTTATCTCGCCTAAATGTTTGCTCACTCATTGCGTTTTTACAATGTGTTAATTTTGTTGTTAAGAGTTTACACAACACAAGGAAGCTTGATTTCAATCTTTGAATTAAATGTTAAATGTCTGTAGGTCTAACACCAGTATTCAGAAATACTACAGAAACATAATAAAGTAAACAAATGTAAAATAACACAGTCTTTTAGTTCTGTTTCCTGATTAAATTAAATACATAGGCTAATAATTCTCATTCATTACAATTAAAGCTATCTTTTGTTGTTTTGACGACAACATTAATGACAGACGCATAGCCTATGGCTGCTGTCACTTTTACAGCTAGTGCACGGATCCATTGCTGTTTTCATTATACTGTCTGTCACACTGTCACATGCGTTTTATACCTAACCGACTGTGTTTATGAGTATACTTACCAAGACCGGAAGTTTTACACAATTTTGCATTTTCCCCCCATTAAAGCGATATAATCCGCGAAAAATAACTTTAGTTTCTCGCGAGCTGTAGGCTACTCTATGTATGCACGCAGTGCAACTCTCAGAGAGTGAGCGAGTAGCTTACTGGATAGTTTACATTTACATTTATTCATTTAGCTGACGCTTTTATCCAAAGCGACTTACAATTGCTATATTTCAGAGGTCGCACGCCTCTGGAGCAACTAGGGGTTAGGGTCTTGCTCAGGGACACATTGGTGTCTCACAGTGGATTCGAACCCGGGTCTCTCACACCAAAGGCATGTGTCTTATCCACTGCGCCATCACCACATCAGTTTAAAACCGCTTGAATGTTTAAACTGATAAGAATTAAGAAGACTTGAAAATTATAAACTTTAGTTACGATGCACTGATGGCCTGATTGTGCAAGAGACCATTCAGTCATGTCTCGACTCCTAAACGTGCGCAAGAGAAGAACCGCGTCGGCAGCCCCGCTGAACACTCAAACTGTTTGTGAAATTGCTAAATCGTCATCGAAGGCTGACAGGCTGCTCTCGCGCTCCGACAGGTGTTGTTGTTGTGCGTGCTGGGGAACGTACATGCGCCATACGTCATCGCGTCGCTATATCATCGATATCGCGATAACACATTTTTTTTATCATGTAAAAATGTATACCGGTATTATCGTGGACGGTATGATATGGCACACCCCTACACTGCAGACAAACCAAATAAAATAGGCAAGAACTAGCTAATAACTAGTTCCTCCAGAGCCTTGAGATCTTTTGACAAGGCAGACCTATAGTTCATTAAGAAACTTCAGCAGGCATTTTCAGCAGGCATATTCAGCAGGCATATAGTTAAGTACTTCTCTATGTTGGCTTTCAGTCTCAAAACATGCTTTTCATTTCACACAGTAATGAAGTCTCTGGCCTCTGTAACTTGAACATTTGTTGCCATTGAAAAATGACAATCTACCCTCTCAAGACTGTTTTACAGGACTAGTAAGGGCTAGATAATCTTCCAGCTCTCCAAGGTAGTACAGACAAGTTTGAATGGTCAATTAAAGGGAAATATTTTGTGTAAACAATAAGTTAAGGTCCAGAGGGGATTATGTCACACGGTGACTCCTCTGTCACTGATCTAGACCAAGTAAGGTGAACTTCTAAAGAACAAGCCTGAGAGTGACTGCAAACTAGAGGCTGACATTTTTTCGGGAATCCCACGGGTCACGGGATTCCCGTGGGATTCCTGCAGGATGGGAGTCATCTTTGCTATCAATCACGGGATTTGGACGGTACAGGATAAATGGTTAACGGGAGCAGACGGGAGCGGGAATCAACCAATAGCAAAGACGACAAAAAAAGAAAAAAGTAAATGCATCATTTTGTAGTTTCCTTTTAATACGCCTACAATGTAACGCAATTAAAAAATAACTACACGACCCAGCCGTCCCAGAAGCCATCAGTGCTTTTTGTCACGGCTTACCGCCGAAATTCAAAGAGCAGTGATGGAGGGAGCTAACAGCCGCGGAGAAGTCGATGTGGCAAAAAATGATTTACAGCGCAAAGTCAGAAGTAATGACATGTCTATTAAGTTCACAGAACTGGTCGGAAAGTCTGAAATATTAATTAAGTTTATGAGAGTAGAATGTGACGGTGATAGCACAATGTACGCTGCTTGTAAGACATGCTTAGTCTTAGTCAAGTACGCAAGTGATTCAGGGACGAGCGGTTTGAAGAAGCACACTTGCAAGGCAAATTCGGGAAAGAATCAGGCAAGCATCGCTTCGTTCATCAAGCGAAAATTGCCGTATATGGGAGTGGTACAGGAGCGGGAGTCAGTTTAAACAGGAGCGGAATGGGATTGGGAGTCAATTTACCAGGAGCGGGATGGGATGGGATTATTTTTTAAACTTTGGTCTGGGAGTGGGACGGGACAAGATTTCTTTCTATGGGAGTGGGACGGGACAGGAGTGAAAATCCACTCCCGTGTCATCCTCTACTGCAAACATCTCTGTGACATTTAGGGTAAAAAGTCCTCTAATGCCGGGGACACATTTTAAGACTAGCTGAAACATTCTAAGACTGAACTGAACACACTTACAGACTGTTTCCAATGACTGCAGCAAATTTTAAACACCAACTGTGAACAAACTGTGAACAACTTGAAAGCAACTGTCTCTGACTCGGCATGTTGGGGCATGATCAGTCATAAGTATCAAATTACACTCATAATCGGCCTTACAGTCGCTTAGTGTGTCCCAGACTTAAGGTATTCGTTTTTCTCTAATGAACTATTTGGTTTAACACACCACACTGTAAAAAGTGATCAGTTGACTTAACTTAAAAAAAAGTGAGGAATCCAATTGCCTTAGAATTATTAAGTAAATACACCACTATTGCATAATTTTAAAGGGGGTACATGCAAAATTGCCAAAACAAAAGCAGAATCTTTCGAGTCCAATTAAAGAGGCTTAGTGCATGATGCTGAGACGGCTTTTTATTCTTCCAAGCTTGCCGCAGCAACAAAGATTTTGACCTTTGATTCAACAGATTTACAAATTCCAGGCAGGTAATTTGCTGTGAGCACAATACTATTTGCTAAATATTAGTGTTGTACTTTATCAGCAAGTAAAAAAAAAAAAAGAACCCATTAACACTTAACTTATGAATGCGCTAATGGTAAAATTAAATTACTGGCACAACGTGTTGTACATTTATCCAAGTGAAACAGAGAGTGATGGTCATTAGACCATAGAGAGCAGAAAAAAACTATTATTTTGTTTAAATTTGATTCTATTAAGGCTAAATCTACCTGATCATGTTGTTTAATGGTTGTTTACAGGCATCTGAGGAGATGCTAAAGCAGAGAGAAGACAGACCCCCTGTCTGATTATACATACTTCTCTGCTATACAATATACCATACAAAAGTATGTTGTCGCTACGATTTTTTTTTTTCTGCTTTTGAAAGAAGTCACTTATACTCACCAAGACTTCATTTATTTGGTAAAAAAAATACAGTTAAATCAGTAATATTGTGAAATATTATTATTACTACCCAAAACTCTTAAAATGGTAGTATATAGAAAAAGCAGTATGTCAAATGAGTAGTATGTCCGAATATACATTAATCAAAAACAGTAGCCAAACAATATCAGTTGAGCTAATTGGCAGATTTAAAATAAATATATATAAATGGCAGAAAATTTAGGTAGGCTCTTTTTAATTGTAAATGCTATTGGAAGCAAGAAAGTTTCCTAATTTTTAAATTGTACTAGACATTGCCACAGTTGTTATTATGTCATAGATCAAATATCAAAGACCACACGGGTCAAAGGTCAATGACAGCATGATGGATGTAATATGTCTAAGAATGTAGTCACACTACACAAATGCATTCCTAAAAATGTTCTTCATCAAGTTAAGAAGTTCAGCACATACTCTACTCTGAATGAGTCCGACGAAGATAGAAATTACTTGCTAATGTGCGTGGGAAGCAAACAGTAGAAATGATTCAGAAAACCTTAAGGAATATGCAATTGTTATATTACTAATTGTTATAATTCATAAGTTGTTGCAATCAATCCAATCAGACAGAGAGCAGTCAAACCAGATCCCAGTGCACACCTGTCATCATACCAAAATGCTGCATTATTAGGGGAACCACTTCATGCAGAAAGGCAAGATCTAAAACAAGGAATAGTGAGCGATGGAAGACCCCCAATGTATTTCCCAGCAAGGCAATTACTCTTTAGCCCAGTTTGCTTGGGCACTGCTGGGCAGGGAAGCCCCTCTGGGTTATGCTAAGCCACACAGACTACTTATGTTGCAAGGGTTTGCTATTAAGAGAAGACGGCTGCCTCCATCAGTCAGCCCCTTGTCAGCAAGGGCAACTAATATAAGACCACTTTCTGATGTTTTACTACATACCACCCGGTTAAAATGATTCAATCAGCAGAACGGAATCACAAAGTCCTTGTGTTAACTATAGCGAATGAGGCTTTCTATTGATTCGTCATCCATATCATGAAAAACAATTACAAAGACAAAGCAGTACTGTTGCTTTGAGAAACTGTTATTGGCTAATGGCCTTCCTGTTATTAAACTTACTGCCAACATTAATTTTAATGAAAGTTTCGAGCAGCGGTAGCTTGTATAGCCAGGTTCGAACAGAATCTGCAGCTTTTTTTCGCACTTTCTGCGCTAATTTTCAGGAAAAGTTCATTTTAACAGGGTCAGACTAGGTAAAATATTTAATGAATGAACAAACACATTAGTGATGGATCATATGTAGAACTAACACACAATTTCAATTCTGTTAAATTCTGCTGGCACATACTGTACACTACTGTACAAAGGTTTGGTGTCTTATATTTTCTGTTTTTTTAAGAAATTAATACTTTTATTCAGCGATCGTGCATTAAATTGAACAAAAGCGACAGTAAAGACATTTATAATGTTACGTAAGATTTATATTTCATCAAAGAATCCTAAAACAAAATGCTTAAATGTAAGCAACCGTTTGATAATAATAAGATATGTTTCTTGAGTTCTTTAATTAAAAAGACAGAAATTTTTAATGATAGATTAGTTAATCTGCAGTGATGATACACAGAAGGACAGAACTGTCCAAATTCTTAGATTCATGTTCCACGCTGCTAGTTTTCTCTCGACACGGCTCAGACAGTGCCCTGTCTGAGGGCTGCAGCTCTTCCTCGAGGTCTGTCTTGTGTCAAGAGTCCCTGACGTGATCAAACAGTGTCATTTTCAAAGGCCTTTCCCACTACCATTCATACTCCCACTGGAACACAGACATGACACCCTGTTTATTGCCTTCTTTTTGCACTTTTTTTGCATCTGTAACCGGTCTAAAATCTTTTTTTCCATTTAGCGAGAGCCAACTCTGTTTCCATATACCTTCCAATGTGAACAACAACAGCTTGCATTTCGATTACGACAATAATGGGACTGAAAGTGACTGGTCCACGTCTGTGGCCAGTTGGTCAATGGTCTTCTCCATCAAACAGGTGCATTAATCTTAAATATAAACTAAATAACAACCTTTTTTTGTATCCCTCTCAAAACAAAACATGTTAATCCAAGTAAAAAAAAAAAAAAATCTTATCAGGACTGTTGGAAACACAGAAAACCGAAATGATAACCTGCGAAAAGCTTGGTCAATCCCGTACTAGGCTAAGTGTTGCATAACTCTAGTAGTACTCTAAGCAGACCTGATTACACAATCAAATGGTGCTAGAAAATTGGTACTTAATGTCAATATTGATTATGCAAATTTATACTACATTGCTTGAAAGGACAAATGAAACCAAAAACTGACATCTCCTAATTTCCCGTCCGAATTCGGGTGTAAGGAAATAAGATTAAATCCAATTTGACATCTTAAGCCGAAGTAGAAAAATCTATAATGTTAGTTGGCAGGCTCTTGTATAGATGACATTCTGACTGTCTTACCGGGTCAGTGGCAAACTAGAGCACCTTTCTGAGTGCACAGAGAACAAGAGCCCCTCTGTTGCTCTTTTTTTTGTCACAGTTGAGTCCAGGTCATTACTGCAGGTGGCAATTTTGAAATATTTTGTTACAATATAAAAGCCACTGCCCCAGTGTGTGATACAAATCACCCTCAATAACTCAGCATTAAGTCAATATAAACGAATACCCAGTTTTCTAAACCATGAAATGGAACACAATTAGGAAATGTGAATAAGGAAATCAATGAACTTCTACCTCAAACCAGATGAATTCTCAGTAATATAAATAAAGTAGGCCTGAATCTAACTATAGCATGATGTACCGACACAGATGATTATGGGAGTGTTCACCTACTGTGCAATTTCCTTTTTCATTCTTTAAGAAAGTATGCGATTTCTGAAGGGATAAAGGAAACTGAATGTGGCTTTAATGATGTAAGTGTTCATGATGGCAGCATAATGTGTTCTTTGTGTTGGTGAAACCGCATGTTTTAATGCATATACGGAAAGGAAACAGGTAGGTTTTTTAATTAAAGTAGAAAAATTCCCTCGTTATATTATCTAAATGTGTCAAAAATGATTATCAGAGAGAGTTTTATTGATGTTGATACTGAGGTGTGGCTTTGAGGAGGAGCGGAGCTTTAAATTTGGTGAAATGTGCTCAGCTGCAGTTCTGTAATCTGCTCATCACAAAGAGATAATAGAGCTTGCTTTGATGCGCTGTAAAAACATTTGCTGGTTGAGCAGACAACTGCAAAGTTATTGATATGGTCATTGAAAATCCATCCCATTTAAAGAACCCATTAAACAGAAAGTCGCCTTCGTAAAAGACTAGTGCATAATAGTCTCACGTGTGGCATACAGTACAGTACTATAATAAATGCTAGTCTATACTGTATGTTGGTATGGGTGCCTTGCCACAGAAGTCAGAATTCTAGCATTTGATAATCCAATACACAAACAACAAGGCAAGAAACAAACTGAAAATCATATGAATCATTAAAAATGTTCTCAAAAATGAATAGCACACATCTTAACTCCAAACACTTATTTGTCTAGAGATATAGGCTCTATTGGAAATAACGGTGAAAGCATATGAGCAAATAACCTCTATTATTTTGTTTGTTTTAATTTTTCTAATTTATATATTTTTATATTATCTGTTTACAGATCGTTATTTTCATTAAATGTCTTATAATTTACAGTAACAAATTATCAAGCACAAATTCATTTTATGATAGAATTTTAGAATAGAATAGCATTTAAGAGGGTATTTTTGAGAATCTTATCTTAAAAACTGCAGCATACCATTTTAACTAACTTATGTCTTACGGAACTGCAAGCGTGACATATAATGACCTCTTCACTCAAATATAAGTTATTTCAACTGATCAAGTTCAAGCTCTAAATGACGACTTCATAATTAATAATGAAATCAATCGAGCATGTGTTCATATGGGACATATGCTTCCACTGTACATCTGACCCTCAAGCATACTGGCAGAAGAGGCAAAAAGACTATTACTTAATAATATGACATTTAGTAGATTATTCATTACAAAGGATTTGAGTACATGACGGAAACAGCAGAAGCAGCATATGGTTTGCTTAAGGGCACATGGTGATGGTGAAAAGGCAAGATTGTGTTGTGATTGATTGTTCATTGACTTCAAACAGTCCCACATCTTCTTTCACACGGTCTTTTAAAACCAATAGTCTCAAAGGATTTTCTTCATTAACTTTGTTCTCTAAAACTTCTCACCACATTCAACACTGTTTACAGCATTTCTTTTTTATGCACACGCACACAATCTGAGTTTGATCTAAACCCTCAGAAGCTATATGCAATATCCATAATGTATAATTATGCGAATCGTTGGCTACAAAACAAATGCTTAAGAAACATGTTCTAAAACTTGTTAAAAAAACGAATTACTGATAACAATTAAGTAGCAACTCATGTAAAAGCTACTTCATTCCTCTCTTGATTTTTTTATGATGCATGCAGCCCAGTCCAAGTGTGCTGATTCTGTGATGTTTCTGACTAGTGTGGGACAATGCGACTGCGTCGTTGCAGATGTAACAACTTAACCTCTATGACCTCAGCTGTCCTCTCAGCACAAATAAAACAACAACATCCTGTCTTGATGCACAGCGCAGCGCTCCAGTCTCACCATCCGACAGCTCAGCTTCCTCCTTAAAAACACTCAACAACATCCCAACAGATGCAACAATCTGAGCAAAATAAGTATGTTACAGTGCCTGCATTTCCCTTTAAATTGGGGTCATATAGGGGGCATCTCTTTCAGGGAGCTTACAGAAAATCTCTGAAAATCCATAATCATAAATTTCCCAGTAACATTAATAGCAAATACACACCATAATGCAAACCTCACTGGTGCGTTTAAATGACAAACCTAGTCAATCAAAGGCCACACTGTACCTAGTAGCGACATTTTAAAAAACCTTACTCTAATAGAACAAGTCATTAGGTTATGTTAAACTGTTCTATTTGAAAAGAGACTGGATTAAGAATTTATTAGCATACAGCAGATTACAATTCTCTGTATCCCTACATTTCTTTAATAAAACTTTCAGACATAGGCTACAAATTCTAAGCATTTCGAAATCAATTAGGATTAACTCTCTGAAAGAAAAATGAGAGATTTAAAATAAAATGTATAGGCTACATGTCATATGCAGTAGGCTATAAAAAACAACTTAACAGGTGAACTTCAGTTGTGAACATTCATGATATTATCAACAAAAAAGAGTGAGATTTTTTGACTTACACAAAGGCATGGTAAATAAATGCCCAGGCTCGCGGTCGCTCCAGGACATTGTAGAGGTAGTTCTGGAGCTTCCTGTAGCGCGCGTTTCTCCGGCCGCTTTGTGCGCTGTAGATGAGCGGTTTCCCCAGCAGGCTCAGCCGGGCGCCCTGCTTTCTCCTCTGGTTCTCCAATCCTACTGCACCTGTTGTGCCCGGCGTCGACAGCAAACTGTCGACTGCCCTAGTCGCGTTGTTCATCGTCCCACAACCGGCTTCAACATCTTTCATGCCATAGGGCTGCGAGGTCTTCATCCAGAGACCAGTACCGCCCTCATCGCCACTGTGGTTACGGGGCATCGCATCATCAGCGCAGGCTGGAAACGCGCGTCTGGCACCAGCGGTGCGCGCATATAAAAAGTCTGTAGACGAGCGTTACAGTCTCCTGTGTAAAAACATAATAATATTTTATTGTTCTTCTCTTTAAGATTATATATAACAGGATCGCCTACTGACAAGTGCAGGCATCCAGCTCATTTGCAGATAAACTATGAAAGATTTGGTAAAGTTATGAACCTTCAGATGACTCAAGCAATCTGCGCTCGCCGCCGTGAGACTGGAGTTTTGAAGGAGCGTCACCATCTCAGTGGAGGAGATGTGGCGAGGGGAGGGCATCACTCGACATTAAACGCAACACTCACTCACTCGCTCGCGCTCTCTCTCTCACTCTCTCTCTCTTTCTCTTCCTCTGTAGGCTGTGTAAACAGGGTACACTATTCCAGTTAAATGTGCTGACAAGATCTAATGTAGCACTTAGACCCCCCAATATAGACAAATTATCAGCTTTATGAAGCTTTCGCTTCAGTGTGCGAAAATAGTGGTCGTCTTTTTAAGATAATTTCAATAAATATGATTTGTTTAACTCCAAACTAATATAGGCTACTAAAATACAAAAGGTATCATGATAGCATATACTTTAACTAAAACTACAGTAAAAGCGCATAAAGGTGATAAAGAACGAGTTTACCGTTCGATAAGGGCTTGTGCCGAATAGGCTACTGTTGCTATGGTTACATCCTGGCGCGAAAGTGACTTCTAAACGTATTTTGTGGACCCTTTTCACAGCCAGTGATTCAACATCGTAAATCCTGCAAAGATTTTTATATTTTCATTTCTTTTTTATGTAGCCTATGTATATATTTATAATACTGTACTTTGTATTATATTAGCCTACCTTTGCGTCAAATAACAAGAAACTAGTAAATGCCCCTGTGAGTGTGTTTAATATGCTGCGTTCCAGGCAGTTTTTTAAGCACGTAAATCACGACTTCAAACCACGACTCACGACTTAGCGTTCCAGGCCAGTCACGCCAAACTACCTGAGCGCAGTATATAGCCTACATTATTGTTTCAGAGACACATAAAATACATAATCGTGCGTGAATTATTATCATTATTATTAATTTGACTGAAACTTTATATTGTCCTAAAGTGTATTCTCACCGTGTAGGGGGGGGGGGGGGGGGGGGGGCTTGTTGTTTTGTATGGTTTCGCGGGCTATGTGACGTCAGAGCTCGTAACTGGGAGTAGGCTACATCGATCTACTACGAGTTCACGTGTGGGAATTCACGGGTTTGACTGCCGTTCCAGTGCACTTTCACGGGTATAAGGTTGGAAAAGCACGAGTTACAGGTTGCATTGAACACGGCAATAGGCTACAAGTATTAGGCCTACAACGGATGTGGGAGTGGCGGTAAAAGTGACGTATTTTCTATCTTCTGACTGGAGTATCAATCCCTCTTTTTGAAAGTTGTGAAAACACTATTGTGGAGTTTTTGTTATTTGAGCAAATGGGAACACAAAAATATATTTAACGTAGTCTGTTATTCACCAAAGTTTACGCAACTATGACTTCGGCTTCTGAGAAATTTGGCGCTCCAATCACCCAAGTAGGCTAAAAATACTTTTTAAAGTAGGCTAGCCAATTTTTTAAACAAATCTTTTGGCCATAGGCTACTTGCGATAGGCCTTTCGAATTACCTTTTGGCTTGACTTCTTTTTACCAGCTTCTATCGAGTGCTCACTTGTCTATAGCATTTCTTTGAGGTTACTAAATGTTTGGGGGTTTTTTTATAAAAAAAAAAGTTTAACCAGTCAAAACATGGGTTAATGTTGTAGGCTACTCTGTTTATGTTTTTATTTATTTTATATTTATTTATGTATTATAAAAAGTAGCTAAAACTAAATCCATACATAAATAGCCTACTTTATAATGATTGTCACACAACCGCATAAATCGCAGCCTGGCTCGCTTCTGATTGTTATTCCTCCAAAACAGTTTATGTTGGCCTATGTCCGGAATCAAAACAAAAAATGAAATTGTCTGCGAAAGTTAGTCATTCATAATTCATAATAATGAATATGATCTTCCAAGTTCTCTTGCATCGCCATTCGCTCCCTCTGCAAATGCCCATTTATGTCGAGCTGAGAGAGAACTGCGCGTTCATTCTCTGCCGAGCCGCTCAGAGAAAACAACATTTATGCGTACATTTTTTGTCTCTGAAGACTCAGACAATGTCCTTATTAATATACTGAGACAATCTGAGAGATCTCTGTCCTTATTGATGCAAACACCCCTGTGCCCGCCCCGCATAATTTTGACTTGAATCGACTTACAAAAGTGTATGATTAATTAGCTACTACAATAGTTTTCTACTCACTGTGGTGGCAGAACAGATTCCCCTCAATAGACACTTTATATAAACGCCAAAAAACAAGATTTAAGCTCATAACTGAGTCTTTCTGGGTTCCTGATCGGGGCTCAATTGAAATCGCGTCTGATCCGGTAATCACGGAGACCGCAGATCTAGCGGAGCAGCTGCAGACAGACCACGTGATCCGAAAAGAAATCAAATGCACGTAAAACGCCGGTGAGCGGTAGCCTATACAGTTGAATAAGCAAGTAAACGGTTCGTATTTCAGAGATGTGAACGATATTTTATTGCATTCTACAAACTTTTTAACTATTACTCTTTAACTTTTTTTTATTTTATATTCTGGTATTTTTAATGTTAGTGTCTTTTTCACTCAGAGGTTCAACAGAGGGAAGCAGGGGAAGCTGATGCACACACGAGTTCTCTTCCACCTGTGTCTCTCTATCACAAGTTTTATTATTGTAATGTTATCAATTGTATGCTTATGAAGTTGCATTGTTAGTGATTTTCATTATGCATAATTCAAATACTTTTGCACAAGAATATAAACCAATAAATCATATTAATAGACAGCACAGAATAAGGCCGAACGTATTACAGCATAATCTGTCACAGTGTCTTACTGACAAATTGCTGAATAATATACTAGAAAAACACAAAAACAGATGAAATAAAGAGACTGGCAATTGAGCAGCACTGTATCTCTCTCTCTCTCTCTCTCTCTCTCTCTCTCTCTCTCTCTCTCTCTCTCTCTCTCTCTCTCTCTCTCTCTGTGTCTCTGTGATTGTCTCTCTCTCTCTCTGTGTGCGTGTGTGTGTGTGTGTGTGTGTGTGTGTGTTAAAGTGAGATGTCAAATGCAGCTGTTCAGCTCAACTGACTGCCGTCTGTCTATGTAATTCAGGGAAATCTTCCAGGATAACATCATCATTGAAACCTTACATTGCAGAATCATCATCGAAAGCTGTCACTGCTTCCATCTAAGCACATATCATACTACATGGAAACTGTCAGATCTGCTTCTGTGTCTTGTGCTCTGTGGGACGTTTATGTTGTAGTTTCCCTGTGTCTAGTTTCTGTGCTCTTTCCTGTGGCCAGGTTGTATTCCAGCCCCTCAGCAACACTCCTGAACTCCCGGCCAAACTCCCTCAGGTCAGTCCCCCGTTGACGGAGGGGCCTTAGTGCAGTGGAACATGCGCTGATATATGGGGTTGCAGGCAGTGGAGGCTGGCAGATGGAGTGAGCCCCTTCTCAGCTGAGTCCCCATTTTTGCAGTATCATCCTCTGCGCCCCTGGAACTGGGAGACGGGAAGAGGAAGATACCCATCTTTGCTAAGTCCTCCTTTGTGGCTGAATCGTCTTTGTTGGTCATGGTATGTCTTTGTATATTGAAAATGACACACCTGGAGCAGACTAATGAAAATGAAAAAGACTACAAAACTACAACCTGGCCACAGGAAACAGGACACAGGAAAGGACACAGAAACTACAACATAAAAGTCCCACAGAGCACAAGACACAGAAGCAGATCTGACAGTAACAAAATCTAAAGAAATACATTTAATAAATCAGCATTATGATTACAAAATTATTCTATGGGTCATATCAGGCTTGGGACATAGGTTACAGCCATGTGTCTGTTTTTCTTGAGTCTTTTTTTTTTAATGGTTTACATGCATAATAGTTTGGCATGTTTTTCCTTCTTTAAAGTAGGTCTAACTTTCACATGTCTGATTTTTTTTGTGCACTGTGTGCAAATAGAGTGGATTAAAAAATTACTCATAATAAGAATAGATTTATATAATGCATAATTATGCCATATGGGCTTTTCTTACAGCTGTGCAAAAGAAGTTCAAGCTTTCATTAACAAAACTGCCAAGGGAGTAGCAGAAAGGCAAATAAATAAGCCAAATGAACAAGAACACCTTGTGTTTACAATACAAATGTTATATAGGCCTATTTTTAGTTTATTTAGCAATCCTGGCAGTGCAGACCTGAGTTTTTAGTAAGTCAATGTAATTTAGAATTTAGAAGTGCACATTATTATAAAAAAAAGCAATTTATTTTAATGTATTGTATGCAAAGCTCAAATGTCTTGCTGTACTGCAATGATAAAAACGTCTGTAAATGAACTTTAAGCATCAATTATTTTAATCTTAGTGTAATAATTGTGCTGATGAGGGAGGGTTTTCTGTTACTGCTTTTTTTACATTCACACATTACTATGATGACCATAAAAATGTGTATTATGTGTAAGTATTTTTCTAATGACATAACTCCAGGAATGTATCCAGGAAGGATTCATGCACAGCTAACAACAGCACCCTCTAGTGTTACGAGTCTGTAAATACAGCTAAATAAAACTTGAATATTACTCATTAAAAAAATTAGGCCCCTATTGATTTAACGTGAAATTATAAGTAAACCTTACTTTAAGCTTAACACCATAAAAGCAAAAATAAATGAATTAATAAATAATAAAACTATACCGCTACTATTCTACTAATAGTATTGTTCCCTAAAAGCTTAATGATATAGGGACGTATAGGCCTAGCTCGCATCAGGACTGCTGTCGTTTAATATCATGTAACATAATCATCACAATCAAATCAGTTTCACTGATTTAGAGGTTATATTGCACTGTAAAAACCAAGCCTGGTTTGGCCATAATTGTAAGCATTGTGATTTAACAGATAGTTTAAAGGCCCTAAATATTAAAGCCTAATAAATATCCATGTAAATGTCTAAATATCCATTGGCCTAAAACACATTTCTGCAGAATGTAGGCTACTTGACCCGACCGACCATAAAAGTAGCCTACATGGCACGGTGATGAGAAGCAGTGAGGACCCAGACAAGCTCTCCAATAACCCCTGTCATAAAAAAGCTATGAGTATTATATGGCCATCGGGATCAAGGCAAAGTGAAATGAGTAACGAGTCTTAAAATATTAGCAATAGATTCATTTGAAGAATGGAGCGCAAGATATGCTTTTTTACATATTTGAAAGAGTGGCAATAAATCAACCCCTGTTTAAAAAATGTTTGAAATCTTTCACGGCACTGGTTTCATTTCCCAGGCAGACAAGAACAGACACTTTCCATTAAACAGCTGACTGGCAATGCCACAGCACTGAGTTTATGAATGTAGGCTACTGTAGGATAAAACGCGAACCATTGCAGATTATTTGATTTCAGTAGATTAGGCCTACTACTTTTTAATATGATGATATTTTTTCAGCTATTGTCCAAATCCTTCAACTCACAAACAATTTGAGATGGATATCATATCACTAAACGATAACTTGCATTTCCATAATTGAGTCAGAAGATGATGCGTGTTTTTTTATGGGTGCAACTCACAAAGAAAAAGCGATTTCTTACCATTTTGCAGTAGCCTAGGCCTACAATCCTTTTATATCACCACATTTAATTCAGACTGGAAACCCACATTAAATCCTTTGCTACAATACAGATTTGAGCGGTGCAGGTGTCTCCTCAGAGCTTTGCCCTCTTTGGGACAGGTGGAGATAGCCTCAGTGGCGGTCTTAAAGGGGCATTCGGTAACTATTTCAACTTAATAAAACCGTTTAGAAATCATTTGGATGGTTTAATAACCTGTTCTGGTGAGAATGGAGACTTTCCCCGCTCCCCCCAGCGTTCACAGGCGGAAAACCAACCTTGCAACATGAGGATTAACGTCCCGGTAAATTGGAAATAGGAAGTCTTGTAAGAAGCGAGAACGAGCGAGAAACACAAACGGCCATTCAACATAAACACACACACCGCCCTCAATGTGTATGATGTATTACCCACCTCGGTAGACATAGCTCCACACGATAAAGTTGGCCGGCTCCAATAATGACAAATGCACACGAGCAGCGGTAGAAAGGGGGAGGAGGGTGCCGCAAGTGAGTTTTTTTTACGACATTGTTGTGAAATATAGGCCTCACAGCTGTAGGGGGACCTCGTTGAGAAAACATGTGACAATAAAAGTGAAAATCAGCGAAGAAATAGCTAGAGTTGCCGAATGCCCCTTTAATATAGAGGTATAGTTAACCCTAACCACAACCAACCTCAAAGAAAAAGAAAAGAAAAGGCCCCTTATCATCATGAACGCTTCAAAAGCGTGGTAAATTTCATTCATATTCTTAAGAAATACGTTGAAACGTTGAAGTAGTAGTTAAAATGTCCAGTTCATGGATATCTGTCCCTACACATACAACCCCTTACTTTCACGATGAAATGGACTAGTCCGTAACAGTGCACGGCGCGAAAGATAAACACACAGTGACAGGAGGACTGGGAAGTGCACAAACAGAGATGAAGCAAGACGAGTCTAAACGTGAAAATGAAACGAAGTTACCCAAGCGGCTTAAATAAAAGAAAAAAGCGAAAAGACGCCGATAAGTATTTTGGCAACGCTACCAAAGATGACATACTTTTTTACGGCTACTGTGAGAAGAAGTCAACAAGTAGGACTCTCTGTGTCAGAAGCGTGCAATGTGGAGAACAATCTCTCTTTTCTCTCTCAAAGACTCTCTCACTCACTTATTCACCCACTCACATCAATTATTCATCTTGGCAATATTTGCTAAGTACATGGCTGTTTGTGATGTTTTGCTAGGTATATGACTGTTTGTGATGTTTTGCTAGATATATGACTGTTTGTGGGGGTTTACCCTAACTACTACATCTCTTGCTGGTTATATTGACATTGATTTGATCTTAAAAAAAGAATAAACCGTGCTGGTTTTCCTGGCATTTTGGCAAAGACAGGTGTCATCTGAAACCTTATTCTCTGTTGGGTTCCATTGTGACTTAGTTTGTGTACTTTGTGTGTTCTTTGCTTTCCATCTTCATTTTGGAGTAAAGAAGTGTATGCAGGGTTTAAAGAGGAAGTTTTTTTTCTCCTCTCCAATCTTTACTTCCTGGTAGATTAGCTTTACCTGCCTATCCACCATTCAGTCGGTACATTTTTTTTTTCGTTCTCTTTTAAAGATCGGATGGGGGGGCCCCATACATACCTTCGCCTTGGGCCCCCAATAAAATCCGCTAAATCCGCTACTGGATCCGCTACTGGATAGTAGCTGCTAAATCCGCTACTGGATAGGCTATAGGCTATTCGCGGGGTGAATTGGAAAGTAACGTTCGGGACAGGATACTAACTCCTACTATTTCTGCGGTATCAACTTTATTATACAAAATTATGTAGATTACTCAGATGACTTTGCCTAATACGTTCACAACAGAGCACACACCACAGAAAAATGTATCCAACAATGCAACGTGCTGCTGAATATAACGTGACAATTTGACCTGTAAGCAAGGAAATTATAGGCTAGTTAACTAAAACTAAATCTAATACAGAAATTTTTCAGAATATGTAAACATTTATTTATATATTAAAAACTATTAACTTATTTTATTTCAGCTAGTTACTGTCACCACTTGGAGTGCCCTTGAGATTGAACAGACCATTGTCATTCCCTCACAAACTACATCTCCCATAATTCTCTGCCTGGACTCAATAGCACTCATTGTTTTCACCTGTGTCTCATCTTCCTTTTTGCTCACCCTATATAGGCCTGGTTCTTTCTGTCATTCCCTGCAAAGTCTTGTTTAGTGTCTCTATTGCATTTCTGAGTGTGTTTGATCCTGTTTCTCCCACGTCCTGGTTCTCTTGATTCTCTGCCTGTTCACTCCGGTTTCTCTCCTTGCCTCAGCCCTTTTCTGTTATTGTTTGGATTTCTTTTTTGTGTATGACCCTTGCCTGGTTTGGATTATGTCTTTGGATTACTCTGTTCAATAAATACTGCGTTTGGATCCTCAACCTTCTTGTCTCAGAGCAGAACATGACAGTTAGTTGCCAAGGCATCATTTCTTATTTTCATTTAGTTTAACTTGATGTAAGCTACTAAAATAACTAAAATGGAAATAAATAATAATAATAACTAGGATATAGACTGCATTTGCTCACTATAAAACAATAAAAATGACCTAAAAACACAATACAATTATTAAAAAGTGTAAAATATTAAAATAAAACTAGTATCTCACTGACACTAAAATAACACTGAAAGCAATTACAACTGTATTTCCCCTCATTTTTGACATATTATTATAAAATTGAAATATTATTTACACAGACTATAATTTTTACGTAGCATACTGTTTGAAATGTTGCATAATGCTACTGTTTCACTTATAGTATAGACAGCATACAGTGTATAATGATCAGTATTCATGAAGTAGTAAGCTAGTTCCCTTTCGAGGGAACTCACGATGCGTCGATGATGCTTTGGGAACGCCCCCATCGTGAATGCGTCTGAAGCATCTATGTCAACTAGTCCAATGGAAAGAATGAACGTCACGGGCGGGAGACTCCATGACCAGAAAGAGATAAGAGCGCATCCGGTGCAACCGGCATTAGCTTCTGTTGCCTCAGCAAGCGATCTGTGTCAGTCTGTCTCTGTCTATTTACTGTTGTTTGTGTATATATATATATATATATATATATATATATATACTGTATATATTTGGAAAGATGGCGAAACAAATCTACAAGCTCTGTACTTCTCCCTGCCTGCGTTATTTAACGGGTGGGGACACACACGAGCTTTGTGTGATTTGTTTCGGGAGTGGAGCATGCGGTATCAGCCTTCGAGGGGGCTGAATGCCAACATTGTGAGAGCTACCGCTTCGCATGCTCCGCTCCCGCCTGTCAGTTTTTGCGGAAAGTGGCCAGGCTCGTGTTCCTCAGGGTGCAGGACCCGCTGTTGCCGAGGCAGCACAGAGAATGCATTCCTGGGGATTGCAAAAGGATCTTTCAGAGGGGTTGGAGACGGGTCCAATGGCCTTATCTCCTTCCTTTTCTGGAAGATCCAGCGCTCTCTCTCCGGTGTCGGAAGCCCGCCCAGCGGCTTCTTCAGCCCGGGCAGAGAGCCCAATGGCAGTGAAAGCACACACATTGGGGAAGGAGATTCACCACCTCTTTCCTCAGCATATGAGGAGCTGGTGGAGGTGATTACTTGTGCTGTAGATAAATGACATATTGAATGGCCAGCCGTGAAAAGGGGCGCTCGTCCCAAAAAAGCAAATTAGACAAGCGCTTCCTTACATCTAGTATTTCACCTCCACCACGGGGCCTTCCTTTTCCCCCCGATCTGCACAGTGAGCTGTCCAGATCGTGGAATAAGCCATACTCTTCACAATTATTCAGCCCTCAAGTTCATGTTTATTCGGGAATAAGCGGGTTGAAAGAGTATGGTTATGAGTCGATGCCCCGGGCTCCCGAGTTATCTGTCGCCTGGTCCAGCATCATCTCGGAAAGCCTTGGCTTTGCCCAACAAGCCATTAAAAACAACATCTAACCTAGTGGGCAAAGCATATACGGCAGCAGATCAAGCTAGAGCCTGCCTTCACACGATGGCAGTGCTTCAGGCTTATCAAGCTGATCTGCTGGGGGATTTAGACAGGAGTGAGGCCCGAGGAGGTTCGAGAACTTTGTTGGGCCACAGATCTGTCTCTCAGGGCTACTAAGGAGACTGCCAGAGCAATTGGGCAGTCTATGGCAGCCCTTGAAGCCACTGAGAGACACCTCTGGCTGAATCCAGCAGAGATCAAGGAGAAGAACAGAGCCTAGATTGATCCTTCTGGTCTCTTCGGCGACGCAGTAAATTCTGTCGTCAAAAGATTCCAGGAGGCTAAAAAAGTCAGAGGCTTTTAAAAAATTTCTCCCTCTCCGTGTCTTACCCCCTGGGGCGGCTGGGCGTGAGCAGCTCCAGCCGTCAAGTAAGGAAAGGAAGCTATAGAACAGGTGTACTCACCTGACAGAGAGTCTGTTTTTTACAGCCGTTATTTCATTGTTCCAAAAACGGATGGAGGGTTGCGTCCAATTTTAGATCTTCATCTGTTCTTCATCTTCATCTACTCAGCTCAATCCAGACGGTTGTCATGGGGGGACCGCACTGTGGTTGCAGCCGTTGTGTGTGCTGACGCATGTTAACACTAGACAGAAGGAGATTTACATCACCATATGGAAAGAAGCGTAAATGGATGGAGAAGCATAGGTTACTGTAAAGCTATGTCTTAGTTGGTGCTTATCTTGGCGAAAGCCGAGTACAAATCAGCATGAAGTTTTAATTTTAACATTTTAAATAAAACATACAATTGACAAAAACAGCTCTCTCATACCTTTTCTTTTGCATGTAAATCTTTTTTACAAGAAATATTGTGGGTCACAAATAACTTGTTTTTCCACCTCCACGAAGAGACGAGTAGCCTACTATTATGTCGTGTTGTTGAGGTACTGTGTAGTTCCCCTTCAGGGACTACCGCGGCGTGTAATCGCAGTGGGAACGCCTTCATGAATGAAATCAGTCAATGGAGAGAATGAGCGTCACAGCGAGTGACGTCATCAACCAGGAAGCTATAAAGCACCCCAGAATCATAAGCATGCCAGCTTCTGTTACTTCAGCAGCGCTTTGTGTGTGTTTGAACTGTCTATATATCTCTATATATTAGGATTATGAGCCAAAAGCAAATGACGAGCGAGCCTCATTATAGGAGTTGCGTTCCCCCCTGTACTAGATACGTTACAGGCAGAGATTCGCATAATCTATGTGTGGTTTGTTTGGGAGTGCAGCATAGCTAGTCAGTCAGCTCTCGAGGAGGCTGATTGTGAGCATTGTGAGTGTCTTCCTATGAGTACCTTGCACTCTTGCCGATCGCTCTTCGAGGAGGGCGGTTTGGTGCGTGCTCCCCGCGGCTTGGGTCCTACTTCTGTTGAGGCAGAGCAGAGGCGCATGTCGTGGGGATCACAAATGGATCTCACCGAGGGGTGTGAGATTGGCCCTGCCCTATCTCAGCCTTCACCGGAGAGATCCAGTGCCTCTATCCCGGCTGTGGAAGCGCGGTCCTCCGCTACTTCTCACCGGGTTGAGGCACATATTGTTCTGGAGCTTCAGCTATCCAGTTCTGAGGAGCTGGATGTTGAAAGTTTCGGATCAGAGGAGGCCGGAGTCATGTCATTCCAGTCTCCACCCGATGATGAGCTTGTTAATGTGCTTTCCCGTGCTGTTGAAAAGCTCAGTATTGAGTGGCCATCTTATAGGCAGGAGTTTCATATTAAAAGCAAACTTGATGATAGATTTTTGCCCACGAGCACTCAGCCTTCTCGCCGGTGTTTGCCTTTTTTCCCTGATCTTCACACCGAGGTGACAAAGACCTGGGTTAAACCAATGTCAGCGAGAATTTAAACACACACTTCCAATGTTTATTCAAATATTATGGGAGCTAAATCTGTGGGTATGTGACAATGCCGAGGGCGGAGGAGACGCTCGCTAGCTATCTCTCTCCCGAATCGGCATCATTGCTGAAAGCACCGGCTCTCCCCACCAGACCTTTAAAAAATACATCAGCGCTGGTGGGGAAGGCTTATTCGGTGGCGGGGCAGGCAGCCGCGTGCTTGCATACGATGGCTATTATGCAAGCTTATCAGGCTGATCTGCTTAAGGAAGCTAGCGAGCAGTGGGAAATTTCTGTTGAGACGATCAATGAGCTGGCTCTTCGAGCCACCAGAGAGATGGCCAGATCAATCGGTCGCTCTATGGCAGCCTTGGTGGCCACAGAGAGGCATTTATGGTTAAATCAAAGTAAAATGCAAGAAAGAGAGAAATCTGTTCTGTTAGATGCCCCTGTATCCCCTGTGTGTTTATTTGGTGATGCTTTGCATTCTGTTACTGAGAGGTTCCAGGAAGAAAAAAGACAGTCAGCAGTGTTTCGGAAATGTATTCCCCTTAAAGTAAAAATTCCTGGGGCTGCTGGGCGAGGTCAGCCTCAGCCGCCGAGTAGTTCTTTTAAAAGAGTGCAACAAAAACAGAGTGTTGGGTCTCGTGCCCCCTTACAAAACAGAGTGTTGGGTCTCGTGCCCCCCTACAGGCGGGGCGCTCTCAGACGCGGTCTGCGCAGGGTAGGGCTGATCTGAGGTTAGTCATTGTCGCCAAGAAGGCCGCGTCGAAAAAATCCTGACGCGATCAACGCCAGGACTCTGGGGTTGGTCCCCATCGTGAAAGACTTGAGTACACCTCACAAAACCACGGTGCCCTGTCTTTCCCGGTGCCCTCAGGGGTCTGTTCTACTAACCCTGCTGATGGGCCTGGGCGTAGAGAGACTCGGCGAGCGATTTCCCGAGGGACGTTCGCCCCCTCCGAGGAGGGCTGCGGAGTGCCCAGACCAGCTGTTCCCTGCCGGTGCGCCGCTACAGGGCGTTGCGTCTGTCACTCGGGATATTCAACCAGAGGCCAGCCTCGCGAGGCTGGTTCCCTTAGTAGAGTTTCTGGCGGAATGGAAAATTCTTCCCAATGTATCTCAGTGGGTCCTGAATACTATAAAAAACGGGTACGCTATTCAGTTCTGAAAGCGTCCACCTCGGTTCAGAGGGGTTCTGCCCACAGTGGTGGGCCCCGAGCAGGCTCTGGTATTAGAACAGAAGGTAAAAACTCTGCTGCTAAAAGGAGCTATAGAGCGGGTTCCTCCCCCCAGCAGGGAGTTAGGATATTATAGCCGGTACTTCATCGTTCCAAAGAAAGATGGGGGGTTGCGTCCTATTTTAGATCTGCGTCTCTTAAATCGCACTGTAGGGAAGCTCAAATTCAAGATGCTCACTCTCAAACAGATCGTATCACAAATCAGATCCGAGGACTGGTTTGTCACGATAGATCTAAAAGACGCTTACTTCCAGGTATCTATCCTCCCTCAACACAGGAAGTTCTTGAGGTTCGCTTTCGGGGGCGAAGCGTACCAATATCGGGTTCTTCCGTTCGGCCTAGCATTGTCACCCCGAACATTCACGAAGTGTATGGATGCGGCTATAGCCCCGCTAAGGTTGCAGGGCATCCGCATTCTGAATTATATCGACGATTGGTTAATTCTTGCTCAATCGGAACAACAGGCGGTTCGGCTTTGAGATGTTGTTCTTGCTCACATCAAGAGTTTGGGGTTGAGGCTCAACGCCAAGAAGAGTGTGCTTTCTCCATTACAGAGAACCTCTCTGTGTAGTGTAGGATTCGACAACGATGCAGGCACAATTGTCACCTGCTCGTATTGCTTCGATTCTCGCCGCAGTAGATCAAGTCAAGCTAGGTCAGTCATCCACTGTAAAACAGTTCCAGAGACTGTTAGGTCTCATGGCAGCTGCGTCCAACGTGATACCTTTTGGCCTCTTGCACATGAGACCGATACAGTGGTGGCTCAGAACCAAGGGATTCTCCCCGTGGGGAAATCCGCTCCGCAGGATCATGAGTTCGCGACGGTGACATCGCGCCCTGATCATGTGGAAAGACCCTTGGTTTCTGTCCGAAGATCCTGTGTTGGGAGCTCCTTGTCATCGCGTAATGCTAACGACGGATGCCTCTCTCACGGGTTGGGGGGCGATCATGAGTGGTCGCCCAGCTCAGGGTCTGTGGAAGGACCAGCATCGTCTATGGCACATAAATTGTCTAGAGATGTTGGCAGTATTTCTGGCTCTGAAACACTTCCTCCCATACCTAAGGGGCCACCATGTTCTTGTCCGAACAGACAACACAACGGTGGTCTCTTATATCAACCATCAGGGGGGTCTGCATTCTCGCCCGCTTTACAAACTGGCACGTCAGATCTTTCTATGGTCCCAGGGGAAAATTCTTCCTCTGAGAGCTATTTATCTCCCGGGCTATTTAAATCAGGGGGCAGACATCCTGTCGAGGCAGGGGCCGAGGCCCGGGGAATGGAGTCTTCACCCCGAGGTGGTGGAGCTCCTATGGGAACATTTCGGTCGTGCCGAGGTAGAACTATTTGCTTCCCGAGAGACATCACACTGTCCACTGTGGTTCTCTCTCAGCCATCCAGCCCCACTGGGGTTGGACGCGATGGTACATCCGTGGCCGAGGTCACGTCTGTACGCATTTCCCCCGATCGCTCTGCTCCCGGGAGCTCTGGAGAGGGTTCGCTGGGACGGGCTCAGTCTTCTGCTAATAGCCCCGTTCTGGCTGGCCCGAGTATGGTTTTCGGACCTAGTGTCTCTCCTCGATGGCTCTCCCCTGGAGATACCGATCAGGAGAGACCTACTATCTCAGGCGAGTGGGTTGATCCTTCACCCCCGCCCAGAACTATGGAGGCTGTGGGCTTGGCCTCTGAGGGGGCCCAGCTCATAGATTCTGGTCTCTCGACTGAGGACGTTGAGACCATCCTCCAATCAAGAGCTCCCGCCACGAGGAAGTTATATGCCGCGAGGTGGAAACTTTTCACCTCTTGGTGTGGAGAGCGCCAGCAGGACCCAGTTAACTGGAATTTCTGCAGGACCGTCTCTCCACGGGGTTATCCCACTCCACACTGAAGGTGTATGTGGCGGACTTAGCTGCTTCGAGTGGAGGTTCCCTCGGGAGACACCCACTTATATCTCGCTTCCTTTGTGGCACCTTGAGCAGTTCGCACGAGGGTACCATCTTGGGATCTGCCCATTGTCTTAGAAGGTCTCTCCCTTGCTCCTTTCGAGCCCATCGGGGAAGTTTCGGAAAAGTGTCTTACTCTTAAGACTATTCTTCTTCTCGCTGTCTCATCTCTAAAAAGAATAGGAGATATTCAAGCATTTTCGGTGGCTCCCTCGTGCCTGGAATTTGCTCCTGGTATGGTTAAGGCCTTTCTATGTCCGAGACCAGGTTATGTTCCTAAGGTACCAACTACTTCTGTTAGACCTATAGTACTGCAGGCTTTCTGTCCTCCGCCTTTTTTGATGTCAGACCAGGAGAAACTTAATTTGCTGAGCCCAGTTAGGGCTTTAGATCCGTATATCCACAGAGCTGCTTTGTGGAGGAAATCGGAACAATTGTTTGTCTGTTTCGGGTCACCTAACAAGGGGTGCTCACCGCACACTTTTGTCAGATTTTATTCTATTGATTTTAGCTCCACTCCTGGGGTACAGGTTCTCTTGTCAGCTTGTGTCTCGTAATCACACACGACGGGGACTTGTTCGTATGGGGACGTGGGTATTGCGTTTCCACTGCGATTACACGATTACACGGTAGTCCCTGAAGGGGAACGTCCAGGGTTACATTTGTAACGCAGCGTCCGTCCCCTCAGGGAACTAGGGTTACATGCGTAACCCGGGACGTTTTCCTTACTTGAATTACCCCGGGCGTAATGTTAAAAAAAAAATGACTGTGAAAAATAGTAGTATAATTTAATTAAATGCATTTATGGTGATATTACTACATTTTCATGTCAATCCGTGTTCTTTCTGACCATGAAACCAAGCGCTTTCACTTTAATTCAGCTTGTGCAGCTGTAGGGTATGGACCAATCAGACACATACTAATTATTCATTATATACAAAGGTTTATGAAACTCCTCACACAGCCCAAATGAACAAACACAAGGGCAGAAACAGTGTCATGTTACAGGGCATGACAAGGAGATTTTACGACCTCCGAGGAATATGGCCACATACTCAAGAGAGAGACTATGAAACAGAAACCCTCTTTAAAACAGACTTTGCTGCATTAATCATAGACTAACTGATCTATAAATGAACATGCATAAAACTGTGAAAGAAACAGTGTAAATGGTTTACTGTCTCGTGTACTATTAGGTATATATTATGGTATGTATCCTGGTATACAACAAACTAACGATCAATGTAACCTCACCTGTATAATGCCTCCTACCTAACTAATCCTCATTTAATGACTCACACTTTGATGTACATCACCTTCTTCTAGAATGCAGTGTGGATGTGTTATAGCTATTTTAGCATTAATGAAGGTATAATCTTCCTAGGGACAAAGATCCATAAATCAACTAAGAGCCACTTTCCCTCTCAGACATGTCCCCTTTCTGATTGGTCGAGTTCAACCCTTAGGGGAGGATCTTCTCCAGGCCTTATTAGAGACAGTCCACATGTGACCTCCCTCTCTTAGTTTTTCATCCAGCCGCAACACTGTTCTGGTGAGACTGGGGAGCCCCCTCCCCCTCCACGGGGGCCCCAGGGCCCAGCAGGCCTCGATTCCAACCAGATCCGGCCTCATGGAAAAGAGAGAAGACTCTCTCACAAAGAACCAAGGACAATCTCAGGAGTTTTGGAACAAAGACTCCAACCAACAAAGACTCCAACCAACAACGACTCCAATCACCCATCCTTCCGACTTCCTCACTTCTCCTGGGTGCTCGGCGTGGCCTCAACAGAGTCCCAGGCCTTGCCCAAACCAGCCATGCGGTCCTGGAGAAAGAGAACGCTCAACCAACTTCCACTTGACACTGCCGGAACCATCAACGACTTCAATTTTCAACAACTTCAAGAATTGTTCCCATTACAAATGCAAGTATTCAATTCAATGAAATGTGAAAATGAAATTCTGATGGTTCTTCTCATAGACCCTCTTCCGGTTTCCAATTTCATCCTATCACTAACCTATTTATGTATTCATGTGTGTATGTTGTTTAGTTTATTTATATTCATATAAATATCTATATTTAGTTAATAAAACTTGTACATAATATGTATTTGGTTCTGTTTTGCTTGCAATACAAGTCACTTTACGATCACGGTTTTTGCTACTGGCTCAAAGTACAAGTACAGGCGAAGAAATAATTATTCTTCGGTGGCCATGGAAGATACCCTTTATTAGAATAAATTAATAATCAAAAGAGTTTGTTGGAAGAACTGATTAATTGATTGTAATATTAATTCAGCCACATCAAGTTAATCCAATTAACTGACCCAAATATTTATAATTAATAATAACAAGATATTATTGATTATTAATATTTCCAAAAAGCTGAGTTCCCTACATAATGGTGGAGAATGCAGGCATCGTATTAAACATTGTATGCAAGCAGACAGTAATCAATCATATGTTGTCCCATAAGTTTTATTAACATCTCATACATGCACGTACAAGTTTCTGAGTAAATCAGCAAAACTATAGCTTGAATATGCCTTCCTACGAATGGCAGAAAGTTCACAAATGCTATAATGCATATTTAAATCGTACGATAAGAAACTACTGATATTAGCGAAGAAAGCCTAATTTCAGATATAAATCGAGCATAAGCCTTCTCTGACGAAGAAATCTCAGATTAGCCGCGCGCATAAATGGTACCAGAACTAATTAACCTGATATGGATGAAGAAATCTCCATTTTCAGCATTTTTGAATGTGATCTGAGCGATGTTCCTCAATCACCGATTAAGGCCTTATTATGCGTTACGTCATTGTATTCATATTAAACCGCTGAAGCGCTCATATGAAACAATCGCGTCGAATTAGTGGTATAAATTCTAGCTTAGCTAACTAGTAATTTGCCATTGTCTTTGAAAGAACGGTGCTGTTTTGATTTGTTAAAAAGAGTCACTCACACGCAACGTCGTGTCTAAGCGAGAGACTCAGTGCAAACTGTCAGCACAGCTCGATCGCTGCTCCGAACGATCTGTGTTGTTGGTTGGCATTGCGTCCGGAACGCGAGCAGGCGTTCCTATCTAGTTTTTCTGACAACAGCACCAATCTCACAGACCCTCGTGTAAACAAGCGACGGTTGTAGCCAATAGCTCCCTCAATCCTAACTTACACGCATGACTTACAAGTAAAACCCTCTACCTCGAGTGATAGTTTTAGCACCGCCTAAAAACTTAGACACGTTAGAGCGTAAAGTGTAACCTTAAACCAAAGACTATAGATTTTGCGTGATTTGAAATGAGTGATTTGAACACGAGTAATGAGAGTCAAAGCTCTTCGAGGCTTTGAATCAAAGGAGTCAACTGAGTCACAAATGACTCTTTGTTTGAAGCGCCCTCGCTGGCGACCCCTGCTGGTCAAAACAGTGGAAGTGTAGCGGAAACTCAAATCAACGGAACACCTTTTACAAACCAATCGCAAAGGTTTTATCAAAAGGTGTAATCAGGTAATGGCAATCCGCGAGCTACCTAATATCGTTTAATATGAGGTGTCTTTCAAGGCATAATATCTTAGTAAACCGTAGGGCTCGTTTTATGAAAGCTTGACTTGAAAGTCAATCAGACCCTTTATTAAATGCGTCATTAAATGTGTACGAATCTATAAAGTGATACGAGATCACATAGAGACCAGATACACAATGGTTCACGAACCGTTGAAATTTAAAACAATTTCGAAACAGTTATGACGCGTAACGAAGCCCAGTTTAATAAAATCACGTGACCTTAGCAGTGATACACTCCGAATGATTTGAGACGAATGATTCACCCTGGTGTCAGAGCTTCACGAAGCACGTCTCATAAGAGGGTTAAACCACCCTCTTCTCTCTCTCTTTCTCTCTCTCGACCCCTTCCTCTTGGTTTCACTTTCAGATTGAAACCCAGATACTTTGGGTTTTTATTTGTGTTTCTTTTATTTTTACTTAAATCTACCCCTATTTTATTTTGTGTATTTACACCTGTTGAGCCTGAATAGTCCTATTCAGTTAAATTGAATTTAATTAAATTGGGAATTTAATTAAATCAATTTGCTTAGTCAAGTTCCCCTCTAGTTACCAGAGCTATGAGAACACACAATGTTTACATAAATTTTTTTATTATTATTTTTATTTTTTCAATTTAGTTATTTACGTTTGTTTCAGCCTGAATTCTTATATTCAGCTAAAGAAAAAAAGAAGGGCTTAACTAAATTTGAAATTTAATTAAATTACTTGATACGCTTCCCTTTCCTTTTAGTTTTCTTAGAGCTATAAGGACGTTCTAACTTTACCTTTACCTTATTTTAGATCACAAGTCACTATCCTCATCTTCTCTCTCTCTATAGGATTACAATATCTAGCGACTGTTGTTTCCATAGCGAGTTACACAGGTCATTAATATCCTACTTCCTGTCTGTGTTTTACTCATCCTCACTCCTTAGCATCAAGCTAAGTACATGAAGTACGGCTAAACACAAACGCACAGTAGGCCCCAGACAGAACTGGAAACACTTCCCATTGTTTCTTCTTCTTCTTTTGGACCTTGAGATGTCTGATGTGTCCCTGGTAGCTTAGTCTAACAGCAGCATAACCCATAAGTGACTCCTGTTTACCTATGTCTCCTAGCTAAACCTAAATAGGTAAAACACTCCTTTCTTCCTCTTCTTTTCTGGTTTCATCCCATTGTTTTATTTTGGTTTTGCTCTATCTGTTACTCTCGTAGCACAACATGTGAGAAGAACCATCAGCATTTTTGAGTAATAGGTTATGACATGTAAGAGCCCAGTCATCAGTCGATGCTGCTTAAAGCACGTCAACTAAGATACTCAAAACTTTTTTTTTTGTTGTGTGTGCTCACCAACACTAAATTTTAGCTGCTCCACATAGCCATTCTCCCACACAGATAGCTCACCACCTCTGTAGAAACTTGCATTTGCCTTTGCCATTTCTCTCTCGTGTTCCCACAAGTGTTCCAGTAGGCCTCAGACACCCAGCCCTGCCACCAGGACCACCTGAAGACCCGGCAGAGCAGTGTCATGGACATCCTTCAGCCTGAAGCAGGCAACGACCTGCCACGGCAGAGGAAGGAACAGTTAGGCAACAATGAAAGCAGACGTCTGACACCCAGCCTGAGCCACCAAGAGCTGACCAGCATTATCTTCTCCTTGGCCATGCTCCCGCAGGCCTCAAACAGGAGGTAAATGAACTAACGCTGCCAGCCACAGGACTCCACAGAGAACGAACCCTGCTCAACGGGAGAAGGCACAGGACAGATGCAAGGACCCTGACAGAGCAGAGCAACTGAAAGAGATCATCAGTTTTCAGGCGGACGACAGCTCTGAGCACCTGCAAACCGACGGGTAAAGAACTGTTTCACTCAAAGAACTTAAAGAAATGGTTGAACTCAAAGAGAGCTAAAGCCATCAATGTGCAGCGGAAGTCCGAACACTGACTTAGCGATGCTGTAACATTATTGACGCACTCCATGTGGTCCAAAGAGAGCTGCAACAGTCCAACCCACTGCAAATGGACCACACAAGAAAGATGGACCCTGCTGACCTTCACATTAGCAGCGTAAGCTTCCCCAGCCCTGCACAAAGGGGGGAGGAGCCAAAGCCCTCGGCTTAACACTTCACCAGACAGTGCCCTGAGAGCCCCTGCAGCTGCAGGAGGAAAAGGTAAATCAGACAAACCCTGAAATGGCACATGAAGTGACACTCAACAATCTCAAGTGAAAGGTCAGAAACATCCCTGCCAATCTACGAGACATTGATTTTCACCTGCAGTCTCCAACCGGTATGGCACACCGAGACAGACTCCATCTGATCTGGACACATCCAGCCCAGCTGGGCCCTGCCCAAACACCAAGCAGGACAGACCTAGAAGGGCCTGTGCTACCACCACCGACTCCGAACGAGTTTTCTGTGGAACTTACAACGAACCTGTGACGGAGGAAGACACCAGCTTCAAGAAACTTTTCCTCCAAAACCAGTTAGTCACCATATTTTCACCTGCCCCCACGCAATGCCCACTCAACGATGCGTGACCTGATGCAGAAGGCCTCTAACACAGAAGGCCTCCCCAGAAAAGGTTCCTAAGACCCCATTGATTCTGAACTGCAAAGCCAGAAGGCACACAGCATGAAAACAATGCAAGACTCTGCTAAAAAGTCCCTGGTCAACATACGACATAAAACTTTTAAAGTAGATGAAAATGTGTGCTCAAAGAGCAGCAAGACTCTGCATTAGTAAAAGTAGAATTTTACTGATATAAAGAAAATCTTGAATGGACGTGTAAGCCTCACCTGCCAACAGACTATGCACGACTCTTTTGAAACAAACATTTGCTACATGCTGGTTGAATTGGCACTGCTACACATTAGTTTCCATGACAATGAAGGGTTACAGGAAAACTAGCATGACCTAGACCTTCGTAACTACTGTTATCCTAAAAAAGTGCTTATTTGATCATTCCGATCCAAACGGGACATGATATGCGATACACATTTTGATCACTAGCTGCTGGCTTGTCTAAATGCAGATAAAACGATAGCTGGAATTGACATCTCTACTTAAAATAATAATAATAAAAAATAAAAAAAAGGGGGTCTTAACTGGTATCGGTAATTTCAGCATTAAAGCGTAAGTCTGTTTGACAAAGGAATCTCATCTCAGCGGCATGCAAACTGTACCGGTATTTATTAGTCTGCTTTGGTTGAAGGAATCCAAATTGCAGTATTGCTTAATCTGTTTCTGACGAAGGAATCTCAGTACAGTGTTATATACACGTAGACTTGGGTGATGCTCCCCTTTCTACAAAGTAAAGACCTTACAAATTATTGTTAGGTTGATGTAAATTCACCTAAATTTTGGCTGCATCTACAAGCAGAGAGCTACCTAGCGATCAAAACTGTTTACTCGCTGAAAAGTCAGTATTTATGCACGAGATGGACGTAACTATATAGGCTTAGACAAGCTTTGACTTACAGCAAATCTATTTCCTTACTCTGTAAACAAATAGAATAAGTTGCGTACAGTAAAGAGAAGAGTTCCATGAGTAAAATTTGCAAATGCCAAACCACATTTGCATTTTACTGAATGTAACATCAAGTTCTTGAAACATTTAAAGTATAGGCGCCCCCTTTTAAACCGTTTAAACATTCATAACTCAGTAAAATGTGTAGACATTCTTCAGGTACTGTTGAATTGTTCTGACATGCACTGGTTCCCATGACAACGGCTTGTCACAGGAAGTGCTAACTCGTGACGTCATTTTGTAAACAAACCAGCCTAGGTGGCAAAGCTAACTTAACCTAGCGTCCATCCAGCTTAGGCTAAGCTAAGCTAACCTAGCATCAATCCAGCTTAGGCTAAGCTACATAATAACTTCTACAGTTAGCGGTTAGCATCATTTACTTGAAGCCTTAATTACAGCTTTTATGTATACAGCGCAAAGTATTCTAAAATACTTTCTTTAACCCCATTTAGGGTTTCTAATTTTTATCTTTCCTTACTTTCAATTCTTCTCAGCTGAATTTCACCTTCACTAGTTTAGGCATAGTCCTTGCTGAGCGCTGTAGGCTAAATTTGCAGATGCCCTGTCAATTAAACCCAAGTTTAATTACATGTAAGCTGTGTAGCTAGAGAAGAATTCTTATAGTTATGAGAATTTTCATCAGCATGTTGACTAAACCTTTGGAGGGACACACACGGTGTGGTCTTAAACACGCAACAGCTGTGACCCACTATGGAGTGTTGGTCCAGGCAAATCTAAAGGTTAGTCACTAGTGCTATTGATTACTCTCAATTTCAGATCATTCCGGCTGTTTTGATCACTTACTTAAGTCCTTTTTATTTTTATTTTACTCCGATAATAATAGCAGTCAGCTATTCACTTGTCTATACTGTCATGTATATGATTTATTTCCATTTCTTCTCTTGTTCAAATGTGGTTCCATTTCCCATAGGGCCCAGAAAGGAACCAGAGACACCTTTATTTGTGATTTTGTTTATTTTCAACGAGTGCACTAATTTTTATGACCCTGCAACACAAGTAACTTCAACGATTACTAGGGCATAACTATAGTCCTGAGGATTGATAATAAGCATAATCTGAATAGGAAAGCTGTCCTTTTTCCTCCTATTCTTCACTTCGTCAAGCCGTAGTGAACCACCAGTTAAGTCCAGAGAAATATTTTAGTCATAAGAACCATCTTAAGTCATTTATTTCATCTCGGCTATGCCCTTTCCAGGAAATACTCTCGGAACCACACAAGTCTTAGCCTCCTAACATTCACAGCTAAGATGATAAGGATACAATACACACTTCACTAGCTAGCTACACATGAAATACCTAGCTTTATGCTACATATCTAGCGAACCCATTAAACCGTGGCTCTGAACTTTCTAGGGTCATGCATTAGTCTCTCACCACAGGTGTGCCAAAATGTTGCAGATCCTCTGCTTAACCTGACCTTAACCGGTTAGGAGAACGAAAAGACTGACAAGCCATCGCGAGGAACACTGTTCCACCCATGGCTGCTGACATCCGACGGCACCGGAGCCAACGGAACTGCACCATGAGAGAAGAGGACAAACGACCCATGACCCAAGCCAGAGTTACAGCCACACCGGGGTGATCAAGATTCTCATCTCCTTACCCCACCTTATGGGTATAAAACAGAAGGTAAACAACCTCACATAATAGATCACAGCGTCCCACAAGGAGCGGACCTGTGCCCAAAGCCTTACAGACCAGCTAGACACTGAGGTTCGAACCAGATTCAATGCAGCTGGACTGAGCATGCCCAGGACCAGCACAGAACTGTCACCATGGCAACAACCCAGGTACCAGCCAAGCCCCTTGGAGAAGCCATGGAGGACAGCACCCTCAACCTGCAAACACCACAGGAAGACCACGGCTGTCAACGACAGCATCCTCTTCCATACCCTTCACACAGGTGTCAATCTGAGGCTCCGCAAGGACAGCTGGACGCACCTGCCTCAGAGTTACTGGAGCCGCTGACACACGCAAAATAGCTCCCTGCACAGGACTCACCCGAGGAGTCCTGTAAGGTACAAGCTTCCGACTCCTTGCCCACCCCAGCTTAGGCAAGCTTGCGTCGGCACCACCATAAGGACAGAACAACACTTCAATCCTTCAGACCTCTCGTGACTGAGAGGCTAACAACCACCTTCTGACCTCCGGCCACCAGCACCATGTCAGCTTGAAAACCTCTCTATGCTACATAGAGGCCTAACCACTTCCTGCAACCACAAGGAAACACCTGCCCCAAAACTAATTAACTTCAGAATGTCCCAACACCTGCTGCCTCAACACCTGCTGCAGAGACCTGGACTTGGCTACTGTCCACATCACCAGCCGTGGAACGACCACCGCTCCAGAAGACACGAGCAACCAGAGGCCACCATGGCCTTCCAGCCTTCTATGACAAGTGTGTGTCCGATCTCTCTGCACTTCCAACTTCGCTCGTGGTTGTCCTTGAGGGGGGACAACAACGATCGAGAGGGGGGATCTGTAGGGTATGGACCAATCAGACACATACTAATTATTCATTATATACAAAGGTTTATGAAACTCCTCACACAGCCCAAATGAACAAACACAAGGGCAGAAACAGTGTCATGTTACAGGGCATGACAAGGAGATTTTACGACCTCCGAGGAATGTGGCCACATACTCAAGAGAGAGACTATGAAACAGAAACCCTCTTTAAAACAGACTTTGCTGCATTAATCATAGACTAACTGATCTATAAATGAACATGCATAAAACTGTGAAAGAAACAGTGTAAATGGTTTACTGTCTCGTGTACTATTAGGTATATATTATGGTATGTATCCTGGTATACAACAAACTAACGATCAATGTAACCTCACCTGTATAATGCCTCCTACCTAACTAATCCTCATTTAATGACTCACACTTTGATGTACATCACCTTCTTCTAGAATGCAGTGTGGATGTGTTATAGCTATTTTAGCATTAATGAAGGTATAATCTTCCTAGGGACAAAGATCCATAAATCAACTAAGAGCCACTTTCCCTCTCAGACAGGTCCCCTTTCTGATTGGTCGAGTTCAACCCTTAGGGGAGGATCTTCTCCAGGCCTTATTAGAGACAGTCCACATGTGACCTCCCTCTCTTAGTTTTTCATCCAGCCGCAACACTGTTCTGGTGAGACTGGGGAGCCCCCTCCCCCTCCACGGGGGCCCCAGGGCCCAGCAGGCCTCGATTCCAACCAGATCCGGCCTCATGGAAAAGAGAGAAGACTCTCTCACAAAGAACCAAGGACAATCTCAGGAGTTTTGGAACAAAGACTCCAACCAACAAAGACTCCAACCAACAACGACTCCAATCACCCATCCTTCCGACTTCCTCACTTCTCCTGGGTGCTCGGCGTGGGCTCAACAGAGTCCCAGGCCTTGCCCAAACCAGCCATGCGGTCCTGGAGAAAGAGAACGCTCAACCAACTTCCACTTGACACTGCCGGAACCATCAACGACTTCAATTTTCAACAACTTCAAGAATTGTTCCCATTACAAATGCAAGTATTCAATTCAATGAAATGTGAAAATGAAATTCTGATGGTTCTTCTCATAGACCCTCTTCCGGTTTCCAATTTCATCCAATCACTAACCTACTTATGTATTAATGTGTGTATGTTGTTTAGTTTATTTATATTCATATAAATATCTATATTTAGTTAATAAAACTTGTACATAATATGTATTTGGTTCTGTTTTGCTTGCAATACAAGTCACTTTACGATCACGGTTTTTGCTACTGGCTCAAAGTACAAGTACAGGCGAAGAAATAATTATTCTTCGGTGGCCATGGAAGATACCATTTATTAGAATAAATTAATAATCAAAAGAGTTCGTTGGAAGAACTGATTAATTGATTGTAATATTAATTCAGCCACATCAAGTTAATCCAATTAACTGACCCAAATATTTATAATTAATAATAACAAGATATTATTGATTATTAATATTTCCAAAAAGCTGAGTTCCTTACACAGCACAGCAAAAATAGACTCGGTGCGGAAACGATCTCTGCACTGCTGTATACGCACCGCACCTGCAACGGATTGCGGGCCGCATCTGCGTGCAGTGTGAAAGCAACCTGTTAACATGGGTAAAGGAAAAAATACGCACCATGGGTCTCATTCATGAAACATTCGTAAATATACGAGTAAATATGCAAGTGATTTGCGCGTAAAGAGACCTTCCCAAAAACTCTTCTCCTGATTCACAAATACTTTGTGACGTCAGATGTGATCGTGAAATGTGTGTGTGTGTTAATGAATTCCAATCAGTCGTAAATGGGATGCGCGTGCACGTTCATTCTCAATTACCATAAATCCTGCCCATTAAATCCGACTGACAACTATATATCGGCATCATATTATGACATGAATGCGAATGAAAAAGGAAAATTTCTCAGATGCAGAAATTGAAGTTTTATTATCAGAAGTTCATTCAAAACGCCACATTTTATTTTCAAGCGTAGGCTACATAGTGGCGTATCAGGTCCTAAAAAAAGGAAGCTTGGCAGCATATTACAGATGCAGTCAATGGAGTTTCATCTGTTAATCGAACATTCCCAGAAGTGAGAAGAAAATGGTTCGACATTAAGCTTGAGAGCAAAAAACGAATTATTTCACTTCGGAAAAATCGTATTAAAACTGGAGAAGGACCACCGTCGCAGATGCTATTACTGGCTATCATAATAAGAAAAACCGTATGTAATTACTATATATAATATTTTTTCAAAATGCTGTGTAAATATGTACCCGATTAAGGTGAATTAAATGCAGCCTTATTAATGAGCAAAGCGTTCGGGTGTTAAGCGCATTATTTACGCGTGGCTGGGAGCAGGTGTAGATTTCTTGCGTACCAACTAACATTTGGAAAATACGAACATTTTAATGAATCCGAAAATTTACGCCAGAACCACTTTACACACGATTTACACAAAAATTCGTTCTGCTCGTGTTTCATGAATGAGACCCCACTTACGCACTGCTAACGGAGTATGTGTAAAACAGGCGTTAGCGTAAACGACAGCAAACAAAATTAAGGTTGACATAGAGAAAGGGACCGATGGCCGGCCAGCCGGGGTTCGTCTTTGGGAGAGAAAAAGACATTTGGAAAAACTTTCATTTCATCATGTGTGTGTACTTCATCATGTGTGTGTACTTCCGTGTACATGTGTGTGTACACGGAAGACGCTATTCAAGCGTCTTCCGTGTCTGGAATGGGTGTATTCTTGGCTCTAACAAAAATAGAATAAGATAACCTTGCTTGAAATGGGTTTGGCTAAAAGAAAATTTTGGTTTCGTCTATAGGCTACTACTATGTACTTATACTATATTGACTGGGTTAAATAGAATTGCATTACTAAAAAGAGACTAAAATACAATTTTCATTGACTAAAACTAGACTAAATGTCATCAGTTTTCGTCGACTAAAACTAGACTAAAATGTCATCAGTATTCGTCAACTAAAACTAGACGAAAATAGTCATGGATAATTCTGACTAAAATAAGACTAAAATGGTCAGACTTTTAGTCGACTGAATCTTGACTAGACTAAAAAGAGTATGAACGTGACTAAAACTAATAAAAACTTAAATAACAGCTTGACACAAAGACCAGACTAAAACTAAATTAAAACAGGCCGCTTTAAAACAACACTACTTTGAGGCTGAGGCCTGCAACTTGCACTAGGGTGCCGGCTTGGGACCTTGCTTGCTATAGTTCTAGAAGTCCTATCTGGGGCTTCCTTTCAGCCCTTAGATTTGGTCTCAGAGAAGTTTCTTTCTTTTAAGACTATTTTCTGCAAGCTATTTTTCTCCCTCAAAGAGTCTGAGACCTTCAGACCCTTTCGGTCCCCACCTGCCTTGAGTGCACCGGGGGTGGTCAAGGCATTCTTACCCCAAACATGGATAAAGTGACATTATTCTGAGGCCTATTGTGCTGCAGGTTTCTGTCCTCCCCTGTTTATCGGACCAGGAAGAGCTGAACCTCTTGTGCCCAGTGCGAGCACTGGACACTTATGTTTATCGGACTTCTCCGTGGAGAAAATCCGGCCCATTAAGCAAATGGATAGTCAAGACTATTTTTCTAGCTTGTGAGTCCTCTGGCCAGCCATTTGCTGGTCAGGGCTCATTCTACTAGGAGTATGGCTTCGTCATCGACGCATAATCTAGCTCCCTTCCTCAGGGAACTATTATTACAGTCGTAACCTGAGACATTTTCCATTATGAACATAGCCATTGTTTTTCTTGATGCAATTACATCCAATTTATTGCTAAACATGCAGATATTTCAGTCATTTTAGAGTAGCAAGATATTACAGCAAAGTACAGATATGTTGCAGATATTTTCTGTATGATTAAACTAAATTTGCAACTGACAGCATAAATGTTTCCAAGTAACATCTGAAACTCCAGAGCAACTTCCTGCACTTTCTTCACAGTTAGCTTTCCTTATACTCTCTATATCATCTTGTAATTTACTGTCTTGTTACTTCTTCCTGTTGAAGGCATTGTTTGACCTGTTCAGTGGTACGGCTTGTGTTGTTCACTTACCATTGAATTCTCTGCATCAGGTAGGCCGTCTGCAGTACATGGTAGACAAAAATTTGTTCTCGAAAAATACACCTGGGTTCCAGCTGCTGACATTCTTGACCCTTTTCCTTCGCCCAAAAAAACATCAGGGGCATTGAGAGTGCCCTGCTCCGAGGGTTCTGCTTGATAATCAATGCACATTCCTAGTGTTTTTTTGTACTTACCATTGGTCCAAAGTAGATCAGTGCTATTAATGTCAACTAAAGCTAAAACTTAATTTAAAGTTTGACAAAGTTAATGCAAATATCTAATCAGCCACTAATCACATCCAATCACATGGCAGCAACTCAATGCATTTAGGCATAGACATGGTCAAGACGATCTGCTGAAGTTCAAACTGAGCATCAGAATGAGGAAGAAAGGTGATTTAAGTGACTTTGAACATGGCATGGTTGTTGGTGCCAGAAGAGCTGATCTAAGTATTTCAGAAACTGCTGATCTACTGGGATTTCGACACACAACCATAGTGTTTACAGAGAATGGTCTGAAAAAGAGAGAATATCCAGTGAGCGGCAGTTCTGTGGGTTAAAATGCCTTGTTGATGCCAGAGGTCAGAGGAGAGACTGGTTCAAGCTGATAGAGTGGCAACAGTAAATCCGATAACCACTCATTACAACAGAGGTCTGCAGAAGAGCATCTCTGAACGCACAACGCGTTGAACCTTGAAGCAGATGGGCAACAGCAGCAGAAGATACACCAGGTGCCAATCCTGTCCGCTATGAACACGTAACTGAGGCTACAATTCGCATGAGCTCACTAAAATTGAACAATAGAAGATTGGAAAAACATTGCCTGGTCTGATGAGTCTCAATTTCTGCTGCGACATTCAAATGGTAAGGTCAGAATTTGGTGTAAAGAACATGAAAGCATGGATCCATCCTGCCTTGTATGAATGGTTCAGGCTGATGGTGGTGGTGTAATGTGATTTAAACGCCACAGCCAACCTGAGTATTGTTGCTGACCATGTCCATCCCTTTATGGCCACTTCTGATGGCTCCTTCGAACAGGATAATGCACCGTTACAAAGCTCAAATCATCTCAAACTGGTTTCTTGAACATGACAATGAGTTCACTATACTGAAACTGACTCCACAGTCACCACAATTCAATAGAGCACCTTTGAAGCGGTGGTCTCTGAGGAATGTTTCCAGCACCTTTTTGAAACTATGCCATGAAGAATTAAGGCAGTTCTGAAGGCAACGGGGGTTCCCACCCAATAATAGCAAGGTGTACCTAATAAAGTGGCCGGTGAGTATAATAGTAAAATAACACTGATGTAGAAACCAAAGATATTATATGTATTTTTTATACGTTTATAAGTCTTATTTCAGTCAATATTTATGCATACAATTCCCCTTGAACCTTTAGTTCTGCTGGTGTACCTATTTCTAAATTCTTCTTCTTTTTATTATTTTATTTTGATGTTTTAAAACCTTTAATGTTTACACTTTTTTTCTTTTCTCTTTGTAATGTATAGCACTTTATATAATCTTTGTGTAAAATGTTGCCTCATTACTGTTTAATCATTGCTTGTTTTTGATTTCAGTTCAAAGTTGTGATTCAGTTTATGGAAAAATACCCAGCAATATTTTTTCACAATCCAACTCAATGTGCAATGACATCATGATGTCCAGACATGCCGCTGCTCATTTGATTTTTCAGTGGTGAAGCATGTGTAATAATGCCCTAATAACAAATTTGGTTCTTGATCTGTCTTGCTAACCGATGCCCCATCATTACTATAGCAGCAGTGAGTAAATGTTGAAGCAACACCAAATCTGTCACTAATAATTTTAAAAACATAACATCATCCAAGAAATTTAGTGCAAGGCTAAGCATTTCTAGGAAAACAGCTGCTTTATCTTCACGGCAATGTTTCACTAGACTTCATAGTGGCTACTTTTATAGCTCACCTAAACAGACATTAAATTACAATTAGCTGGATAATTGAATTATGCATTAGATTCTGAACAGCTGCGCAGTGGTTACATAATCACACAAGATTGAGTCTAATGTCGCATTTCCAGATATCTGAAGCATTGACAGAAGAGGTATTTTTAGCAATTGTTAAGCAGTGACCTTGTACAATTATTTGAAGTTACTGATTAAACAAATGCAAGTTAACCATAAACAAAGCAAGGAACTGCGTAGTGCTTTTTCCCTCCACCTGGTGGAGAGATTGGATTACCATTAACTACAGTATAATGCATTGATGGACAACGTTACTGGACAGACCTCTATTTAGTTTGAGGGCATAGACAAAATTTGATCATAAGACATTTTTTAATTATCAAAATTACATTATAAATGTTTAATATTTCAAAAAATATATATTGTATATATAAAATTAAAAAAGCTAGTATTACATAATTGAAAAGCAAAACATTTTTCAAATGTTTCAAAATGTAGTGCACACATTTTCTTCCACTTTTTAAATGATCATAGATTATAAATAAAGATACAAAAATAAAACAATAAAAAAGCTAGAATTTGAAAAAAGCAAATAAAAAAATCAGTGCACAATTTCTTCCACAATCTTTTATTTGTAAATAATAAAAATGAACTCTTGAATATAAAACATACACATTATTTGAGCCACGTCTGCTGTACAAACAAGAAACGTTGTAGTGAATACTTTCAATTTTGTTTCAGTGGATCACATGAGCTGTAAACAATCAGTATCCTTGAATAATACTGACAAAGTAAATAAGTCTGCCAAAACAAGGCATATAAAGTAAACTTCTCTTTGAAACGAGGATTCATGAGCATTTATTAGAAAGCAACTGGGTGGTAGAGGTCCAAATTTCTCTCGTTAGATTGGGCATCACTAAAATAAAACTTTGGAGGCATCCCTTCTTCCGCTCAGCAGAACCAAGAGACAGAGCACTGATCCATTAACTTGAATGGGGTCGCTTTGTAAATATAAGTAAACTTCTTTGCAGACTCATATTTACAATATATGCATGTACGTAAGTGATGTTTACTTGATACACTCTGTTTCAATATCGATATATCTCTAAGTCATTGTGATTTTCATAATTATATTCCATATACATATAGCTCTAGTTTTTATACAGGCTTTCTACCTTAGTTTTAGCCCCACAGTAGTACAGACTACAGTGAACAGCAACATCTTCAATAAAATAGGGCCTTGAGTTTGCTGAGTACTACAGTACAGCGCTTATTTATCCATCCAGTGTAAAGAAGATGGGGGGGGGTATTAAAACGATTTAAAAATCTCATAGACATTCAGCCCCAAAATAAGGCCTGTGTGTATGGCTGAACCCGGCCAAATGCCCAGACATGGAATGAATGGCTTTGTTTTATTTGATCATCTATTTATATCAAGTACAAGCAAACTGTACAAGTACATGCAACATACAAGCTGGCCTACAGTTTGTGGAACTAACACACACTTATTGTAGTCTCTTTTTTTCTCATCTGTCTTGTTTTACAAAATGTGCATGCAACATTGGAACAGTTCCAGATTCATGCTGTTCCCCGTGTTGGTGGCGAGCGGTCTTCTTCAGAGACCACTTCTCACTGTCACATTCAAAATGCTCAGGGGGGGGGGGGGGGGGGGGTGTCTGTGAGATTCGTTTTATAATAAACCAAACCCAAAACCGATGACAAACAGCTAAAAATAGGAAGCTTACGATTTTGGCCTCTTCTGATTTTTTTCATTAATATTATCAATCCCCCAAACCTTAAACTTTTCTCTTGTTTTGTTCAAAAATCAAGCAATTGTGCTCGCATTAAAATAATGTAAACTCTAGTCGGGTAGAAATTCAAATATCGGTATGTACAGGTTCTTTACCAAACGGAATAGAATTCAAAATCCTCTGAAATGCCAGCACAATATGTTTTGTGATTGCAAAGTCGAAGGTTTTAGTGAGCAAATGCATGTAGTGACTGTTTCTGGAGTTTCATTTTAGGGTTGAAGAAACCTAAATGATAGTGGCAGCTTCTTACAGTCCCAGTGAATCAAATACAATTGGTTTTGTGTCTTTCATGAAGCTCGTATGACACAAATGTCAGAAAACATGAAGCATGTTTTCACATTCTACAAAGTGTGCCTATTTACCAAATCAACAGTAACGTGAAAAGGCAAAGCAGTCGGTGGCGACTGCTGTAAACAGACTTAAAAGGTTCCCAGGCATCCCTGCCTTATTAGACGCAAACGCAAACGCACACTCTCTCACACACACACACACACACACACACACACACACACACACACACACACACACACACACACACACATACACACACACACACACTGCAGTCACACAATCTGAGTCTGAGTTCGTGCCAGACCGGCACACGGCGGGGTCTCGGATGCAGCATCCGTGAGGCAGAGAGGAAACTCTCTGAGAAGACTAAATCTTGACCTTTAACCCTCGACCTCTGGGGCTTCCTGTAAGTGCAATATAGAGGAGTGTCCTCTCACTCTCACCAACTCTGAAATGCATACACATGTTAGAACAAAAATACGCTGACCGACCAGAACCATCTAGGCTACCGGAACCACTGTGAGCTCTGCTTCCTGTCAAGCGAAGCGGGGTCGCGTTTCGGGAGCCTCTCCCTTCCTTCTCTTTTTTTTTGGGTCAAATCGTCATCTCAGCAACAAAACATGCAGTAAAGGAGCAGAGTGGATCAAAGGAAAACTCTACAACCCAAAGATCAAAAGTAAAAGAGAAGTGATTGTCAGGCTTCAGCAAAGCTTTGATCATGATTCTGTCCATCTGTCTCTTTATCTGCCGCTCCGATTCTGATTGTTGCCTCTAGTCCTTGGTACGTGTGTTTTTTTCGCATCTCGCTCCTGTCCATTCACTAGGACCTGATGATGCCCGGTGGCCCTGAAGAGTCCAGCGATGACTGGGAAGCGCGACGAGCGAGAGGAGCTAAGGTCGGGTCGACCAATGATGAGGGGGGAAAAAGTTTGTACCAACCGATCACTGTGCTGGAAAGATCCAGCTCCTCTAAAAGAATCTGTGCGACTCCCATGAAACATTTGTGGTCCATGCGGCCGTAATCTCCCCAGACTATTACCTGAAGACACATTCAGTGGTCAGTACACACTAATGTGGACTATGGAGGTATACCGAAAACAAACGAATGAAACTCGCTTCCTACCTGGAGGACTTTACCCTGCGGACTTTCCTCAAACAACAGCGCTTGCTGATACAAAGGATCGAGCGTCTTCCGTGCAATCTTGGTTTTCTTTTTGGCTTTGCACGCTCCGTTTTCCAGCAAATAGACCTTGACGTAGGGAGCTGTGAAGAGCAGACATAGTTCAAAAAGGCTTGTTCAAGCATTTATAGTGCATGGCTGTGGCACGTCACATTAACATTTAGTACAATGTATTAAACTTCAAATTGTCCTGCTGTAATCACTCCATTAAGCTCCTTTAAATCACATTTCTGTTAGTCCAAAGTACATGTGCTAAATGCCTAAAATTGAACTACTAATTAAAGCAACTACAAATACGCTATTGTTCAGAAGTATGGAGTCGCTTTTGTAAAAAGGGTTCTAATGATTACCAAGGCTGCTTTTGTCTGATCAAAAATACAGAACATTTTTAATATTGTGAAATATTCACAGTCTTCAGTGTCACACGATTCTTCAAAAATTATTCTAATATGCTGATCTGGTGCTCAAGAAACATTTCCTAATTGTTATCAATTTAGAAAACAGCTGTCCTGCTTAATATTATTGTGGAAACCACAATTTTTCAGGATTATTTGATGAATGGAAAGTTAAAAAGAACAGCATTTATTTGATATAATAATCTTGTAACATCGTAAATGTCTTTACTATCACTTTTGATCAATTTAATTAATTGCATTCCAGTTGAATAAATGTATTAATTTCTTTAAAAAAATCGTACTGACCCAAACTTTTAAACTCTACCTAATGCTTACATACCAACCCCTTAAAAAAAAAAAGAAAAAAAAAATGTGCTTAACACAGACCAATTTAGTCATGCATGTAATTTTTTTTACAATGAGTAGGATACACATAATGAATCCCTAATCCCTATGAAAACTAGTTGTGTGTGGGCACACTCTCACCCGGCAGCGATTTGGAACCTGGTTTAGGTGTAAGACCACGGGCCCTGATAACCTCCACCTCCAGCTGCCCTTTCTTATTTGTCAGTCCAATCTGAACATCTCCTACAAAACAAAACCAATTAAAAGAAAAAAACAAAAACGTTTCAAGAAATTAAATGTTTCAAAGTTTTCCATTGAAGCAAATCTAACAAAACTATTTACTTACCCATAGCGGGCGTGGCAAGTGTTTGTCTACCCACCAACTGAGCAGGGCCAAGACCGTCCAGGAAATCACTGAACTGGCTGTCAGCCCCTAACCTCATCCCTGAGAAGATCAGACTGACACACATACATGCACCAGTCATCAGATGGATGGATGGATAAAAAGAAGCAATTGAAATACAGCTTATAGTAAATTTCGTGTTATGTTTATGCATTCTTATATACTTTGTTGTCAAATCAATAAAAACCCTAAAATGTATCTTCTGAGACCATTGTGGAGACCAACATATGAAAACAAGCTTCAAAAAAGAACATATACAACAATTAGTTTATATGGATGAAATATACTACTGCAGAATGAGCCAACTGCCCTCATATAGCGTTCAAAGGCTGCTGTACCGCAGCCTTGCGCTGAGTATGGTATGTAAACCCTGTCCTGCGTTAAGGCCCCTCTTAATACACTCAATATTTCCTTTGAGACCAGTGCAATTTCCATGACCTAACTCCTGCAGGAATGTCTGAGGGACGTGCCAGCCCATGTCGTGCTACCATATGAATGGCTTTATGTGATTTCAGACCATTTAAAACACGTTCAACCTTAAATCATGGGGTTGCTGCTCATTTTACCATGTCACACTCTGTTTGTCACGACGGACAGGCCAACCGACCGAACGACCCCGGCTCTCTGAAGCCGCAAAGAGAATCGTGCATGGTGTTTTCTGCGCCGCTACAGACCCTGCCAAGGCCCCTCTCCGCAGATGATGGATATTTTAATTATTATAGGGGAGTACTGCTTGCCATCTGGCTCCAAAAATGGAGCTTAGACAGTAGTGGACACAGTATTAGCTCTGTAAATCAGACTGTTCTCTATTAGCTTATCCTTATGGTTTTTCCAAATAAATCTAGACGAGAGAAGCTCATGTGTACATGACACGCAGCCTGTTGAGAGTCCATTTATGTATGAGTGATGGGTTTGCAGCGAATACATAAAAAACACCAGAGATGGGACATTTTAAGGGAGAGAGAGCTGGGGAGGAGGTCAACATAGGGTAAAATAGCAGAAATTGGTTTGCATACATTATAAATGTCTTTCATTACTGTCACTTTTGATCAATTAAATGCATCCTTGCTGTATAAATGTATATATATATATATATATATATATATATATATATATATATATATATATATATATATAAATATAACTTTTTATTAAATAAAAATAAGCCTAAACTTTTGAACGGTAGTATATCAATTCAATATATCACGATGCATCACAATTTCAGTACCACATCTCATTAAAGAGGCTCTGACAACACTGAGTAAAGCAAGTTTATGCTATAGATGATGGCCTAAGATTGAACGGTAGGAAATACAATAAATGGACAGATAGACAGACAGAAAGATGATAGATTGAAGTACCAATGCCAAATTGTGAGAAAATACCTGTCATAGATCAATATATGGTTTATAACAGCGAAAGAAAGGAGGAGTCAAACTGCACTGGATACTAACTTGCCCTCAGAGCTATAGCTGTTCATGCTGCCGTCAGTGGACTCTCGGCTGGCTTGGCGGGCCATGGCGTTACGGGGATACTCCACTGCCATTCCTGTCTCCTGACTGCGCTGGATCTGACTGGATCCCTTTGTTTTCTTGTTGGCTGCTTCTGTGGATGGGGGGGGGAAATGGCATTACTCTACACAGGACTGTCATTGGGGGACAAGTGGGTCCCAGTAAGGTCCTACAGTACTTGGAAATAATCTGCAAGAAGAACTTAAATTAAAAAAATATTAATGCTGTCAAAAGGTTAAAGGGTTGCACTTTATTTTACAGTTCTGTTCCCCATGTACATACTATTTACATATAGTAATTACAATAACTGGGTAATAACTAGATACTAACCCTAAACCTACCCATTAACCTTAGCCCATGTAGTTACCTTATATCACCCAGTACTTTATTAGGTAAGTACACGGTAAGTACACATAAGTGCACATACTGTAAAAAGTGCAACGTTTTAAAATATTTAATCATCAAAATTAAGATAATTCTGGGGGGTTTTTTGTAAAAAAAGGTAAACCCTACATTACAGGGATAAAATGTCCCCACAAAGATGGCAATATCCAAAATCCTTGTGGGGACATTTTTTTGTGCCCAGGAAAACAGCTTATAAATCATACTAAGTTATATTTTTTGAAAATGTAAAAATACAGAAAGTTTTTATTTGTGGTGGGTAGGTTTAGGGGTAGAGTTATTGTAAGGCAGTGGTAGGCAAGTTCAGTCCTAGAGCTGCTGTCCTGCAGAGTTTGGCTCCAATCCTGAAAAAAAAAACCTCACCTGCCTGCAGCCTTTGTACTCCTGAAGACATTGATTAGCTTGTTCGGGTGTTTGATTAGGGCTGGAGCTAAACTCTGCAGGACAGCGGCTCTCTAAGACCGAACATGCCTACCCCTGGTGTAAGGGGATAGAATGTACAGTTTATACAGTATATAAATCATTATGTCTATGGAAAGTCCCCATAAAACATGAAAACACAATATGTTTGTTTGTGTGTGTGTGTGTGTGTGTGTTTGTGTGTGTATGTGTGTACCCAGGTGTTTAAGCTTGTGTGCTATTCTTACAGCCGTCAATCAGGAGAAAATATTCCAGTCTAAGAGCAAGCTCTTCGCCCTTGGTGAGAGTAACATCTCCTGCTGGACGTCATGGGGCACGATCCTTACTATTTATGGCCTTTTGATGGATTACAGATCCTTTGAAAATGTCAACCACTGAGGTGGCTCACAGAGCCACTGTCATGCCAGTTGTTTGAGTTAAAAATGTAGCAAAGAGGTTTATCTGTTCACTCATCCTGTTCACTTTCATCAAAACACAATCAAGGGCTTATTCTCACAAGAATTACAGAAGAAAGGTCCAGGGACTCTTGTTAGCATTCGTTTGCATGGCTCTGACATTATTTGGGAAAACGGAAAAATACTGTTAGAACAGAAATTATCTTATAAATAAAATAAAACACATGTTGAGGTTCTTCTAGTCTTTTGGACTTTCTAGAATTATACCTGACAAATTATTTTAAAGCAGGAGTGTCTAAACTACATGCTCTGTGCAGCCCACAAGATATTAAAAAAAAAAAAAATTCACATTTTTGTGAAATAAATAAAACTCGTAATATGAACACTGGGTGTCACTATCAAGTGAAGTCGATGTCACTAGCACCATTAGTCATTCTGCAGTTTAAAATATAAATCATCATTGGCCTATATCACTCCTAAGATATTGAAAAAACAGTGTTGGTTTAAAAAAAATGTTTAATTGATATAAAAAGGTCCAAATTGTTAACATCAGTTAATGCATTAAGTATCATAAACTAACAATTAGCAAGGAACAACCATTTTACAGTGTTTATTAATCCAGGTTAATGATAATTAAATCGATATTGATCATATACTCGTTACAAAAAATATATTTTAAACAAATGCTGTTCCTTATGGTGTTTTTTAGGAATCTTTGATGAATAAAGTCCAATCACAGCTTCCCAAAGAATATTAAGCAGCACAACCAGTTTTAACATTGATAATAATAATAAATGTTTCTTGAGCAGTAGAGAAGCATATTAGAATGATTTCTGAAGGATCATGTGACACTGAAGACTCAAGTAATGGCTGATGAAAATTCAGCTTTGCCTTCACAGTAATAAATTACATTTTTAAATATATTCAAACAGAATTAAAAAAAAATCACAATATTACTGTTTTTACTGTATTTTCAATCAAATAAAAGCAGTTATGGTGGTTTAAGAGACTTCCTTCAAAAAAAAAAAAAAAATGGAATGACCCCAAATCTTAATCAGTAGACGAGTAAATATAATGATATATTGTTAATTTAACTAATGTTAATATACAATGTGAAAATGTGTAAAAAAAAAATCTAATAAAATAAAATAAATAATTGTATTAGTAAATGCACATAAATTACTATGAACCACAATTAAATGCTTTAAAAGAATTGTTCATAATACCTAATGCATTAACTCATGTTAACAGATTAAGAAAGTGTTCCCGCAATCATATTTTTAGTTTTGGCTATGGTTGTGAATGGATGAGGCTGGTGCAGTGGAAAGAGTGTGGAACAGCTGTTACAAAGCAGCGGAGCTCTTTAAAATGCTGATTTATCGCACCTTTGCAACTCTTTATGATTTATCATCTGATAGTCCTTTTAAAATATTATCCAGGCGTTTGGCAGAGAGCGGTGCCAAAAAAACTTATTTTGCCATCCTTTTTGAATTGTTTTCTTTTTTCAGCAATCCATTTATTAAACTATAAACAGGCAGTGCTTAAAATATGGGATTTTAGAGGATATCAGATCCAACTTCAAAGGTATTTATCTACATTACATCTGATAGGAATCCAGGGTTGATCTGCACCTGACAGTGTGAACTCTTGCCAATGCTAAAATGCTGCCATTCATATTTCTAGCCCGAGGCTTCAGCAGCTCCCACACTTTTAAAGAGACTAAAGACACATGCTACTTTAGGAGGTGAACCAAGGTAGAATGAGACCTGATACGTAGATCCACCAGACAAGGGTGACCCGGAGAAAGAGAGAGGAGAGACATATAAAAGATAGCCATCTAAGCAAAGCAGGAAGACTGAGGAAAAGACATCCAGCGGTCTTGGCAAATGGATTTAACTGACGGAAAGAACTTGCTCCTTATAATATGCCAGCCAGTCTTGATTTTGTTAACAATTAATTCCCAAATGCTTTTTGGTCCTGATGACACTAATGTCATTCTACTGAATATATCTTCATTGTTACGCAAGATATAAAGCATTTTTGGCCATAATAACTGTTGATTTTAGTTTTTACACCAGTAGAGGGCACCCCAGGCTATGCTAACAGAGCATTTAGAAATGTATCTGTGTCCTTTATCTCTTCTCTGGTGATTAAAAGAGTATAAACGAGCGTTTAAAAGTGACTTTATCTGATTGATATCCAAACAATGAGTTTTATTGGGACAAAAAGTCTTGTCTAAAAGGCCCTACTATATATGGTACATGAAGCAGTGAGTAACATGTTTTAGATTTAAACTTGTGAGTTTATTAGAAGCAATACCTGATTTATTTGGCTATTCAAGCCATTATTGCACAGAAAACATTTGATTGGCTGGTAGTGTCTCACCTGTCTGACTGAGCTGAGAGGTGCTTCTGCTGCGGCGTGAGGGAATGCCCACGATGGCGACTACACGGGCGCTAAGGCTGGATCTGCGCTTTTTCCCTCCTCCTCCCAGTGTTCCCAGAGCGGTGTCTGACTGGCTGCCATCCGTACGCTCCAGAGTGTAGATTTCCCCACTAACACTTGTACTCTTCAACATGCTGCGGCTGGATGGATGAATATGACGGCTGGTGGAGGGAGAAAACATAGCAAAGACTCTCAGAAATTCAAATTACAAATGGAAAATCACTATGTCATGGTGACCCTCTGTGTTTGATTATTCTTTTTGAGTTGATCAAAAAGCATAAAAATCTGAGGATGACGTAATCATGGAAAAGACTGCTGTGAACATCTTAAAGGGATAAATAATTGAAAACAGGATTCTTTTTGTGCCATTTTGATATAAAAGAGTTTGATTTACAATGAACATTACAAACAGTTTGAGGTTGATTTTTTAAAATGTGTTTGCAAGTCTCTCAGGATCAAGGATGCATTTGTTTTATTAAAATACAGTTAAACATTACTATTGTAAAATGTTATCATTACAATTTAAAATAACTGTTTTCTATTTTAATATTTTTAAATTGTAATTTATTCCTCTGATGGAATTTTCAGCAGCCATTCTTCCAGGCTTCAGTGTCACATGATCCTTCAAAAATCATTCTAATATGCTGATTTGGTGCTCGAGAAACATTTCTTAATATTATTAATGTTGAAAACAGTTGTGCTGCTTAATATCTTTGGGGAAAAAATGTCAGGATTCTTTGAAGAATAGAAAGTTCAAGTGAATAGGATTTATTTGAAATATTTTGGAACATTATAAATGTCTGTTTCACTGTCACATCTGATAAGTTTAATGCATTCTTGAACCCAAACTTTTAAACGGAAGTGTTTAAATGTGTCCAACATAAAAATGTATGGAAACTAAACAACAAAAACAGGTTACCATTGTAACGTGTAAATTAACTATTATAAATTAACTATTATAAATTAACAAAAAATGTATAAATGTGTAGAATATGGCCCCTTAATGTAGAAAAGGAGGCGCTGTAAAGATTCACAGCTGCTTTTATAACAATCTCTCCTCAAGAGATATTCAAGAAATGTTAGAACAAATTTTTTCAACAAAAAAAAAGTTAATAAATGACATTCCAATTACAAATTGATCTCTAACAGGTATAATCACTAACGAGGTGTCAAAATGTTACAAAAATTGTCAGACCTAATGCAACAGTCCCTTCTGATTATAGCTATGCATCTCACCTAATGCGACCCCTGGGTCGTTCTGATTGAATGGACATGTAGCTGGTGCTACTGATCCGCGAGGCACTGCTGGCGCGAGAGATGGCTGACACGTCACTGACATCACTGTCTGAGGACTTATGGGACACATTGTCACAGCTTCGTCGCTGCTCCTTATAAAGCTAGTGAAATGAAATGCACAAAAGAATGAAAGCGCATATACATTCTGAACATTCTAGATTTTTCAGTTTGAAAGAGTTGGAATGGGATTACACACTACCGTTCAAAAGTTTGGGATTAGTATCAGATATTTTCTAAAACTTTTATTCAGCAAGAATGCATTAAATTGATCAATAGTGACAGTTAAGACATTTATAATGTTACAAAAGATTTACAATTCAAATAAATATTGTTCTTTTGAACTTTATATTAATCTAAGACTGTTTGATGGTTTAAACAAAAACATAAAGCAGGAAAAACGTTTTTCAACCGTTACTAAATCAGCATATTAGAATGACTTCTGAAAGATCATGTGACACTGAAGAATGAAGTGATGGCTGCTGAAAATTCAGCTTTGCAATCACAGGAATAAATTCAATTTTAATTAGAAATTCATCCCCAAACTTTTTAACAGTAGTGTATATGATAATGAAGTCCAATCCGTGAGAGCAGAACGGCGCTCACCTCTCTTTTATTCTTGAGTGCCCTCTCCAGATCCTGGCTGGTACTGGAGGGAGCTGCTGTTCGGAAGGTGCGTACTTTCATTTGCCGTGTTCGCTCCTCTGAAGCAAGAGCTAATACATACATGATCAAAAAATATTATTAAAATGATATTTTCCTATTTTGCATATTTATTCAACAAACATTTGGAAAAGTAACCAGTGCAAGTCAGTGGAAAATGACTGTACCTTGCTCTACACTGCTGCTTTTAGCTGGAACTTGAGGAAGCTGTCTGACCTTTCGTGTCGAGGAAGAGTCCGCTGTTGATGAGGAGAATGTGGGCCGGGAGTTCGGCTGCTCCCTGATGGAGAGAGAGAAAGAAAGAGAAAGAGAGAGAGAGAGAGAAAGAAAGAGAAAGAGAGAGAGAGAGAGAGAGAGAGAGAGAGAGAGAGAGAGAGAGAGAGAGAGAGAGAGAGAGAGAGAGAGAGAGAGAGAGAGAGAGAGAGAGAGAGAGAGAGAGAGAGAGAGAAAATTGTGCTTTTTTAATCAAGTACATAGGCCATACCGCCAACCAGCGTGGACCAAAATGTACATCTGATAAACGCACAGTATCAAGAAGTACATATTTTCACAAACAGACTGATCTTCACCGGACCAATATCTGCATGTTATCTGCATGAAAACATTATTGATCACATCTGATATGTATTATTGCTAGGAGCCACAAGGAAAGCAAAACAAGTACAAGAGTGGAGGGTGTAAAACTGATGGCAAAAAATTGCGGAAAATTTTAAAGATAACATTGTTGTTATGCACAAGGCAACAAACAGAAAGCTGTGGGTAGGTGATGAGTACAGGTGGATTTACAGTATAAAAAGCAGCAACCACACAAAACATTTGAGACAAAAGAGCAAAAGCTGAGGTTATAGCAAAGGCAAGGCTTAAAGTGTTATTTGTAGGATGGGTTGAGCACAGCAAGGCTTCTCAGCCCAGATCAGGGTCAGCACCTTTCCATTTGGGGTGAGCCTGTGGTTGACCCCCACACGGGTCACCTTACCCAATGGAGGCAGCGATACCCTCTTCCTGCGTGAGCCCTTTAGAATGGAGGTTGGCCTAATGCTGCAAGCCAGTGAGAATAGCAACATACAAGACAGAATAATAAAGGAAAAATAAAATCAATGTGACAAACCATAGAAAAAAGTAAAACAACCAAATGGAGAAAAAGCCAACAAATTATTTGCAAAAACAAAGAGAGAAATAGTGTGAATGTGTGAAAAAATAAATATGTTTGTGGATGAAGCCGGAGCAGCACTTCCCTGTAAAAATTCAACAACTGAAAAATATACACAATTTAACATATAGAATAATATACTAATAACAGGTTCTAAATTTAACATAGGTGGGCGATTTGAGAAAATGTACTGGCCATGAATAATTAAAAAAAAAATATATATATATATTCATGTTTTTTGTATTTTTGTAACGGGAAGAAAGATTATCTATGAATTGATTAACTTACATCACTTTTTTGCCATTTAAATTATTTTAATATCATTGATTTTCCATTTCAACTCAAATATTTTATTTTATTCACATATTGTAACAGAACTGATGGGTAAATCTTATTAATTTTTATTTATTTATTTTATTTACTCATCAAAGTACATTTTTACCCACCTTTGGAGCTTTGGCAATATTTTAATTTTGGGCTCTGATATAAAATATATAAATGGTCAGAAACAAATGAAAAAAACAAAACAATTTAAAGTCCCCCTGTCGTCAATAATTGTATCCCTTAACACTCATCTTTGAACACCAAAATGACATATTTAAAGGGTTAGTTCACCCAAAAATGAAAATTATGTCATTAATGACTCACCCTCATGTCGTTCCAAGCCCGTTAGACCTCCGTTCATCTTCGGAACACAGTTTAAGATATTTTAGATTTAGTCCGAGAGTTTTCTGTCCCTCCATTGAAAATCTATGTATGGTATACTGTCCTTGTCCAGAAAGGCAATAAAGACATTATCAAAGTAGTCCATGTGACCTCAGTGGGTTAGTTAGAATTTTTTGAAGCATCGAAAATACATTTTGTTCCAAAAATAACAAAAACGACGACTTTATTCAGCATTGTATTCTCTTCCGGATCTGTTGTCAATCCGCGTTCATGAGTCCGCTGACGCAAGACGAGGTGACGTGTTATCTGGTGCGCCCGAGCTCTGTTTAGAGTCTGAGGGAGACGCACGCTGTAAACAAAACAATATTTGCAAACATGTCTAAGGATTTCGACAAAGGGGAAGACAACACCAGATAACACGTCAGCAGCGTCTTACGTCAGCAGCGTCACTGGCCTTGTAAACGCGGATTGACAACAGAACCGGAAGAGAATACAATGCTGAATAAAGTCATCCTTTTTGTTATTTTTGGAACAAAATGTATTTTCGATGCTTCAAAAAATTCTAACTAACCCACTGAGGTCACATGGACTACTTTGATGATGTCTTTATTGCCTTTCTGGACAAGGACAGTATACCGTACATACATTTTCAATGGAGGGACAGAAAACTCTCGGACTAAATCTAAAATATCTTAAACTGTTTTCCGAAGATGAACGGAGGTCTTACGGGCTTGGAACGACATGAGGGTGATTCATTAATGACATTATTTTCATTTTTGGGTGAACTAACCCTTTAAACGTTGTTTCCTTGAAAAAAATTCTTCATTCCTTAAAATAGCTTGAATGTAACTAACTTGCCTAATTTAGTATACGCGGTTCTATGGATATGCAAATTAGCCCCACCTCCACTCATTCACACCAGCTCAGAAATCCACTTGTTGACGATCACTCGTTGACGTGATTGGTTACAAGATAGTTTGTGACGTCAAAAACCCCAACTATTTCAAACCTCTATTTTGAGACTGTCTTTGGTTCACAGCTGTTTTAAAGAGAAAATACTCAGCAATGGTGTTGACTTATGAATTTGCACATGGTTTGTCTCAAAGCATATTAAAAACACCACATAGACATGTGAACATTAAAAGCTTGATTTTCACCACAGGGGGACTTCAACAAAAACCACAGTAAAAGTCCAATCTAGAAGCTTTATCCAGTGTGAAATAAATAAGCGTGTACAGGTTCTAAACATACTTGACTTCAACAATCAACACAAATGTGACATGATGTGACATGGTTTGATAAGTCTTACCGCACGCTGTCAGATATTTTCTTGCCAAGTTTCTGACAGCTAGGCTTGTCCAGAGTTCTCGACTGCCTGCAACATGGAAATGATCGTGGCGAGACAGAAAACAAAAGAATGAGGAGTGGATTCACTCAGGACTTGACGGACAGTAAATGAAACTGTTGTCTAATAAAATGCCACGATGGAGATGGACATGTTATTGGTATATGTTCTCTAGAGCTCTTCCTGTGGGTGTGTACCTCTGTGCGTCTGGCTTTGCACTGAGGTGGTGTACTGTCTCCTGAGCGGGGAACATAGCCTCCAAAACCCAGCTGATTCATAAGATCAGGTCAAAAACATGTGAGTGGCATGGATACAGACACACACACAATGACACAGTATGGACTGATGTTAATAAAAAATAATAATTTCATTAGGGCTAAATCATGTCACTTTGGTTTAGTGGCTACTAACGTCCTGGTTGCGTATGCAACCCACCGTTCCCTGAAGGAGGGAACGGAGGACGTAGTCGACGCGACTGAAATGGGATCACGCTAGGGAGCCTGTCTTCTTCGAGTACTATTGAACGAGCCAATGTAATTGGCGTGCGTGATTCGCATCACACACTCCGCCCCCGCGGCGCGGGTATAAATACGGAAGTGGATGCACGCACTAGTTGCTTTTCGCTGAGGAGCCGAGAGTAACCCGGGGTCAGCGGTGGTCCAGCGGTAGTGGCAAGGGGACTACGTCCTCCGTTCCCTCCTTCAGGGAACGGTGGGTTGCATACGCAACCAGGACGTTCCCTTTCAGTCGATAACGTCGGACGTAGTCGACGCGACTGAAATGGGATCAACCATTGAACACGCCACTAACGCTGCCACCTTCCAGTGCCTAAACCAAAGCCTCCTGATGCCCCCGCAAACTTAAGGCGGGGAAGGACAGGGCTTAGGCCAGGGAAGTCACTGCTGTTCCTACAGGACCACTGGGAAAGCGTTCCCCGTACGTTGGAAGGAAGGGACGCTGCGGAAGCCACATCCAACCCAGAGGGAGGTAATGTGGAGAATACACATATGAACTGGGCGGAAACCGGGCAGTCTAACATATGGAATGTCACTGGGGTGGCTCCAGCCTAAGACGGGGGGAGACACACCGGACAGTGACGGCAGAGAGACTCTGCCGAGGGAAGACACGGGCTCACCGCAGGGAGCCGTATCGTGGAAGAATACACATATGGGGTCACCGAAGGGACCGCAACATATGGACCCAGCCTAACACAGGTTCCACACTGCTTACGAGTGGTAGGCCTAACACCAGACGTTCCGCACGTCCGACGTCGGAGGGGTGTGGAGGAACTCAACAGGGTTCAATTTTAAGGGAACTCAACTGGAGTAGAAAGGCGCACGTATCCAGTCCATAGGAGGGGAATGGCGCAGCAAGCCGACACTTGAACCGGGCTCACGGTGAAACTGGCTTCATGAGAAGGGAGCCCACGGGAAGCAGCGGTTCAACCAGGTGTCGTCCAGCCCCCAACTCTAGAATCTGTTTAGCAAAGTATATCGTCAACGCCCAGGCGGAGCACTTTACACTCATCATAGAGGAGCTCAACACCTAAGTGGACATGTTGCATCTCGGATCTTTGCCGAAATGAAGGCAAGCACTAAGTGCAACTTTGCATGGAAACAGCCTTCCCTCTCTGCTGAATTCCAACAGATATTTGAAGAGCTGGTCTGAGGTCTATGACTTGCATTCTGTACACGTCCAAGCGAACGGACAGAGAAGCCAGGGCTGGATCTGCCTCCTCCAGGGCAGCGCTTGCAGGCTCACCACCTGCACCTATTACGGGAGAGGTAGGAACCTTGGGCACAATCCGAGCCGGGGTCTCAGCTTGTGAGAGTTAGCCGGCCCAGACTCCAGGCACAATACGTTGACCGAAAGCGAGCAAGTCCCTACCCTCTAGTAGAGACCACGCGAGCAGGAGAACTGATATAACAGAATTTTTAACTCACTACCTGCAGTGGCTCAGGGGCGGTCTCTGCAGTGCAGTCGCACCAGGGACAAGGCCCAAGAGGATAAAGAGGGACACAAGGATTTACAAGACCTTGCTCCTCAGGAACCTGACGACCAGAACGTGCTTCTGCATACTTCTGCAACACGTTGAGCGTCGTTTAAACACCGAGGCAACATCATTTTGAGGGTGATTTAGGAAAACAGCCTACTGCAACCCATTTTGCAGGAAAGAGAGCACTGAAGTGATCGAAAGCTTTCAGGATCTCCTCAGGAGAGAAGACGCACTCAACGACTAGGTTCCACTTCTAAAGGCGTAAGCACGCTACCCAATTCTAGGGGGTGCTCGCAGAAGTGATGGTAACTATCACATGTTCTTGTGATAGCCACCTGAACCTCCGCGTTCAGATGTAAGACCGCCCGGAATCTCCGGGGGAAGAACGCGTGTGCCATCGTGCCCCGTCCCCGAAAGAGTTTCCAGGGGAAGTCAGGAAGGCTGTTGAAGGGAACCAGGTCTAGTTGGGCCAATAAGGGGCAACTATGAAGACCTGTTCCTCTCCTGACATGGCACGTAGGTGCAAGTGACGGGCGCAAAAGACAGGAGCATTGCTCAACACAACATGTGAAGATCACTGGGCTTCAGGAGCATTTTCTGCTCAGCACTTGGGTGTGACAAGTTCACTGAGCTTCAGGAGCATTCCTGCTCAACACCTGAGTGTGATAAACTCACCGAGCTTCAGGAGCATTTCTGCTCAACACTTGAGTACGAAGAACCTCACTGAGCGACAGGAGCATTTCTGCTCAGCACTTGAGTGTGACAAGTTCACTGAACTTCAGGAGCATTCCTGCTCAACACCTGAGTGTGATAAACTCACTGAGTTTCAGGAGCATTTCTGCTCAACACTTGAGTGCGAAGAATTTCACTGAACGACAGGAGCATTTCTGCTCAGCACTTGAGTGTGACAAGTTCACTGAGCTTCAGGAGCATTACTGCTCAACACCTGAGTGTGATAAACTCACTGAGCTTCAGGAGCATTTCTGCTCAACACTTGAGTGCGAGGAACTTCACTGAGCACCAGGAGCATTTCTGCTCAGCACTGCGTGTGATGAATTCACTGAGCTACCTGTGATGGACTCACTGAGCTACAGGAGCATTGCTGCTCAACACCTGAGTGCGATGAACTTCACTGAGTTTCAGGAGCAATTCTGCTCAACATGAAGAGTGATGATTTCACTGACTTGCAGGCGCAAGGCGACCATGAGTCGCAGTCACTTTTAGAAGGCTCACTGGGGTTAAACGCATTTCTGCGGGCCCCTGGGGCAGCTGAGTCCCAGTGTTTGTCCAAGGGTAGTCCGCTCGGTTTACCCAAACACTGGCGGAAAAATAAAACCGGGGGGGCAACTGAGCGGCCCCGGAATGGTCATGACCCAGCCGGACCCAGGGGATGGAGTCTCCACTTGCCCTGGCCATAACTGTCGTGAGGCTCGATGGCGGCACGATTGAGTAAGCGGGAGGAGTGGAACAAGGCGCCCTCAGAAGCGTCTGACTCCAAGGAGGAGGTGACGGGTGAGTTTGTGACATGCAGGGGAAGCTTGCGCAACGGTCGCAATGTCTAACAACTCGAGGCACGAATGCCCGTGTAGTCGGGGGTCGCCCAGGCCCCCGTTAAAACACGCCCTTTGTACATGGCCCCTCTGTTGAAGAGGGTTTGGCAGCAGACCGGGATGAACTATAGTCACACAGGGTGAGCTGCTCTGCCACGGTCACCTCGGGACTCGATCGTGAAGCTAGCGCTGAAGCGGTCACATATGGAGGGAGCCAAAGGCTGCGACTACCATATACCCCAGGAGCCTCTGAAAGTTCTTTCAGTGGGACCCTTTCTCACTTCAACACCAGCTGAACACATTCTCATTGGAGAGACATGTTGGACCGAGTACCTCTCCAAAACTAGAAAAGAGATACTCAGCCCGTGGGCGAGATTACTCTCTTCCAGTTGACCTGAAGACCCAACGGGCTCTGGAGCACTCGAGGGGAAGGACACTGTACTGATACTCCACCCTTAGACGCAACACACAGGATGGCCTGCGGTGCGGGAGGTAGAGATCTGAAGCACCTGTCTTTCAGGTCAAAGCTGCAGACCAATCTTGGGCCAAGATGGTCACGACCCACCCCCTAGTAGCACGAAGAACGAGTTTACACTGGCCTTCGTACCGGCTGGAGGAGCGGCTATATCAAATCCTTCGCCAGCAGGATAAGATAAGCACGCACAAGTCAGGAGCACTGCTCAACACTCGGTGTGATGAATATCACTGAATTTTCAGGAGCACGTCTGCTCAACACCTAATGTGATGACTATCACTGACTTGAGCGGGGTAGCCGAGCCTGAGGTGGGGCAGCAAAGTAGAGAGAGTGGTGTTAGTGTGCTGTGCAACACTTACCTGTCTCCACAAGCGTTAGGGGGCGCGTGAGAAGGCGGATGACCGGGTCCTCGAACGCACCAAGTTGCCTGCTGGCGACCAAGGGGGAGCTGAGGGGTGTAAGGCTATACAGGGTCACACCCGCCAGACTGGCCCTCTTGGGACCCAGGAACAGATGAAATTGCTCTCTCTTTGAAGTGTGGGTACCGCTTGCTCCGCTTTTTTTTTTTTTTTTTTTAGGGAGCCAGCGGCGGAACAGACACACACACAAACAAAGGCTCCACCCGGCCCTCACCCGGGGGGAGGGAGTGATCGTGCCACTCCAAGAGCATCTCATCCATTCCTGGGCGGCCCGCTCCGGAATGCTTTCGCTGTCGCTTGCCACCTGGCTTGGCAGCGCCTGGAGCGGGCTGGGCGTCTCAACTGCGGCCGGCTCCATGCTGAGGCCTGGGTGGAGGCTGCTGCGGAGGGCCAGCAGGAGCGGCGGCCGGAGAACGCCCACGGCGACGAGCAGGCGGAGGAGCTGCCACCGGCGGCGGTTGGAAGCAGCAGCTGGCCACCGGGGCAGGATGTGCCGGATGACCTCCGTCTGCGCTTGAGCGGCAGAGAACTGTTTGATGCAGTTCTCCACTGCGTCGCCGACCAGCCCAACCTGGGAAATTGGGGAGACCAGGAACCGAACCTTGTCCGCATCCGCCAAACCAACCAGGCTGAGCCAACGAAGGCGCTACTGGACCACCAAGGTGGACATCGCCAGACCGATCACGCACGCTACGACACCCGTACCCCGGAGGGTGAGGTCAGATGCAGTGCGGTGCTCACCTATGAGCGCACGGTCTGGATTACCCTCGTGCATGCCATGGGTGCCCTAGCCTGCAGCAACGCCATGGCACGCAAGAGGAAGGGGCTTGCCCATAGGCTTTGTAAGCTCTGCCCGTCGGAGCAGACGAAACTCACAGGCCTTAGGGGGGAGACGAGGATCCCCCCAAAAGGCAGCGGCCGCCGGACACAGGTGCACCTGTGTCGACAGACCGCTCCAATGGAGGGACACCTCGCAACCCTTCACCGTTCCTCCATCAAGGGTAATGAGGGGGAAAAGCTAGTCAGGCAGTTTCTGGCAGAGAAAGATGCTGTTCACCACCTGACAAGCTCTCCATGCATTTCGGGAAAGAAAGGCACTGGGGCGGCGGGCTGAGAACCAGCGCGGCCCGCCCCAAGATACCAAACTCCAGATTCCAACCGAGACTGAACGGGACACGGTGGAGGTTCCACTCGAGCCCGGCAGCCTCGGCGGCCCGTTTCAGCATAGCTGATAATTCTGGATCCGGCTCGGGCAACATTGAACTCCCGGAGGGAGACAATGCAGCCGAGTCATCATCTCTAGAAGTCAGCTCACCCTCCGATTCTGCAATCGGCGTCCTGTCCTCCAGGGGAGCCCCGAGTGAAATCGCTGGCCCACCCATTACAGATGGACCAGTAGACAACACAGGAGGCTCCAGTGGTTGCAGTGGAAGGGAGGAGTGAGGAGCCCACAGGGAATGGTTACCGGGCGGGACATCCAACACTATCCTCCGGTCACCCATCCCACACAGCACCCGAGGGTGGGGCATGGTAATGGGGACTCGCTCTCCGCGAACGAAGGCGAGTCTCGCCCTCAATACTGCGACAGTCATGTTCCCACAGTGAAAACATGAGCTGTCCACAAAAGCTGTCTCAGCGTGCTGTAAGCCCAAACACGTGACACAACAGTTGTGACCATCAGAGAGAGACAGGGAACGACCGCACCCAGAAACGCACGGGCGGAATGACATCTTGAAAAAGACGCAAACGCACCCGTGTTGCTCTTTCAGAAAATAGGACCGTCACCAGTGCCGGAGCACACAGGGGAATGACCGCGGCAACACTGAACAGAGAACTGAAACAGTGAAGCACTCACTTTTCCGCCCTCTAACCAGCCATCAACACACACAAACATTTAGAAATTTGTTGCTGTTAAAACAGCAGTTGAGAGCTCAAAGCTCGCGATCACCGCTGCACTCGCGCTGTAGAACACCAGCACTGGGAGAGTCTTCCTGAAGAACACCGACACACTCGCTCGTTGTAGACAACAGCACTCTCAGAGACATCAAACGATCGGCTCCGAAGCGAAAGGCAAGTAGTGCGTGCATCCACTTCCGTATTTATACCCGCGCCGCGGGGGCGGAGTGTGTGATGCGAATCACGCACGCCAATTACATTGGCTTGTTCAATAGTACTCGAAGAAGACAGGCTCCCTAGCGTGATCCCATTTCAGTCGCGTCGACTACGTCCGACGTTATCGACTGAAAGGGAACTAAAGGAAATTATACAATAACTTGTACAGTTAGACAAATACACAAGACACACTGTGTATGATATGGAGCACAGACAACTGACTGATGACATATGTGACTTTATATACCTGAAAAATTTAAGACAAATCCTCTGAAATCATTACAATTTCAGATGAATCTAGAGAAAAGATACAAGTAGTGCCCCCAAAATGAATATGGACACTTAAAATGTCTGAATATCACAGTAAAATACAAAACCGATTTGAATCTGCAAACAAATTACTCTTTTATAATCTGAAAACTAACCAAAATTTTTGTGTGAAACATTTTGCCTGAAAAGTGTGCTTGTGGTATTTTTTGTTTAAAATAAATCAAACTTGGTTTAAATTTTGTTGCAATGTTATTTGTGCATTTTATATGTCAACATACTTTTCAGGGCCACTGTAATGTATGAAAATGTATCAAAAACTGTTGGAAAAAAACAGTCTAAAAACTGTAGAAGATAACAAGGGAATAAACTATAGTCAGTGGAAAGAGTTTATATATAAAGGACTAAATACAACCTCATAAAATCCAGAGTCAACACAACACACTGCACATCACAACACAAAAGCCACATTTTTTAAAGCTACTGAGCAGCTGAAAAACTACAAAATACACTGACAATCACATTATAGAACACTAAAATCATGGGGCTGCTGGGTAACAACAAGCTATTGCTCAGAAGCTACAGGAGGTTGGAGGGTTAGCTATACAGTACATCCACTATCTAGTCCCATGGCAGGGAGGGGACGGACAGGTTAGAAGAGCAGAGAGGTTTAGCAATAGGACTGGAGGACAGGAGGGATACCTGTCGTCTTCTGGGGAGGCATGCTGAATTAGGATCCTGGGGCTCATGGGTCTGGTACGGGGCAGAGACTGGGTGCTCCTGCGTGAGTGTGTGCGTGTGTGATCCACAAACACCCAAAGAGTTCAAAGTGGAGATGGAAGAAACACGGAAGGTCAATATAGAAACTGTGACAACGGTCATCTCAAACACACAAGAAGATGTACAGATTCAGGGGACTCATATTTGACACTTCTTCAGCTACTGTGGTTAGATAAAAACTCCCTATCCAAGACGCAAAACAGAGCCGTTAGGCCATAAGAGTCACTGGACACTAACAGAGCAGTGCATAGTGGGTGACCTAACAGTGGTATGTTACTTTGACATAAACATAAACATGCTGGTTCTTATTCACTAACAATCGCACACAAGTGTTCTTATTTTACAGTATGTGCACAGAAAAAGCTCTCAAAAAGCAATCATTCTAAAGCTAATTAATTTATATTCATCAAAATGAGTGTGTGAATGCTAGCAGTTAGTTATTAGCATCAGCTTTCTGCAGTCTCCCTCCAACATTGATATTAAGAAATTATTCTAAAGCAGCAAATCAGCATATTAGAATGATTTCTGGAGGATCATGTCATTCATGTGACACTGAAGACTGGAGTAATGACTGCTGAAAATTCAGCTTTGGCCTCATAGGAATAAATTACATTTCAAAGGATTATATTTTATTTTATATTATATTGTATTTATATTCATAAACATTTGACTTAACAAATTTCACGTTTCTAATGCAATGATTTGAAGGTGTGGTTTTAAATTGATCCTAAATTTATTTTTTTAAAAATCTTCCCAAAATTATGATTTCTGTTTTATGCAAAACAATGTGTGTGTGCACATTAGTGAATGAGACCAAGTGATTGTTGTGTTCAAAGGGCATCACAAAGGAACATTAAAAGAGTGTCCTTTAATGTCTGTGAATTATATTATTGACAAATTCAACAAAATTAGAATAATCCTATTCAAAATAAAGAGTGTACCTGTCTCGTTCAGGTGAATTGGAATTAGAACCTGGTCTCAGACAGTTGGTACTAGCGCTTCTAAGCCTGTCAAGAGAGGGCTGTAGATCACTAGGGTCACAACATGCCATCCAATGGAGAAAGGAGAAGGAAAAAAGAGAATAGGAAGATGACAAAGGACAAAAACATTAGGACCAAAATAAATGAAAAGCAAACCTGTAAGGGGAGGAAGTCAAGAGAGCTGCTATAATGTTGTGTGTGAGATAATGGTTGAATTTTCTAATGTTTTGAATGAGTAGCTGCTGGCTCTTGGGAGCTGTTGGATGTTTGATGTTGTTGTTGTTTGATATCTACTGGGGTTGAGGGTTGACATTTTCGACCCCTTACCTAATTGTGAACTTGTCTGTGAACCTAAGAACTTGGCGTTGAGTGGCAGTGACTACAGACAGCCGTGACCCTGACTTAAGGCATGCAGGAAGTGTTGAGCTGAACACAAACGAACGTCAAACAAGTACAAACAAAAGCAATCACAAGTTACAGAAAAAAACAGTGAAGAACAAAATATAGCAACCAAAAATAACATTATAAAATCACATGACCAACTTATCTGTGGATTACAGCAACAAAGAAAAACGTTCAAAGACAAATTGGACAGACAAATTGCTTGTTGCGGTGAAAAATCCCCCATTGCGCCGGGTTAGGACACAGCATAAGATGTTTACAGCTAACGGTGATTTACTGTCTCTTAAAATTAACAAAATCCACAGAAACCAAAACACCACAGTTAGACAAAAGCACTCACATTTACCTACCATGTTAATACCTAACAGTGGCAGATTCCCATAAGATTGTCTGTATTTCAATCTCCATTTAAAAGACTACAATACTTCTCTATGTGTTCGCATATGCTGAAGATGTTGAAAATAGACATTTTATGTCTATGGTGTATTATAGTTTAAATTTACATTAAATGCAATTAGCTGAACTTTTTGAGTACTTTTTGAGCCATTTAAATAGGTAGTACATCTTTATATTTAATTTCATAGTTACTTCTATAATTTTCGAAATGTGGTTAAAGTGTGCCGCCGAATGTATTGACAAGCATTTATGGTAAACTAAAATAAACTTTAAATTCATTCCTACTGAAACTTGTATGTCATTTATTTAAATGTATTTGAGATTTACATAAATTTTACTTATATTTCAATTTGTAATATATATATATATATATATATATATACACACACATACATATACAAAAGATAATTAAAACAATGATTTAAATAAACTTTTAATCTGACATTATTATTATACTTTTTTGTAAAAAAAAATTAAAGGTGTACTTAAGTGTGTTGTGAATGTGAAGTAAAGTTGCATTTTATTTCATTATTATATGATCTGCAAGAATTTTTTTACAGTACAGTACAAATGCACATTCAATAGAAATAAGTGCACTTTTTCACAAGAGCCAACAATATTACCAATTACTAATATTACAGTAAATGTACAACATTGTCATGAGCATCCAGTTTAATGGTTTTGTTAAATGATAAATGTGTCAAACTTTGACAATAATCAAAAATATATCCACCAACATACTGCATATTGCATTAGCTACTCCATAATAAGTAATAAGTGCTCTGGAGTTTGAGGTTCACAGATGCTATAAAATAGTAATTAGTCAAAAAGGATGGCTCAAGAGTTCAGTTTTGGCTGCCTTACCTGTAAATATCCTTATGAATTCCATTGACTAATAAAGGCATCTTAGGAGGCAGAGTGCTACTGTACTTAGATGAACTCCTGGCAACATTACATTAACATGCAAGCATGCAAAAGGAAAACAAAAGATCTATCAACATCACAGCTGTGGTTAGTCCACTCAAATAGCAAAAGAATGTCAGAAGTCACTCGAGCAAACATGCTCTAAAGATCACTCCAGGGGCAACTCCCTCATTCTAGATCATTTATTTTTCCCCGTGCTCATAATCAAGGTCAGTGACAAGCAGAATAAAAATAAACGTGTCAAAATAACACTTGAGCAGAATGAGATAGTTATTTTGAGAAAACAAACGGTTGTCGTGACGAGGGATTCGTCTTTTAGGCTGTAAGCCAAAAGCAAGAGGAAAGTTCCGCTTGTAATGTTTCTTGTCAACAAGCTTCTCTGAAATATTAGAGTTGAGAGGCGAAGAGCTTGACAAGAAGCGTTCGAGTGAGAGAAACTGGCATCAACACTCAGTTCTGTTTTAATTAAATGGAATAAACTTCAGGCTAGACGAACGAAACTGATACGAGGAGTCTTTTCAAAATGAAAATGATATTACCAGTGCTTATGATACCAAGATAGTGATATTGATTCACATAGTAATCTGAATACAACAATACTATAATTCACAGATTGGTGGTTCGATTCTGGACTTTTCTTTACCTTTGGGTGTGCAGACACTCTGCGCTTCTACCCCGCATTGATCTGTGTATCAAGATGACCTCACTGCAATTACCATGGATATGGATGACACAGGAAAATAAACAAAACAGACCAATAAAAAAAGCAAACATAAAAGAAAAAATGGGCACTAGTAAATGATTTAGAAGAGGATCAGTAACAATCCTTAAAGTTTGTACAATAAAAAGTCTTTCTGTACAATCATCTCTGTCCATACAAACCCTTCAATGGTGCTTAATCTTTTCAAAAACAAACCTTCCGTGAATCATTCAATCACATGTGTTTTGGCTATAACCCACCTTCTGAAAATTGAGACCTTTATGATAAGCATAATTTCTCTTCCCAAAATCAAAATTTGAATGGCATTCCAGAAACAGAATTTTAATGGAAGAAAATGAAGGCACGTGGAAGTGATTTTTTTAACACACACTATGGCACACTTATACACACTTGCTTGGACGCACACATTTCTATTTACCTGTCGTCTACGTACTCTCTCTCTTGCACACGGGCACGGTCATGGTAGCGTGTTGGGGAACGGGATCGCCGGGTGTGCTGAACCTCATCCAGACTCCTTAGAGAGAAAGATGTGCCCCTTTTAATGCAGGATGCAATTATTTGCTACTTGATAAATCCTAAATAGGTAGGGAAATACCTCTGTGCAGGGACGTTGGGAGGGCGGGACCGCCCCCTACTTTCTTCGTCTCTGTGTGGAGACACGGACCTTGAGCGATACTGAGTTGGCCTCTGCTGATCAGGAACCTCTAAAGTCGTTGCTCGATCTCTGTCTCTGTCCCTTTCTCTTTCTCTTGATCGGTTTTCTGTAGCTGTGGTCATACACACACACACACACACACACACACAAACACACACACCAAAAAATATTTTTTAAAGCCTGTCTGGAAAATTCAGATGCACTGCTTATGCAGTCATTGGCTTTTAAAAAAAACACATCCCCCATGTTAGAACCCAGACAAAAATAAATGGATTGACATATTATGTTAGATCATATCTAACAAAACATGCCAGACAATTAAAATACCTTGTTCATTCTCCTTTTTCTTGACCAGTGTGTGCTTTAGCAGTTGGAATCACCATTTGAGTTTTACACTGTATTCAATTTATTAATTTTCCTATTTTTGGTTATTTGAAAATCTGTTTTCTACAATGAAATATTTAAAGATTTTTACAACACACCAAGTATACAATTTTGGCTCGGTGAAAAAATTCATAAATTATTTTTTAAATAATGTACCTTTTTATTATTTAGCAAAACAATGAACACTGAAAGCTGAATATATTATGTTATATATAATTTATTTTACATATTAATTAATATATTATATTTTTATTTATTTATTTTTTTTCAAATAAAACCGTTTAACATAACTATTATAAATATCATATATTATATTATAATAACTATTTTTTAAGTCACAATGAATAACAAAAAAAGTAAATCCAATTTTTTTTTGAAATCAAAGGTGAGTATGACCAAAAAAAAAAAGAGGAAAAAGAAGAAGAAAAAAAAGAAAAATTATTAAAGGGATAGTTCACCCAAAAATGAAAATTCTGTCAGTATTTACTCACCCTCATGTTGTTCCAACCCCGTAAGACCTTCGTTCATCTTCGGAACACGAATTAAGATATTTTTGATGAAATCTGAGAGCTGGATCACTCCTCCATAGGCTTCTTCAGGGATTAAAACTTGCCGGCCCCGAAAAGTTATTAAAGACATCTTTAAAATAGTCCAAGTGACTACTGTGGCTCAATCTTAAGTTTATCAAGTGACCAGAATACTTTTTGTGCGCAAAAACAAACAAAAATAACAACTTTATTTCAACTATACATTTCCTTCTCTGTTGGCCGCTAGTCAGTTAACTGAGTGTGATTGCGTAGCGCTACGTCACACGTAGGCTCACTATTGGCCGACGCTTGTCATGTGTGTGATGCGTGTGACGTACAACAACAGAAGCTCTACGCTTTTACACTAGTGAACTGACTCGAGGCCCAGAGAGAAGGAAATGAATAGTTGAAATAAAGTCGTTCTTTTTGTTTGTTTTTTGTGCACAAAAAGTATTCTCGTCCTTTGATAAACTTAAGATTGAGCCACTGTAGTCACTTGGACTATTTTAACGATTTATTTAATGACTTTTCGGGGCTGGCAAGTTTCAATCCCTTAGAAGCCTATGGAGGAGTGATCCAGCTCTGAGATTTCATCAAAAATATCTTAATTCGTGTTCCGAAGACGAACGAAGGTCTTACGGGGTCGGAACAACATAAGGGCGAGTAAATATTGACAGAATTTTCATTTTTGGGTGAACTAACCCTTTAACCAGTCCCCTAAGACAACATCCACCATTCTCACAATTGCACAAAAATTTGCCTAATGGTTTGGAGAATGAAGTCAAGGTATCTCAAAGGCAGTGTTCCACAAAACCGTGTCATTTTCTAACTTCTACCATGCAGAGGCAAAATAAAAGGTTGAGCACTACTGAGAGGAAACAGTCCTCCCGTTCCCAAATTCTCCTTCATCACCTTCCCCATTGTGATCATGCATGTGTTATAGTGTGCGTTATACTGCAGGTCTTACACTACTATACCACACAGAAAAGTACTGGAGACAGAACACCCCGGAAAGTCAATGTTTACAAACACATTCTCCCAATATAGAAAATGCACCACTTTTATGTTTTAAGCAAAAACAGTTACTTTAAACAAAACAGTTTTTTTATTAGTATAGGATGAATGAAACATGCCAGATGTGTAATGTCGGTCATTGATGCCTTGTCTCCAGCACAACAGCGGTGACTTTCAAAGGAAGGGAAGACCTGCTATTGGATGCTTCTATCTTTTGGGGTACTCTAATTCACAAAGCACAAAGAAGTGCCAAGGTAACAAATGCCTTGGCCCCTCCCACCCACCTGTGGCGACTACACCAATAGCATCATCATAATCAGTTTCTGTAATACGCTGCGAGCCTGCACAGACAGATACAGATATACACATGGATAGATGTACAGACAGACACGAGATAAAGACGTACACGAAATCACGAATGCACACAAAGCACTGTTGGAATAAGCCATGGTTAGGAAAGCAAAGGTATACAGAAATAACCTAGCATACTAAAATATGTCCTGTGGACATACTGTACCCATGGGCCACACACTCCTACACACTAACTCACATGCAGCACGGTTCAAAAACATAACAGACAGACAAAATAGATGTGCAACACAAAGCCAAACATATTAATGAGACTGGATGAATTCCAGGACCTTGAGCTAAAAGATATGTTGATGTTTAACTAATATTTGATGATTTTCATTCACCTACTTACAGTATACTGCATATCGTTTTGATAATTTCTCTGGTTTGACATATCATCTTGGAAAGTAAAGGCAAACTTCATCTATTTTAATCGAACTGCCCACATACTCTTCAGCTTTCTGTAATTCTGTGAAACACTGAGGGGGCGAATTCACTAAACGATTGTGGCACTCAATTGAGCAGTATTTTAGTATTTCAGTATATACTACTCACAATTAAGAAGAATGTACACTACCGTTCAGTCCTGAAAAATGTATCACAGTTCCCACACCCTTTTTTACTGTTTTCAACTTTGATAATATTAATAAATGTTTCTTGAGCAGCAAATCATGATTGATTTTGAAGGATCATGTGACACTAAAGATTGCAGCAATGGCTGCTGAAAATTCAGCTTTGCTATCACAAAAATAAATTACATTTTAAAATATATTAAAATAGAAAATAGTTATTTTAAAAAGGATTAATATTTCACAAAATGACTGTTTTTACTGTATTTTTGGTCAAATAAATGAGCATGAGATCTTTCCAAAATACAAAAATCTCATTGACAACAAACCTTTGTATAATACTGTGTACAAACTGATGAAGCACAAGTCAATGTCATTCGTTTTTGGGCAAACACACCAGCTTTCTATGCAAATGATGCTAATTACAGGGGCCAGTCAACGTTGAACTATTACCATTCATGGAAAACTTGTGGTACAACTGTTTGTGCTCACTATAATTGATCAAATTTATGATCATATGATGGAGAAGTGTGTTATAATTGGGTAAATATCCAGTTATCAGGTCCTAAAACTGTGCAGATAGTGCTGGCAAATAAACAGTGGCATCAATGGTTGCAAGTAACTAAATTTATTCTTAGCAAATTCCTACCTGTTAGAGAATAAGCACTTAAACACTAAGTGATTTACTATGTAAACACTTTCAGATCACACCCCTACCAGCGAGGCCTTCTACTTACGCTGCAGCTTTTTGGTTGATGTTTCTGTTTGGCCATGTCTGCGGGGCAGGTATGGCGACGGGTGCGGCAGTGGGATGGAAGAGACGTCATGTGCCTGCAGCTTGTACCAGTGAGGCTTGTCATCCAGCAGGGCAGTCTCCAGCTCGATCAGGATCTAGGTTCATAGACAGTGAGGTGAAATACTGTGTTTGGAATTCATGTTGTGAATAAATGGACAAGGATAACATATGCTTCATACCTCTCCTAGAAAGTCACTCTCCTCCTCTTGTATTCTGGGTTGGTCCCATACAGTAATCTCCAGCATGTGCTCCCTGAAATCCCGGCGATGGACATGAGAGTACACAAACGTTTGGTTCCACTTGGGTTCCAAACTTTTCTTTACTGTTTTCGTTCTTCTCTTGCTCTTATCACTAAAGTAAAACAAATATACAGATTAAACAATAAAATGAGAACATTAAAAATCAACTACTCGAGTCTCAACTGCTTGATGCATATATCAACACAAATCAAAATCATAAATTAATTAATTTTTTGGAAAATTGGTTATTTAGTGTTTGATCTACACTACCATTCAAAAGTTTGGGGTCGGTAAAACTTTACAACGTTTCTCTTATGCTCACCAAGGCTGCATTTATTTGATCAAATACACCTTTTTGAAAAATAGTAATACAGTAATATTGTGAAATATTATTGTAATTTAAAATTCTATTTGAATATATTTTAAAATGTGATTTATTATACTGATGTCTAACCTAAATATGATGATTTGATACTCAAGAAATATTTCTTATTATATTATTAATATAAACAGTTCTGCTGCTTAATATTTTAGCAGAAACCATGATACTAGATGAATAGAAACATTTGAACGGTAGTGAATAGTCCCTGTAGTCGATACAATAACAAATGTCTTGGAACCAAAATTGACAACGCAAGAATGAATACTATGAATGAACTATGAATACCTTCTATCGGGCAGGAAGTACATTTTGACATAGGGGTTTCTGGGTCGTGCATCCGATCTGGGAGCCAGGTCTGTAGCCTGCAATACGTTCACTATCAGCTGATGGCCAACCTTGTCATACCACATTTTCACCTGCAAGACGAATACATACACAGCTAATAAGCTAAAACTCTAAGCACAACATGGTGAATTGCCCTTGATTTCTTCAGTATTTACTGACCGACAGCTGTCCAGGCAGTAGCTGAGGGGCATCTCTAAGACCACTTGGGCTGGATGGGGACAGGACAGATATAGAGGGTCTTTCCATCTTCTGTGATTCGAAAGAACTTGAACCTGCTGCAAAGGGACAAGGAAAAAACAAGTGCTGATAACATCACAATAATGTTTATATATATAAAATACATATAAAAGAGTTCACATTTGATCAGATTCTTGATTCATTTGATTCAGTACGTACTAGATTCTAATGGAGGATGTGATGTTTCTGGTATTCGTGGTATATCACTGAAAGTAAGAGATCACATATCCATACATTAGTTGTCAACATTGAAACAAGGCACACTACTGTTTAAATGTTTGGGTCAGTAAGATTTTTTTCACTAAGGCTGCATTTATTTGATTAAAATAAAGCAAAAAGATAAATAAATATTACAATTTAAAATAACTTTTTTTCCTACTTCAATACATTTTAAAATGTAATTTATATCTGTGATGGCAAAGCTGAATTTTCAGCAGTCATTACTCCAGTCTTCAGCGTCACATGATTTGGTGCTTAAGAAACGTTACCAATGTTGAAAAGAATTGAGCTGCCAAATAATTTTTGTGTTATAATTTTCTTTATGATTAATTGAAAGTTCAAAAGAACAGATTTTTTTCTGTTTTCACAGAAATCATTTGTAATATTTCAAATGTACTTATGATCAATTTAATGAATCCTTGCTACTTTAAATAAAATTATTAATTTCTTTCAAAAATAGAATCTTACTGACCCTAAAGTGTGGCATTTATTTTAAAGCATATAGTATAAAAACATGCATTTAAGGTTTGTTAAATTTCAAATTATAAACCCTTAGCAGTTCATTTTCAGAAAAGCCCTATTATCATTTGTTTAGAAGGCATTTTTAAGTGTGACATCACATAAGTGTCCAAATACTCTGTACACGGTGACATCTGGTTTCTAGTCAAACATCATCAGCCAGAGGTTATGTACAGTGGACAGAAGGGAGGTGTGTACGATATATCACAAGTTCATTCTTAGGGATTTAAAAAAAATAAAAATTTTAAAAGCTGACAGAAGCAAATGAGTAGGGAATTCAGAGATGAGCACCTAAAAATACCTCTTAGACTTTGTTTTACTGGCTGCTTAGATTTATAAACCCATTGCAAGAGTTTGGAGAGAAATCAATGAATACATCTTTTTAAAGAGGTAGGAGGACAGAGCAGAGGAGAATATAATGGTTAAAAGTGAAAACTAAACACAATACAGCTTATTCAAACACTCTTATTTAGTAATTTGACTTTGTCCAGACTGTAATAAAATTGTGTGCTTTGCCGTTTGTTACCCAAGAGTCAGATACCCAGTAAGGCATGTGATGGACGACTTACCCAATTGGTCTTGATACTATTAATTCAACTTTTGTTTCTGTTTGAGAATTCAAGATGATATTGTAAACTTCTTTCTTGGTTAATCCTGGTAATGATTTACCATTCCACTGAAGCACTTCATCACCTGCAAACAGCCAAAAATAAATTTCTGTATACATCTGAGAACATCACAGTTACATTCTTAAAATAGATTTTACTGATTAAACACACTCATTGAACATTTTAGAAATGTGCATCTGAACATTAGAAACCTGACGGTCTTCAGACTACAGAGGTTGAACACAAATAAGCACAGGACCCGCAGTCTGGCCGTGCCATTGATTACCGACCTGCACCCGCACCGCATATGACAATGTAAATATTATTCCACCCGTTACATCGAATATTAGCGGTTCACAAAATCTCTTTTTAACCGATGAATTTACATGATTCTTTAGTCATTTGTGATTCACTGGATAAGTACATTTTTGTTTATATTTTTAAAAATATTTGCACTCATAATTTCCACCAGTATAAATATTTTAGAGCTTGGCATATCTACAAAATGTATATTTTCTATAAAATATGTCAATGATGTTTTAAGATTTTATTGAAAAATTTAGCAGAGTTTTTAAGTCACACTTTTAAAATTACGTTTTAACTTATTTTAAATCTTTTTTTAAATTGTTTTAAGTAATCTTAAGGCCCTCAGTTTTGAGAACCACTGATATACGCATTTATGTGTGATTCATATGCTTAATGTTGTAATCGGTGTACGATATAATTTAATTGCATTGTTTACTCAAATGACGGCTCTAGTTCTTTAAGCTTCAAACTGAGAGAAGAGCTGGACTCACCGGCCCTTAGATGACCCACCACATCAGCTAGACTTCCTTTCTTGACTTTGGTGATGAAGGCCCCAAGTCTCCCAGTTTCTGTAATCTTCCCCCCGACCACCTTTACCGATACAAATCAATTAAAGATGGGTAAAGCCTACAGAGAATTAATAAATGCCACAACATGTATTGCGGATATCCTGTATTTTGAGTATTTTTCTTTTTTTTCTTTTTTGTACATGGTTCATGACATGTAGTTGTTGACTTCATTACACTGAGGAGAGGAACACTTGTGTTAATACAGTATGTTTAGCTCTCGCCTCACCTTTAACCCAAGCAGAGCCCCAGCCTCTTTTGGCATGGCTGTTCGCTTACTCAAAGTGATTCGGCCAATTAAATGATCACCTTCCTTGGAGGGCTGCCATGTAACCGGATGCTAAAGAGAACAAGGCAGAGATTAATCTCATCAGAGAATGAACCATCCCATTACATATAAATCTCACCTTCACACTCAATCGCATTCACACACAGACACAAGCAGGGTTATTATAGTAAACTAAAACTAAAACGAAAGGAAACATTTTCGTTACTTTATGAACTAAAATAACATTTCTCATTTTAAGTTAGTTTAACTTGGTGTACTAAAATAATTCATAATTTTTAATATAACTACAGTATATAGACATGTTTAAAAAAATGACAAGAACACACCCAATTACTAAAACTTTTCCTAAAATGAAAATGAAAATATAAAAATATAAAAATTAATAAACAGAATTTCAGCAACACTGGACAACGCCTGAGTGTTATCGGTCACATTGTTAACATAAAATACAAAATTGCCCTACTTTTTTAATGCACCTTCCTGATTTAATTGGAAATTATTGCAAAAGAAAATATTTTTCTAAATGTTTATTCAGAACTTTATTTTTTTCCCCATTTTTTTATGTCACTTAAGACCGCACAGGCTAAATATTTTTTAACCAATAGCTAAATATCAATTTATACGAAATTGTATTCGTATTGTTCAATTCTGGTGTTACATTTACATTTATGCATTTAGCAGATTCTTTTTATCCAAAACAACTTACATTGCACTTGAGCTATGCATTTTATAAGTTCATGCATTTCCTAGGAATCGAACCCATAACCTTGCCATTGCTAGTGCAATGCTTGAATTTGAGCTACTGTAACATATGTAACAAATGCAACAAAACCCATCCAATTAATTTGCAATGGATAAAATCAAGCTCTTAGTTTTCCTCTTGATAAATATCACATTCTGTAGGTAAAATGTTCTGTGAACATCAATTCACGTTGACTAAATATACTGATTATAGCACAAGGTGGGAAACAAACGTACATGCCATGCGGTGGGGTCCAGTGGACAGCACTCCCAGTCCCCTAAAACACACACACACACACAAAAGTTCATCAAGTTTATACACATGTTGACTATGTGAGCTGCCACCCTACACTAGCCAGAGTCCATCTCTAAACCTGCTCTGTTTACGCTTATTGAATATTTGAGCCCCAGAGGGGCACTTGCAGCCAAGACATCACGTTAAAAGATTTTGCTTTGACCCACCAGCAGAGAAAGACTGAGAACTGGGATTAAAGTGTCCGCTGTGTTCGTGAATTTGTGTTTAAGAGCTACATTTAGTCCCCAGACAGAGGAAGCAATGATGACACGCAAAGCTGAATGCACTCTGCCACATGGACACAAAACAAACACACAGGCACCAAGGGACAGTCTCAGCGCTTTCCGTAATGTTGGCCTTCTATTTACTGTTGGCATGTTATATGGATGAGTGCCATGCCATGGGCGTACAGGTTTCTGGCCGGTTTTCCGGTTATTTTTTAAGCACCTGGGGCATCTTGAACATGACGCACAGAGAGGGTGAGGAGTGCTGAAATTTTCTTCCAAAAAACAAAAATAGATTGTGTAAACTTGTCATTACTTTTAGACTGCTGTTAAAATGTTTTAGTGTTTTAAATATTTAAAATATCTTAAAATGTAGTTTTAAGTCAAATAAAAGTGTAATGCACTCTTGGGTGGCTAATTGCTTTTATATAAACCAGTAGTCAATAAATAGTGTGTGGTATTTGCTAAGGGAAGCATCACTTTTATTATTGCTTATACTTTATCATAATTTAACAATGTTAGGATTTTGAACAAACTTTGAACTAAATTAAGTATTAAACTTTGGCACACAACTAAACTCAATTTACATGATTGATGCCTCAAAACCATGCGGTTAATTGAGAGGTATGCTATTGCTTTTCTAAGAAATATTACTGAGATTTTCGCATGGCAGCCTTCTTTAAAAAAAGTAACCTAAGAAGATTCCCTGACTTACTTGTAAGTAATCTATCCAGGTCTAAAGTTTCTTTTTTTTTGAACCCCTGAACTTTTTTAAAGAAGGTTTCTTCTTTAACCTTCTTCTAGGTTCTTCACTGTCTAACCCAGTTTTGAGCAGGGTTGTCCTATAAAAGTTACTCTAAATAAAAATGTTAAGCTCTGGAAAGCAGCAAAATTGAACCATCACTCCTGAAAAAGTATTAGTAACTAAAACATAACAAATATTAAAGCATGGAACAACTTACAAAAGCAACATGTATAAATCAAAGCCAAATGCCACAGGTCTGCATGCAGTAATATTAAGTAGATGAGTCGAGGTATAAATGTTTAATATTGCTTGTTGTATGGTGGATTGGTTCCCTGTGTGGGCTTTTATCTAAGCCTTTAACTGAAGTGTCTCCACTTCTCATTCACATGACCTACTTAGCAAATAAATATTTCATAAGTAAATACTTCCACATTGAAACATACTGTATGCATTGTTACACAACTATGCTTCTCTAGGTGATAGATGGGTGTTTCCTCACCTATAGGCACTTTACTGAAATACTGGTGTATTTCATTTAATTTGTCCTCTAACAATGCCCAACAGTAGACAAACTTTTTTTTATTTTGAATCTTGATTGGATCTTTATTACATGCAATTAATATTTTTGTATATTAAGAATGAAAGTCTACGAAAGGCCTGGCACAAGTGTAAAAGATAAAATATATAGATGAAATGCATATGAAAAATAAAAACAAATGATAAAGGCTTGGGCGGGGGGTCAAATACAACAATAAGGAAATCTGTTAATGATAGTTTTAATAAAAAACAACCTCTGGTAGATAAAGATGCCCACAGTTAAATAATCCCCCAGTTTTGTACAACTGAAAAAATACATTTTAAGTTTTAAATTGAAATTATAAATCCATTCTTTGGCCTTTAACAACCAGTATATCAGAATTAAATAAAGCTCAATATAACAAAAGTACGAGGTGTAAAATTGAATTGTTCTATTCCTATTCTTTAGGAGAAAGAATCGATTCTCTTACCTGTTGTTTTTGTGAGATTGTTGAACCTGATGAAATGTTGTTCCAATGATAAGAGCGAGCTTATGTTCTGCTCAACCTCCTCTCAATCTCCTGTTCTCCTATTTTTAGTCTCTCATTCCTTCTAACATAGTCTGTCTTTCCTATTCACTCCACAATGTTTACATTTCACCCCTGGCTTGCATTTTACACTGACCTTTTAAGTCTGTGTTTAGTCAGTTTGCCAGGCTAACAACACAGTGCCATGTGAGTAAGCTTCAACCTTTACATTTACACTGTAAATACACTGTAAAATACTGTTTCAGAAACCTGGATATGTAATTTATTAGTACATTCATGAGGTTTGTATGCACCCCAATACGAAAAAAGTTTTTTTTATACAATATATTATTTTATTAACTACTTTATTATAGTATTATTTTCAATACACTACCATTTCAAAGTTTGGGGTCTCTCAGTAATATTTTATTTAATAAAATTATTACTTTTATTCAGAAAGGATGCATTTAATTGCAAAAAGTGACAGTAAAGACAATTATATTATTATTAATAATAATTACAATGTTTAGAAAGATAAAAATAACTGCTGGTCTTTCGAACTTTCTATTCACTTCTAAAACAAAAAAAGATTCCAGAAAACTATTAAGCAGCACAACTGTTTGCAAAAATGCGGACAAGCCTAAATGTCGAGCCCTGTTGAGCACCAAATTAGCATATTACAATGATTTCTGAAGCTTTTAAAAAATCTTACCAACCCCAAACTTTTGAACAGTACTGTATATATTTAATGTTAAATAATTTTTTTAAAGAAATGTGTGTGATCTATAAAGTATAGGTTCTCAACGGACCTCCTGCAGTATCTTTACGGATAATAATGGGTCAAAACCCTTGGTTGTAAACCCTGGCATTTGCACACAAAGGAAGTGAAGAGCCTCGCAGCTTTCAAAATTAATTTATACAACCACTTGATAGTCATCGCTAATCCATTTGCTTAGATTTGTGCGCATTGCAAAAACCACAAAATTTATAAATTGAATCAAATATTACATTCATATTGATGCTGGTTTCCTTTTCTGATTTATGGAGGAGCGTGTTTATGCAAACCCGACCAACCTCTCTCGCTGACGCTCTCGATCTCCACATCTTCACAGCTGGTGTACTCCGGTGTTGAACCGCCCTCTTCCTCAGAGCTGCTGATGGACATCTGTCTCTTGTTGCCACCCCGTTTGCTCTTGTACGGGCGGGGCGGGGGTGGTCGTAGAGACTCCGATTGGTCAGAGCTGAGCGAATCGTTGCGCAGCATGCTCTCTTTTTGACGTTTCGATTTGCGCAGTAGTGCAGCTGAGCCAGGGTCCAGGTGGCTCGGCTGCAACTTCCTGTCCCATTCCTGAGGTTCCCTAAGTTCAGGGGGACCTGCGGGCATGGCAGGACCCACCCTGAACCCCGGAGCTGGCGGCTGAGGGGTGTGGTTCGTTTTAGCAGGAGGACCCTGCACAGCCGGTGCATCCTGCAAACCTGTACCCCCCGCTGACCTCTCTGGAACGTAGGCCTGTTGCTGGCCCTCCAGCGAGGTCTGCCGCCCATCTGCCCATCTTCTTGCACCTCTGTTGTCCTGCACCATCTCCCCCGCTTCCCTCAGCTTAGGATGCATACGTCCATCAGGCTTCGCAGGCCGGAGTTTGGCCGGATGATGTGGAGCATTTGGGTCAGTCCTGCACTGTTCCCTGGGTGGTTTCTGCTCCCCCTCAGTCCTCCTAGTTTCAGGACTGTCGTGCTCCTGAGAGCGAGTCTTCATCAGTCTTCGACTTTCTCTCCGATTTTCTCCGGACTCTCGCTCTTCGGAACCCTGGGAGTGGATTTTGGATAGACCTCGCCGCCTCTCTCCTCTTGGCCCTGACTTGCCATTCTGATCAGAGGCTGCTGGTGGCTTTTTTCTAGAGGTCAAATAATCACACAGCATCAGAGATTCAGACAGTTGCATACCTTATAATAAGTAGGCACAATATGATAAGTGTCAAGTAGAGTGTCATGGTTTAATACAATTTTAGTTATATATATATATATATATAAACTGTGATATTCTAGATGTTGTATTGAGAGAGAGGGAGAGAGGTTGAAGTGTACCGATCTTGTGGAGGCTCACTGCGTGAGCGCGATGACGGCGCGTCGGCTGACCCTGTAGAGGGGCCTATTCTGCGGTCGTTTGGGGCAGATGACTGGGTGTCATGGGCAGTAGAAACGGAGGAGTCGAGAGGGTTCTGAGACCTAGAGCGCATCTTCTTCTCTCCAACGGGGTCTCCACACATGGCTGGTTCACTCACTGCAGAACCCAGCTCTCCAAGTTTGGGGCCATGGCTGGGAAACCATTCTCCTGATTTAGTGAGTATATCCTGTTGCTTTCGGCACTGGTTACACACCCACATTACCTGAGGTAGAAGAAATATCACACTTCAAATGCTGTGTGAGGGTGGTTGGCAACAAATTAATCAACCTACTGTACAAGTGGCTTATTAATTAATTAATTAATTAATTTATTTATTTTAATCTAGGATACGAAAAAGTGTTTGGAAAACAATTGCACACTTCACCTGTGTGTTAAATATAATACTAGGGGAAAAAAGACAGACAAAATAAGGATGGCACATTCATGCAATTCATGATTCTGGGTCAATGACATCAGTTATGTCCATGATAAAGAAAAAGACAAATCTTAAAAAAAAAAAATTCAGGTTGGCTTCCTATGGCTTCTAAAAAAACAACACTTCAAATCCATTGAAAGCCGTTATCACCTTTTTTTGGCACTGATAACATTAAACAGAACAGTTCCCAACTTTCTCCTCAAGCTTCTCCAACCGTTCACTGGAAGAATTCAACAAACGCTTCAGCTCACTCCTAATAAACTAATGAAGAATATCCGTATTTTACAAGAATAAGGACCCTTGTTCAGCACCAAAGCCAATACAAGTAATAATTTGATCAATCTTTAGATGCGTCTCTAAGCTTTATTCACTTTTAAGAAGGTGATTTTGATTATCTTGTGGCTCTCATTAGGGTGTGGTTAACTGATTGTAAATTTTGCCATTCTTTGCTCTTCTTCTTTCTCTTTTTCTTTACTTTTCTTTATTCTGAATATATACTTCGCTCAGTTTAATTGTATGTACCCGTAGTTTCATTTATTAAACCCATTATTTCCATGTTTTATTGTCTGTATATGAGGCTCACAAATTAAAGTCACATAAACATTTGATCTTGCTACATGCTTTTGTACTGTTTAGTGAAAATGAAATCTTCTTGGCCAGGAGAATAATCTTTCTTAATAGTTGACAGAAGATTGTCGGACAGCTCTGATTGTCGGTTCAGTGGATGAACAGATTAGTAAATTTAAAATTAATTTTGTGCAGCTATACAGTTAATTCTGAAAGCTGATCTATATAGCCTATTTATAATTAATTATAACCTGATATATATATATCAGTCAGTTTAATTGTTAGCTCATGTAACTAATGTGGTTAAATAATGTTAACAAATGGGCCCCCATTTTTTAATAAACCAATAGTTCAAAAAAAGTTACTGTACATGTAACCGTAAGTTCCCATGAAACATGTCTTCACTGACAGAGCTACAGATGAAAGCCTGTATGTTGCCAAGGTTGTCAGTTAACTGTTCTTAATCACGTAAATACCAAAAATAAAAGCTGAGGCGTTAAAAAAGACATAATCTGGCAGAGACTAAAACCCTCCGATACGTGACTCAGGTCTGACAGACAAAACGGCAGCTCGCTATAAGGAATAAGGTAGGCAGGAGGAGGTGTGAACTGAAAAAAATGAGACAGAAAGGAAACTGTTGTGCTAGCAGGGATAAATGTAAAGACAAACAATGCATATAAGGTACTAATTTCAGCTGACTGAAGGTGGGTGTTGTTGAAACAAGAGGTTGAAACTTGAAATCGCGTGGATTTGGGATGTAATCTCATGCCCGCAGAGCAAAGGCATTGACCGTGGTCACTGTGGGAAGATTCGCAGGAACTGTGGGGAAAAGCATGGAGGATCGGGCCGTGCTACACACAAACATTAGCAGCGCTATCCATCACCCTCCTCCACACACAGAAAACCAGCCTGCTGATTCCTTTAGCAGGAGGATCAGGAGCGAGGAACACAAAAGATCTTGGCACATTCCAAATTTTTTCTCCTTTTTTCCACTTCCCTCCTCCAGATTGCTTTTGATTAAAAGCTTGGGAGGTTGAGCGAGAGAGTAAGCGAGGGAGAGACACGCATCAACACATCTATATTTATCTAGGCAGCCGCCCAGCACCATTGGGGATATGTTAAAAAATTCCCCAGCTCACTGCATAACTTTACTCAGTGAAGACTACCATTGATCCTGCGGATGCAAGGCCAAACAAGTGATCTTACACAGCTCAAACACACACACAGAGAGACGCAAACATATACACGCACAAGCTTACGCACACACAGCCTTCTGCTGTTAATGTCCTTGCCAGACAAACACGCTCTGTGGTTATAGTCGGAAAACGAAATGTTCAAATGTGCCACCTGCTACCAGAACTCCTGTCCTAGTTTCCGTTTCTTTTTCTTTCTTCTTTTACTTTGTCACTCAACTAACTTATTTACTAACTTATTTAATAAATCTAAACTCAAAATCAAAATGCACATGATTTTGCTGTACTGGAACCATAAACTAAACAAATCAACACTAATTTTCTAACATTTTAATAGCATAGAAAAATTTAAAAAAGTGAAAAGTAACATTTACACACTGTAAGCAGACACCATCTCCACATCTATGACAGGACTGGGGTGATAAAACCCTCAACCCATGTAATTGAAACGCTCAATCATCTTTATTTAGACGTATCATCATTCTGTATAAGTCAGACATTAACCTTTTCATTAAAAAGGGCAATATTTGTCCCCCGGAATTGACTTTTCAGTCCATTTTTACCTTCAAGTGTTTTTCCGCCTATACCCATAAAAAGTGTCACCCATTAATAACACAAACTTTATATGAATCAATTAAGTAAAATAACAATTACAGCCATGTTACCTACTGTACAAAATCGAATCATCAAACTCAAAAGTAGCTGTAATTATATTAAATTATTTAACCTTCCTCAGTCCTATGGTCTATCATCACGTCACATTTTGGTTTTGATTGTTTACTTCACATTGTGTTTCCAAAGCTTAATTTAATTTTTTCCCCCCACTGAAACTGAAATTAGAGACACATTCAAACACAAATCTCTAAACAGTGTTAATTTTATATTATTTGTATATTATACAGTATTTATTAATATTTTTTATTAATTTTATTTTTATATTTTCTGTTTTCATTTTCAGGTTAGTTTAAGTTTGGTTAATTAAAAAAAAAAAAAAATTATTATTATTATTTTAGTCTCTGCTGGTAGCAATTTTGACCCAGAGCCCTGTCTGACTCTACTCTATGCACCAGGCTAATTATACACAATTTTAATTTGAAAACAAACAAACAAAAAACGCACATGCATGACACAATGTAGGCATGGTGGGAGTGGTGTTGGTAAAAAGATGGCATGGTGTGTACAGGGCAGAGAGGGGCAGCACTCTTACAATGAAAAAGCATTATACTGTGATTGAACAGTGCTGGCTGAGCTCCAAACTAATCTAAAGTAAATCAGCAGCAGAATCCCCAGCTGTCAGGCACAGACCCGACCCTCCCCACATGGATTACAACACTCAAATACCAGCCACCTCTCCTTCAACAACACTGTACAGAGTGTGAGAGAGAGACACTTGCTCTCAGATCACAGATCACTTATAGACAACAAGACAGGAGGAGGCAGCCGTTTTAATCAAGACAAACTGCGTTAATATTATGTGTTCCTGTCTACAGACAATAAAAGTATAATACTGTATTAATAATGCACAGCTTTACAGTTTTATAGAATGTCTTAATTCAGCAATTGCTTTGTAATTCAACAAACTGAGTTTTTCCAAGAAATTTTCCTTGCAAGAACTGTAAAAGCACAAGACAGCTGTGACAGTCTGTGCTGCAAGCAATACAGTGGTAGGTTCAATCCCTGGGAGGGGTGACCCTTTAAAATTGAAGTTAGATATTAAATGGGTCACAAGGAATAATTTTTTTCTGAATATTTTAAGATTAAAGACTATAGTGTAGTCAAAAGCACCAATACTAAGTCTATATTTAAATTTCAAAAACGTAACATTACCAGTCTTGCTGCAGTACCGGTAGTATAGAGTACAGGGTCAATCCAGGACCCGCTGAGAGGGCCTGATTTCAAACGTTCCCGTATGTATTTGTGTAAGGCCTCTGTGAAGAGCATCAAAGGTTTCTATTTACGTGTTTTTGTAGCGTTGAGCATTGAAGACAATCAAAAACATGTTTGAAGAGTGTGTGAATGCAAAGGCCAATCAGAGGTGTTCAAGTCAGAATCTGCTTAATATGGCATTTTGTTTGCGAGTTTGTTCAGCATGAGCTCTACATACTACAAGTCATTTCATTATATTCATGCATATTAAGCAGTATAGACAGATTTTTCATTGTCGAGCTTAGCTTCATTGATTATAATGGCACCACTCTCTGGTCACTTTCTAATATAGCCCATTCATAATCTGTATAAAAGTGTGTGTGTGTGGGGCCCCCCCACACACTTTTCAGTGTGTATTTAGCAACATGACCTGGGGAAATGTTTTGGAATTAAAAAACTACTAAAATGAGTGGTTGAATCTGAAACTGCGATGTTTGACAACGAACATGACAACAACAAAAAAAGTCAAAATAGACCAGTGCATTAAATCTTAAAGTGTAAGTGAGATAGACCTGCCTCTTGTTCTGTAACCTGTAATGATTAATGTGATTGATTTTGTTTGTTTTTTACAGAGTTTTCATTTGATTTTTTTAATGCAATGTTTATTTAACTGAACAAAATTCATTTATTTAATATATTTTCAAATAGTTCAATTTAAATAAAAAACTAACAAAATAATTACAAAACTTTTGCTATGGTACTGTAATTGGTACAGAGAACCGTGAAATTTGACTGGTATTGGTACCAGCGACTACATGACATGACACTCACCAAACAGTGAATCAAACAAACAAAGCTAAACAAGAGACAATGGTAACATGAGGGCAATATATATAAAAAGACTAATGACTTAACAAGACAGATCTGAACACAATGAACCAATAAGAACGTTACAAATGAGACTAGGGAAGCACATGAAATGATCACATGAGGACAAGGGAATCACATGACAAACAGGAACCCATCCCTGCATCCCAATGTGCATACATTCCACCCTATCTACCCTAAATAGTATTGGAAATGACTGTCCCATACTATTTAGGATGCATAGTATGCACATTGAGACACAGGCCATAACTGTGTCTAAACTTCAAAATAAAAGACATGAACATGAAACAAAACGTCTCAGTTACGTATGTAACCCTCGTTCCCTGAAGGAGGGAACGGAGATGTAGTCGGACGTACCGTACTGATTGGGGAGACCAATCTACTTCGAGTGTAAGAAAAACGAGCCAATATACATTGGAATGCGATAATTGCATCAGCTACTCTGCCTCGCAGCGCGAGAATATAATGAGCAGCAGGTGAGTGGAGCCCGGAGTCAGCGCTGATCCAGCAATAGTGGCGACAGGACTACGTCTCCATTCCCTCCTTCAGGGAACGAGGGTTACATGAGTAGCCGAGACGTTTTCTTTCAGTTCGGTCACGTTCAATGTAGTCGGACGTACCGTACTGATTGGGATCCCAATTAACCAGCCACCTAGTGCTGCCACCTTCCAGTGCCTAGCGAAAGCCTCCTGTCCTGATCCCCCCACATTTATTCCAGGGAAGTCCACTGCTGTTGTGCATGACCCACTAAGACAGACTTGGATAACACTGTGAAAGAGTGCCCTTTCGGTGGAAAGGGAGGCGCTGCAGTAGCCACATCCTCCCCTTAGGGAGGTATAATGTGGTGGTTACACATATGGACTGGGCATCTCCGGGCAGTACAACATATGGAATGTCACTGAAGTGGCTCCGGCCTATAGCAGGGGGAGAGACAACACCGGTCAGAGACGCCAGAGTGGGTTCTGCCAAGGGAAAGACACAGGCTCGCCGCAGGGAGCCGTACCGTGGAAGAATACACATATGGGATCGCCGTAGGTATCACAACATATAGGACCCAGCCTAGCATAGGTTCCACCAATGGATACGAGTGTTAGGCCTGGCATCGGACGCTCCACCATGACCATTGCCGAAGGGTGTGGAGGAACTTAATAGGGTTCAGCTGAGGAGGAACTCTACTGGAGCAAGAATGGTGCACATATCCAGTCCATAGGAGGGGAATGGCGCATCAAGCCGACACTTCGAGCGGAGCTTACGTTGTTGACTGACTTCAATGCGAAGAGAGCACACGGGAAGCTACCGGCTCAACACGTAGGCTATAGAATCTAGCGAACGTGTTTGGTGTCGCCCAGCCCGCAGATCTACAAAGGAATGGGCCAGGGAGGGGCTGTTGAGAGGAGCATCAGTTCGGGAACCAGGTCCGGTTGGGCCAATAAGGGGCAACTAGCAAGACCTGCTTCTCTTCCTCCCTGACTCTGCACAGTGTCTGTGCGAGAAGGCTCACTGGGGGAAACGCATACCTGCAGAGGCCCCGGGGCCAGCTGTGTGCCAGTGCATCCGTGCCGAGGGTCCCCTCGGTCAGGGAGTAAAACAACTGGCAATGGGACGAGTCCGGAGAGGCAAACAGATCTATCTGTGCAGCCCAGAAATGGCCCCAAAGCTGGACCGCCTGAGGATAGAGTCATCACTCTCCCTGGGCCACAGGCTGTTGTGAGAGCACGTTGGCAGCACAATGGAGCAGGCCGGGGATATAAGTGGCACGAAGCGACCTCAGATGCTTCTAATAACAATAATAATAATAATAATTTGTTACATTTATATAGCGCTTTTTCTGGGACCTCAAAGCGCTTTACATGGAAGGGGGAATCTCCTCAACCACCACCGATGTGCAGCATCCCCCTGGATGATGCGACGGCAGCCATATTGCGCCAGAACGCCCACCAAACTCCAGCCGCTGACTCCATAGGAGGAGATGGTGGGCGAGTTGCGACATGCGTGAGGACCTTTGACCACCTTGATGGTTGATGTACGCAATGGTCGCAGTGTTGTCCATACGGACCAGCACATGCTTGCCGAGCAGCAAGTATGTCCTTAGAGCAAGGTGTACTGCTAGCAACTCGAGGCAGCTGATGTGCCAATGCAGTTGGGGGCCCGTCCAGATCCCTGCTCCTGCATGCGCATTGTACGTGGCCCCACAGCTGGAGTTGCATCTGTGGAGACCACAGCATAATTGGATACTTGTTCTAGGGGCACTCCAGCCCAGAGAAACGAAGGGTCTGACCACAGGCTGAGGGTTTGTCGGCAGGCCGGGGTGTCACATGGAGTGTGCCGCTCTGCCACGCCCATCTCGGGACTCGGCTGTGAAGCCAGTGCTGAAGTGGTCTCATATGAAGCAACCCAGCAGCGTTACTGCGGCTGCGGATGCCATATGCCCCAGGAGCCTCTGATGCAATTATCACATTGGCTCGTTTTATTACACTCGAAGTAGATCGGTCTCTCAAAGCGATCCAAATCAGTACGGTACGTCCGACTACGTCGAACGTGACAGAACTGAAAGGGAACATCAACATTCTGATTTTTATGGTTGCAGTGGAATCTGTTAAACTCTAAGAAAAATCCTTAAAAATAGGGTACAATACTGTGTTTTGTTTGTTAATTGATTTTTCACAGGTGTTTTATACACATTTTGATACACATTACATTGTTTTGTGTTTTAGGGTTAAAGGAATTGCCTGTAAACATAACGGATAATAGCTGGCAGAAAATGAATGGTACCTTATCCATTTTTTCTACAGATATTTTACACTGATATTTGGCATAATAAGACCATTAGAGATTTCAATTCAAACAAAAACTAGAATGACATTGTGCGTACCTAAGTGTGACAATTGGTTTGATTTAACCAATAATAGCCTAATTCTTATATAGCAAAAATCTGGTTCCAGCTTCAACTTCATAAAACAAAAACAGTGGCTATATGCTATTATTACAAACAACAATCCCAGGGGTCAGTTTGAGAAAGATAGAGACCGAGGCCATGAGAGGGTCAGTCTCACCCTTGCAGGATACTCAAACTCCTGCAGGAGATGGGCTAATTATCAAGCTAATTAACATCTGCTAATTATCAGTAAAGGCCCTGGTACCTGTGAGGCTCTCTGTCCAGAATAGGCTTGTTTGAGATGAGCAAAATCTGTGCAGAACTGATCACCGGTGATCAGCGAGAGATGCATGCCGGTTAGAAATGTGTCCGAGTGCGGTTCGCCTGTCTCTGATGTCATGCTGACGTACAGTATGTAAAAAAACTCTCGCGACCGCAAGGCGGACGTGTCAGGTTCTGCAGTTGCTCTCCACCGACTGCGCTGATCAAACGCATAATGGGAAACGACTTGCTGACGACACACCTTAATGCTCATTGGTTTAAACAACCGTGATGTATTGTTCTCTTTTAAAATGTTTGATTTGAAAACTCTGATATCATGTTTTTATGTGTATAAATCATGAGCGAATATTCCCAAACTTTCTGACAGTGTGATGTAATTTTATTAATATATATATATATATATATTTTTTTTTTTTTTTTTTTTTTTAATAAAATTACATCATACTGTCAGAAAGTTTGGGAATATATATATATACACATGTCTGAATTAAAGTAAAAATGATTGATAAACACGTATTTGTAATGGAATTAAATAACAGGTACTTTGAGTGTCTTGTTCATTATATTTATTTTCATATAAAAGCAACAGAACTTAAATTACATCCAGTTTATTTTCAACACCTTGCACGAGCGTGAATCCCGCGATATCCTCCTTTGATCTCGCTGGTGTAGGATCCACTGCGAGAAGAAAGATCTGTCCGACTTGCCTGCGCTTTTTTCACTCCTCCCCTCACTGCAGCCGCCAACTCTCGACTACAGCATTTCAATCGAGGCAAGGCACATCTCAAACAAGCCTAATCTCTCTTCCTCTCTGCTGATTTCAACTTCAGATCAAACAATAACTACAGCTTCACCAAAATCTCAACGACAACCATCACATGAACAAATCTCATCAGACCCGAAAGAAATTAAAACTCTACAGATATCCTGTTCAAATCAATTTGAGATAAATCACCTATAAAAAAAAAGAAAAGAAAAAAAAGAAAAGTACAATTAAGATACAGGATAGGTGTAAGGATTAGGATTACAGGATAGGTGCAAAATTCAGTTTAAATAGGAAAACCTGCTACAGCATCCACTCTCTCACCACCTCCCTTTTTTTTATTCTCCAAGGATCGGTGTGAAAACAGCAGAGAAACACGTCTTTTTCCAAGGTGTTAAAGCTCTGTGTTGTTGTTTGAGTGGGACTTTAAGGTGAAGCAAATTCTGTCTATTTGTAACCATGGAACAGTCATATAGGGAGCACTGAGACTTTTCACTTATTGACTTCTTATATGCTGTAAATATACAAATATATTAAATATTACACAACTAAAATATTATATAATATATTATTTATTTATTTTAGATAAAAGAGCAATAAATGAACAATATCAACACATTACAAAAATGTCAGAGAGACATTCTTCATTTTCTTTAGTGGATTGCTCACAAAAAATGAACTCCCATCTGCATGTATGTACTTTATATGTGTGTGTGCATGGTATATTTTTGTTTGTGTAAAACTGAACTCTGTCCATGCTTTTGAGATGCAAGAAAAATTTGTCTCAGTCTCAGTTCTTGTGGAAGTATACGTGTTTACATATGCATGAACAGTACTTGAGTGTGCATGTAAAAGATTAATCGATTGAGCATCAAAATATCATGAATATCTCCAGTGGCTCTTCTCCATGCAGCACTACAATGTGCCCCTCACATCTCACTGAAACAAACTCCTGAACTCCAGTTTCGCAAAAGCTCTGCTGATACATTCTTCTCAATCAAAAATCCGATGCAACACTTGTTTGTATGGTTTCTCTGTCTAAATCACTAAGCACACTCAACAGCTGTGGTTCACATCTGGTGGGTTGCAGCAAAAAGGTGTTTTACAGGTCTGTTCTGTTGGAGTCAAGGTAAAACCTGAGCTAAAAGTAAGTAATAAAATGGAAGCAACTATATAATATAATGCATAGTTGGGATAGGATAGCAAAATAAATACACTTTTAAAAGGTAGGAGAAACTGTACACTACCGTACAAAAGTTTTTTTGTTTTTTTTTAGATAAATATTTTTATTCAGCAAGGATGCATTAAAATGATCAAAGGTAACACTAAAGACTTTAACATTGTTACAAAAAATGAATTTTATGCTATTATTACCGTTCCCTTTCAAGGGAACTCGCATTGCGTCAAGATGACACTGTGGGAACGCTCTGCTTGATTGTAATCGTGAAGCACTTGTGAAATCAGTCCAATGGCATATAGGCGGGCCCAGACCAAACATTGTCATCTTCTGTGTCTTCAGCAAATGCTCTGTGTGAAACGGTCTCTGTCTATTTATTGTTGTTTGTCCACAAGCATATAATATATTTTGACAGGAATATAATGGCGAGCAAACGGCATTTTGGATCGTGCGTTCCTCCCTACCCTCACTTCATTACGAGTGGGGACAAACGCGATGCATTTGTTGATTGTTTGGGAGTAGAGCATGCATTGTCATTTCTAGCAAAAGGGGGCTGACAGTGTTCATTCATAAATTCCCGACGTGTAACATATGCACTATCGAGAGTTTTAGCTCTGCTCCTGTTGGCTTTCTTCTCGAGGGAAAAAAGTCAATAAAGATTATTTGGCCCGGATCTCGCGTTTGCCGAGGCAGCTCGTAGATAACGGGTCTGCAATAAAGATTCAGTGACTCGATCTTGGATCTTGCGTGTGCCGAGGCAGCGTGTAGATTACGGGGCTGCATAAGAGTCCGTAGATTAAGGGTCTGCAATAAAGATTCTGTGACTCGATCTCGGAACTCGGGTGTGCCGAGACAGCGCGTAGATTACGGGTTCTGCATCTCTGCAATGAGAATCTAATGGCTCAGATTGCACATTTGCCGAGGCAGCGCGTATATTATTTGGCTGTTTTTCCCGAGGAGCAACCCCTATCGCATGATCAGAGTCACGTGGCGATGCTTACGTACCCTAGTTATTCTACTTCCGGGAGTTCTGGAGAACAGAGTAATAGAAATGTGGGTTTGGCCTCTGAGGGGGCACAACTCATAGACTCAGGTCTCTCAAATGAGGTTGTTGAGGCCACGATCACTCTAGAGCTCCCTGCACAGGAAACAAACCGGTTTCCTCTGTGGTGCGTTGGAGCAGGAGGAGTATGGCGGCTTTGTAGCCTTGTATTAGGGGTATCCCTACAAGAGGTGTGTAATGCGGCGGGCTGTTCCTTTCCGCAAACAATCGTCGGGTTTACAACCTAGTTTTGGGCTTCACTCCTGGGTCTCAGGTGATTCTGTCTTTGTTGTGCTTGGCTGATTTCACACAAGACAGACACTGGTCACTATGGTGGTGTTGGTATAGACGTTCCCACCATGTCATCTCAACACAACGCAAGTTCCCTTTAAACGGAACACCTTGGTTAAAATTGTAACCTCGGTTACCTAAAGAGGGAACGAGACGTTGCATCACCCTGTCATACTTCCGGCATGCCTGTGATTGACTTGCTTCAACCTATCAGAAGTTGACAATGTTTGGTCTTGGTGCGCTTTATAGCTTCCTGCCATGACGTCACCCACCTATATGCCATTGGACTGATTGCACAAGTGCTTCACGATGCAATCACGCAGAGCGTTCCCCCAGCATCATTTCAACGCAACGTCTCGTTCCCTCTTCAGGGAACCGAAGTTACAATCGTAACCGGGGCGTTAATATACTTCCCTGAAAAAATTTATCTCAGTTTCCACAATAAATATTAAGCAGCAAGCACAACTGTTTTCAACACTTATAATAATAGGAAATATTTCTTGAGCACCAAATCAGCATAGGATGATTTCTGAAGGATCATGTTACACTGAAGAAAAATTCAACTTTACATCAGGAATAAATCTATTTTAATAAGTGTAATAATATTTCACAATATTACGCCTATATTTGTAATCAAATAAATGCAGCCTTAGTGCGTATAAAAACACTTAAAAAAGTAACACCCCCCCCCCCAAAATCCTTAATGTCTTTTGTTATTAAAATCAAAGGTCGTCAACAGAGATCAAATTAAATGTAAAAATCAATGATTTTAACAGCATTGTTTTTCTTCAGTATGATAAACAAATTTGGTACTGTGTTGGGAACCAACTGAGAAGATTTACCTTAACCAGTTCTGAATTTCCTTTACATCATGTAAATGCTAAACAACTGCTGAGCATCTTAATTTTCCACCGAGCTGTCATCTCACTCCGGCTGGCTGTGTTTGACTAGCAACTGAAGGCCTGCCATTCATCACCAGACTCCACCTCTTCCTCCTTCTTGTTAATATAATTTCATTTCCATCACTCGGCGAGATACAGACAGGCAGGGTCATCTGTCGTGGTCAGGTCCATGCAAACGGGATGAATAAATGGGAGTGCTCGAGTTCTGTGAGTGGAGGAAAAGGGAGAAAGCAGTTCACGCTTCCACCTCCGACAGCTTGATGAATTGGGCCGGCAACAGGCAGAGCTAGACCAATAATTCAGCATGTTAGAAATCCCGAATAAGGATGAAAGACTGCCACAAAAGACATTACTGTCCATTTCATCTAATGAGCCAGTACATCAGCGCCTGGAGACGCTCACCCACCAGCCCTCTCGCAAAACACTTCTTCATCCGTCCCTCGTACAAAGGCTATTCTGATTGTTAAATACAGGATCAATAGTGTAAATAATCTATTTCATCTCCCTGCTGATGTTACAAAACCAACTTTCACTCTTTCGTCACCGAGACATACATCTCGTGCTTGACAAGCCATCTGCGGATCGATGCAGTGATAAGTTTAGCTCTACTTCCTCTTCAAACATCAGACCTTCTCTGAATTAAGCAGATTGATGAGGTCTATGAATACAACGCCTTCCATGGTACCGACAGCCATTTGTGCGTATGTGCATTTCCTTGTCACATTACTTGTCCCTGTAGACCTCAAACTCAAATCCCCACTAGCTGGATCTGTCTCCTATTTTCACTACATAAAGTCCTGCTGGAGGCCTGACAAAGGGTTCGTTCTCACCAGGGTTATTGTAGTTAACTACAAACACTCAAAAAATCTTTACTCGAAATAAAGTAAACATTAACTGAAGTAAAAATATTTGAAAAAAATACTTTTTTATTTTATCTTGCCAAGCAAACATTTCTAATTTTAATTTAGCTTAGCTTGATGTACTAAAATAACTAAAACTATTGAAACACACACACACACACGTTATAAAAAAGTGATTTTCCACTATTATTTACTAAAGGATCTACAATTTCATGGGTTTTAATAAAATATTTTTGGTATAAGAGACAGTAAAAAAAACTTTGTGCATCAAAACCGCACCTTTCCTGGTAAATTATTAACTTGATTTTCAAAAGTCAACGAATTTGCGACAGCTGAATGTAACATTTTCGACATTCTCTGAGTAACATGTTATTTATTTAAGCCACAAAATAAACTTCAATCCATAAAAAAGTAGCCTATAATAAACTACTCAAAAAGCATTTGAAAAATCAAACATAGTTCACCCCTTAGACGCGTAATCACGTCCGTCAAAAACTTGGGCTAGCTGGCGGTTGGAATATTAGAACTAAAAACATTGACGTAGGCCTACTCAAACACTCATAGGCATCAATCACTTGACTGAATTGCCAGCTAAGAAATAAATAATTATTATCTTACAATTCCATCTGTTTTCAAATCCACATCATTTGAATATCACACCATCTATGTCTGTCAAAAAATAACACGCAGAATACCCGGTAGTATTTACGAGAAGCAGAGGTCCAGTGAGTGCACGCATTTTCTGGAAAACCCACAATGCCGGATGTTTTGACTACATCGCTCTCCAACATATCTATGGCTCTCCAAGAAGAGGGTGAACATGGCGGTCTGAGCGGCTTCAACTTGCTGTCCGTCAGAGACGATAACGCAAGTAACGCACGTGAGTATACATTTGATCTTTACTCACATAAATTGTATCGGAATGTTAAAGAAACGGGGTGAAATTATTCACACTGCATGTAAAAGAGAATAAATGCCAATCCAATTGAAAAACTTCACCGGGTTAGTGAACATCGTTCAACGTGTTGGTTTTAACGGATCATTTCTATGCATTGATATTCCTGATTAGAATATTTTCAACAATGTTCTATTCTTGACGGATTTTTTTTAATGTAAATAATTTTGTCAAAAGATGAACTCTTAAATGATTGAGAGTGTAGTCGTCCAATTTGACTCAACTGCTGCATATATATGTAGCAAAACTACATATATATATTTTTAAATAAATAACTTATATAATCTTATATAAAAAAGTTGTAAATTGCTTAACTTATTTTGATGAGTAAAAGTATTGTAAAAACTTTTTTTACACTGTACAAAAATGTACAAAACTACACAACAAAATGTCTAAAACTTTCAAATGAAAATGAAAACAAAATATAAAAAAAAAACTATTCAAAATATTTATTAAAAACTATAATAGTATCTTAGTGATACACTAAAACAGCAGTGGTTTTCACTGAAAGACTTTGGTCAAATGTCCCTGTCAATGAAGCATCCACAAACCAGATGCAAAGGAAGAGCAGAAAGATCAATACTAATCATTTCATGGTGTCGCTTTGAGGTGGTAGCCAGTGGAATGACACTGCTGGTGTTTTCCAGTAGCACTGGAGTTAAAAAAAAACAGCATCAAAGCCCAGCTTGGCTGACCATAGTCTAAAATGAATCCTTGCAAAAGAAAGAAAGAATGAGAGAGCAAGAGACAGAGAGGCGAGTGTACCGCCTAGGCCCTAGAGAAAATAATCTGACTTCAAAAACAGCAGCACTCAGAAAGAAACGCTTGGCTAAAGAAGAAAATACAGAGATTACCAAGAGGCCTGATAATCATTGGAATAATTAGCTCTGGATTGAATTTACAGGGATCTTTTTGCAGCACTGAAGTGCATGGCACTGTTCTGATTTACAAATGCAGCTCTATGGGACAAGGCACAGTGCATGGACATTTCAGTATAGCAGGCCAAGCAGGACATGCATTCTTTTGACACATTTTCAGGCCCTGAGATCACAAATAAAGGGTGCTAGTTTGCTTGTGAAGTAACAAACTGCATAAAATGTGTATTGTGGGTGATTAATAAACAATAATTGTATACAAAGGTTACACATGTCCATATTTAAAGGCTCACAGAGGCTGCATTTATTTGATTAAAAAAAACTGTAACATTGTGAAATATTATTACAATTTAAAAGCTGTTTTCTATTTTCATATGTTTTAAAATGCAATTTGTTCCTGTGATGGCAAAGCTGAATTTTCAGCATCATTACTCCAGTCTTGAGTGTCACACGATCCTTCAGAAATGAATAAAAGTATTAGTTTCTTTCAAAAAATCTTAACGGCCCCAAACTTTAAGTAATAAAAAAATGATTTTAATCATATTGTTAAATACAGAAATACACACACACACACACACACACACACACACACACACACACACACACACACTTTCTCACTCACAAAAATATGCAGTCAAGTCGACAGGGACCTTTCACCATGCACTGCAATAATACACCCATTCATGCACCACTGTGCTTTCAAGTTGAATGGGGACATTCCATAGACATAATGGTATACTGTACAAACTGTATGTTCTATCCCCTAAACCTACACACATCACATAAAACTTTCTGCATTTTTACATTTTTTAAAAACCATCACTGATTTATAAGCTGTTTTTATCATGGGGACCAAAACATTTCCCCACAAGGACAAGGATTTCAGATATTGCCATCTTTGTGGGGATATCTTACCAGTGTCTTGCCAAAAGAAATTAAATCTCCACCACATTATGTAGTACATCCCCATTTTGCCCGTTCTCATAGTCTCCATCTTGCCTCAATGACACCACCCATGCTATTTCTAAAATGACTTCCGGTTTCGATAAATCAATTGCTAATTAATCTATTGACATCACCCTGTATTTTGGGAGTGTACAGAAGACGTGTCACCCAAATTACATCATTATTAAAGGAAACCTTTATAATCTGACAAAACACACATCTAAAAATTTTAAAACAATCCTCATGAGAGTAAGAAAGCAGATTAGCTCCAACATTTTTAGTACAGAATCAAGTTGCACGTGCTTCCATACACATAAAACTTTTGCAAATCTGGGTGTTGTGCAGGTAGCATGAAAATAAGCCATAACGAAGTTTTGTAAACTCAAAAGAACATAGATGCATTGAGGAGCTTGTGTGTGAATGAGGGGAGCAAGGTGAAGGAAAGATAAGAGTTCAAACTACACAGTGACAAAGAGAATAGAAAATGCTAACCACTTTGTCCTCCTTCTTCTCCAGCATCACAGGGCATCACAGTAAGAGAGAAACAGGATGGTCAGTCGATGGTGGGAAAGAACAAGAGAGAAAAGTATGAAATGACAATCAGATATGAAAACAAACCATTTAGATGCATAGTGGAATAATAAGTAAATAAAAGATCTACATTGACATCAGCAGCATCAAAGCTGTCAAAATACCACTTGTATTGTCCAGTTACAAAACAAAAATGTCTTGGAAAGTTTTACATATAAATATTTTGGATTTATTCACTTTTTCCTTACTAGGAGAGATCATGCAAGTGTGCACTTTATGATGGTGTAAATTTCAGGTATGTTGCCACCCACAGGGCAAACCTTGGAGGTGCAACCTTTTACACTGATATTTACTCTAAATTTTCCCATGAATAATTCCCATTGAGAATAAAGGTAGTTCATGGGTCACTGAAAACCAGAACATGACATTCTGCTAAGTAGGTCCTACTGCTTCACAGCCACCATACTAAAAAAAACACACAGACACTAAAATGCTAATACAAATGTACACTGATAAACAAATGCACAATCAAGGCAGGTGTACACTGTATGATTTTTTCATTCCTTTACAGAATTTGTAGATTGCTCATTGTTCATAGTGAACAAAACATCGCCGTGTACAAGAAAGCTGTTGCTGTTGCCATTCACCATAATGCTGTTTGAAGAGTAGACCTACTGTAGTATGATACAATTTTCACTGATAACCAGTTGTGTAAAGTATTTGAGTATTAGTAATTAGTTACTGTGCTTAAGTATCTTTTTGGCTACTATTTAGTTTTACAGAGTATCAAATTTATTTGCAACTTTTACTCTCTACTTGACTACATTTTTGAAAAAGTAATATGTACTCTTTACTCTAATACATTTGTGAAGAGTAATGGAATTACTCATTTCATTTTGCATGGCACCTAACGTTTTCTCCAGCAGTTTATTTCTGCTACAAAATAAGTGAAATCGCCATCTATAAGGCATTGAAGGTACTATTTCTTGTGAGTTTTGCCCTTACTCATTCAAACTTGTCAACATAGCTACTTACATAAATGTGAGTGCATTAGCAGGTAGTTTCTGAATCGCAAGTATTTCATATATGAGATGAGGACATGCCTGCAGCCAAACAAAAAGCACATCCAGTGCGAGGAGGCTTTGACTCTTTAATTTTACGTAACATGATTTTATTTATCCGTTATATTGTAGAGACCTTTTTGAAGGATATTGGTTTACTAATGCCCTGTTTGAGCACTTGAGCTTAACATAGTCTTGGTTGTTTGTAGACGTTTAAAAGGCTGTTGTGTCAACCTTGATTTATTGCAATATTGAGGTGTTCAGTTTTATTTACGATTTTAGAAAATAAACGTTATTGCTCTCCTCTCAATTCAACTGTTCCTTGTTTTTCACTGGCATGTCTCTTTAAGCCTACATTCAGTACAAGTAAAATACTTAAGTAGCCTACTGTTAAAATTAGCTAATCTTAGACTTTTACTCAAGTCGTATTGGATTTGGTGACTTTTAAATTGTAATAGAATCATTTGTGTTGTAAGGTATCTGTACTTTTACTCAAGTATGGTATTGTACTCTTTACACCTCTGCTGATAACCTATATCTTACAATAACTGTTGTTAATTACTCTGTGGATCCCACTGTCCGTGAGTGGGGATACAAAAATGTAAAATCAAATGGAGATAAAAATCTGTAGTTTTCACGAAAGCTCCAGAGCTTTCAATAGTCCGCCGGATGACGCATTTTGCTGACAAATAAGCATGAATTTCTCGGTCCAAGTAGCATGGAGAACGATCATTCTCTGATAATGAGCATTCTAAGCATTGTTCATTTACATATACTACCAATATTGTAACAATACAAAGCGAGTTGAAAATCATCGAAGTTACATTTTAAATGGTAGGAATTTCCGTAAAAGGTGCATTGAACTTTTTCAAGTCTGTTCACTCGGACCAACTCATGCTATACTCATAGCAACAGAATTATTAAGTGTACTTCATCGCTTTTAGCTACTCTTTCCAATCCACCAGATTGAGTAGGTGTAGCTCTCCATGTTTAACCTACAGGCATCTAGCGACTCCATTATCAAGCCTGCCACTCTTATTAATAACACACACCAAGGTAATCCGAGAAACAACATGCGCTCATTTCAGCAAAACTAACCTAAGGGCAGCACCCATCCGATACCAATGGAGACTTCACTTTCATTGCAGAAATGAATGCAATTCATTCCTCCTCCTCGGACACAGAGAAGAGCACCTGAACACCTTTCCAAAACCAACAAATTAATTTCATCAAGTGCCAAATGTAAGTAAAAATTAGCCTTCGCAAGTATACCTTAAGAATTGCAATGTAATGATACAGGAGTTACATCTCAATACAAGGTGACAGTCAGACCCTAACTGACATCAAATGATTTTCTCTGTGGAAAATTTACTTAAAAATAGAGATGACATTAAAATTTGTCTGATTCCAATAAGCAGATAAAATTTAAGATGATAACCAAATTCTATACTATATTGCCTAAATTAAAAATAAAACACTAAAAACTATAATTAAATATTATTGTTCCAACTGACTTTAGGTATCACAACATTATGCAGAGTTAAAAATGGATATTCATTTTGACATTTGCTAAAACAGTGTTATGAAATTATATTATGTGTATAATTACACAATTATTAGCGACAACATCAACAAAAAAAGTATACAAAAAAATGGGTGTGGCAAAAAGTTATTTTTGGCCAATGGTTCCAGTAGAAATGACCTTGCTTCATTGTGTAGCCATAGAAATGTACATACTACAAATGCACAAGTGGATATATCCATATATCCAATATATCCATATCCATAATCAGTGTGTTATTAATAATTACATATACCCCCATCTTCACCTCACTGACCTCACTCCCTACTCTCCTTCTGTTGACTCCCAACACTATGCATTATGAGTGAACACTAATTAGTAGTCTGGATGCAGTGGAAGGAATATAAAGCGAAGGTAAATATCACACTCCAGGAGGTGGCCTACCATTTCAGGTGCTTCCCTTTGCATGGTAAGACTGCCCCTGTGGAGACTCAGTGCCGACTTGGGCATCCCAGCATGGGTGTGCGGCGACCCCCTGGTGACCAACAGCGTCATCTCCTCTGACTAATGCCAATTAACCTTTCTCTCATCCACCCAGCGCTCTTCTCTCCCTGCCTCTTCCTAACGTTTGCAGATGCAGGTCGAAGAAGCACGTAAAACAGTCTGGCCACTCACACGATGTAGGAGTTACTTACGTTATTGGAACGCAGAGAGACCCTTCCCCCGCACCGGGCACAGAACTTAGTCTGGCAGTATGAGCACAGGTTTCCGCAGCCATCAGCAAACTTGGTCTTGTGGCAGATGCCACAGGTGGGGGCGTCATCCTTGTGTTGGCCCTGCTGCCTCTGTTGGGGGGGCTCCGGCCCAATCCGCCTCACCTGCTCCTTGTAGTTGGCAACTTGCTGGTGCAAACTGGGAGGGGAGATGAAGAAAAAGAAAGAGGACATGATCGACTCCGAGTATAATTTTGTTTCTAAATCAATAGTAGCCAATTTAAACATTTTAACCTAATTTTAACAGCAAATTTAACATTTTTACTCAATAACACTAAAATTTTAACTTTTTAACCCAAAAAACTAACGTTTACCCCCATCTCCATGAATTTTACCAGCAAATTTAAAAAAAATAATACCCCCCACATTTAACATTTTACCAGATTTAACATTTTTACCTCATAACCTTGAAATTGTATTGACACATTTTATATTTTAGCTAACCACCTACCTGTTTTAACATTTTACCAGCAAATTTTTACATTTTTATCTTATAAACCCCAATTTTTACTAGAAAACTGTCTAATTTGTTTTTGCAAATTTTACCTAATATTCACCAAAAAATTTAAAAAAATATATAATTACAATTACAATTTAATTTTTGTTTTACCTAAAATTATTCCAATATTATTTATTCAGATTAATGGTCGATATTGGTTTTTCAATGACTCATTCTTAAACTTTTATATTTCTCCTACAAGGCAACATTTGTTTGCTATTTATGTTAAAACCGACAAATCTGTCAGCAAGTTCAATGTTTAATCTACTTTTTTTATCTCACAGAACAGAACCAAATAAACATAGCCTATATATAGATCTGCCGAAATCCCAAATCCAAATTTAAGGTATGTTGGGAGAGTATGTTGTTTGTAAGCAGTTTTATTCTGAAGCTAATGAACGGACTAAAAACTCATATTTCCTTCACACTCCAGCTCTCTCAGTCTTTCTTTCAGTCTGTTCTTTCCACCATGTAGGGTCATCTCAAGCATTCACTCACAGAATGCTTGCGGATTACATGAACGCCTTCCAAAAAAGACAATCCAAACAAAACAGTGAGTAATATACAAAATAAGAACTTTCTTTAGCGGCATGAAACATACAACACATCCAGCAATTCCCCGTCTAAACAGCACAAATGTCTGAAGCAGGAATCTATCCATAGCTGTACTTACGCTAAAGGGGTCTTCCTCACAGACTCCTCCGCCATGACGATATGACGTATATATAAATAAGCAACCTACATAGAGAGTTAAAAGAATATGCTACCTACGGAAGGTGATGAATGCGCGACCAGCCATGCAGAACGTGCCCCAGAGAAAGACGAGATGATTTCAACACCTGCCCCCAGCCCTAACCCCGGTCTCCCTCCCCCTGTGCACCCCTACTGCTCTCCTGTTCCTCAACACCGGCACCAGTGAACGAATCCTATGGGTCAAAGATAAACACAAATGACAAGCTCCAACACAGAAGCAACAAGGTGCACGCAAGATGTTCCAATTGTTGATGTTTCTTTGCAGGTGTCTCAGAGGTTGCTTTTTCAAAGCCAATGAGACTTAATAGAGTTCAATACAATACTATACTTTAGCAAAGGTGCCATTTTAATTTGGGAAAACAGAATGCAACAGACAAACAAGTGAAAAAGTTGTGTGTAACTGTTTGTCTTGAAAGAATATATACAGTAGTGTGCAAAAACAAAATAAACATATCTAAATATCAATAAAATATTAATATAATAATATTACAAATATATAAAAAAATATACATTTTTATCTTCTAATTTATACTTAATTCTATCTTCTTTATTTTATCTCCTAATCGATTTATTGCCATTTCTTTAAGAGAATGATGAAAGGAAAATTAAAACAAAACACAAAAATAATAGACAAATAGGAATCGATATTAACAATATCAACCATATTACAATATTTTCTTAACTATATAATATTTTTTTTATTTGATATGTGTCACAAAAAATAACTAAATTCCTTCCTGGTGAAACCTTTTTTTAAGATGAAATAAAGAGACACAAATGAGACAACCATTGACAGAGTATAGAGTTACAAAGTGAAAGGTGAATAGCACCGCCCAGATACGTTGGTGTTTAAGAAATTTGACAAGAAACGTTTGAATTCAATTTGAAAGTTTTGATTTTTTATTAGACTCTAAACTAAAACTAAGCTCAAAACTAAGCACAGTTTGATACACTGTACTTGAGAACTTTTCTTAAACTATTGAAGACACGTCACATTACTGAGGTGTAAAGCTGTGAACCGAAAGAGCCTCCATGAGACCTCAGGTAATTATCATTAATGTTTACGAGAAACAAACAAAATATTTTTTTTTAATTTCATATTTTTTTCCTTTGCCAAAATGCATATTTATTAAAAGGCTACATTATAATTCCCAATGGCTTGAAGTGGCTTGCAATCTAACAAAAAAGATGTATAATTCATCTTTCCGACCACAATGACCTTTAGATCTACCAGAAGGACTCGGGAGGCAAAATAACGTAGCAAAGCATACATTTATTAACAACAAAGCAAGCAAATATTGAGTTATAAAGTTCTTTGGCGTGGACACCCTCCGTAGTTCGCAATCCGAGGGTTGCGGAATCTGCATATCCTGCCTGAAGACGAAGGCAGGGGCGCAGCCGACCCCCTGGGAGGTATAGGAAGGGACCATCCTGGTGGAGGTTTGGAGGATAGAGGTGAATGTTGCCATCAGCATCTGCGAACTCAGACATATGTAAGTACCGATCTTTTATACTACGAGTATTACATCACGAGTGGTTAGATGAGAAGGTAATAAGTGACGTAACAATTTAGTCTTCCTGGAAGAACCTACGCTAAAGCTTTCATTTACAGTAGCTCTGATGAACAATGTAGCACAAAGTCAATGTTGAGATGAAATTGAGCAGCACTATTTAAAAAATAATAATCTTTCAATACTTTTGAGAAACCGAGACAAACATTGAGCTTGGCACTGTAAAAGAACATATGAAAGTGCTTTGTATTCTGAACCGAAAATTATATTCAGGAAAGCAGCCCAGGCTTGCCATAATTGAGACAGCACATAAAACAAAGACCCATAAGTGAAGCACAAGGTTATACGAAAGTGAACCACAGCTTTACTTTACTAGCACAACCCCCTCTTTCCCATCACAAATCATTTGCTTCTCTCTCTCTCCCTTTCATCCAGGAATAGAAGTAAACCTTTTGTGAAATGCAAATCAGGCAGAGAGTCTGCGAGAAACGACGGGCAATTCACACAGGACTTCAGCATTAGCACAGAACTTGGAGTAATTAAGGTATGAGGAAGCTCTAATTAATGTGGTAAAGTGTGGGGACACCGAGGAGAGCTGGCTTGGAGATGCGGGAGGTGGGGTGCAGTTTTGCAGAGTTCTCCCCTACTTCATGACAGCTGCTCTCAGAGGCTGCTGATGTCGTCGGGCGAGCACATGGAAACGTCTGTGATTAAACAGCTGTCAGCAGTCGCTCGTACTAATGCACACCATGACAGGAGCCACAACTGTAAGTCATTGGCTGTGCGCAGTGTTCCTGCGGTGGCTCTGGTCGGGCCTATACACGCTGGCCCATTTATCATGTCCGCTAGGCCCCACGGCTCCCTACATGGGCATAAATCCACCCTATCTGTGCCAGGATGTTGTATGAAAGGAAAGACGAGGGACAAAGATGTAGTGAAAGTACTGCTGAGGTTGAGTCAGTGTAAATTCAACATCATTCATGGTGAACACCGGGACAAACGTGCATTTATGAGGGAACAGTGCACGTTGGCAGCCTGTGATGGAGCCATAAATGCAGTTTACAAGCACTATAGCAGCTCCATTCATGTTTTTGAAAGATCTCTTATGCTCACCAAGGCTAAATTTATTTGATTCAAAGTACAGTAAGTGGAGTAAATAAATATTACAATTTAAAATCACCATATTTTAATATGTAATTTATTCCAGTGTCACAGGGTCCTCCAGAAATCATTATAATATACTAATGTGGTGCTCAAGAAACAATTCTTATTATTAACATTGTTGAAAACACTTGAGCTGTTTCATCTTTTTGTGCAAGCTTAACATTAATAAGATTGTTTGTAATATTATTTCTGTCTTTACCTTTTTAATTGTTCCTTGCTGAATAAAAGTATTAATTATGCATGAAATATAAAAAATTGTGTCTGTCAGTAAACGGGTACATGCACTACTACTGTATAGCCTACATGTACGTATATGTTTGTATATAAATATTTTGAGAACATGGATAGCTGTGGACAAACATACGTTATTGTATACTGTATAGTATGAAAGACAAGGAAACCACAAAGTAAAAAAACAGCTCTTCCTTCTCTTAACATTTTCTTGAATGACGAACAGGGCAGCACTTTATGCTGCCAGGCATAAGTACCTATGAGAAAGAAACAGTCTCAAGTCTTGATAAAAATGGGCTAAATTTAGCCTCTTAAATGAACGAAGCACTTTCACTCTATTGGTTCAATGAATTTTAAGGCTTCTTACGATATGGCAGCCGCTCATGTTTTGCATTTAACAGCTGTTTAACTACATTTTTTTAAAAGGCTTTTGCTTATAAATCCAGCAATAGCTGACTTCCACTTCTCACAAGGGGACCAAAGTCATTGAGGCCAAACAAGAATAATTTATCTCATCACCTGGAGATCAATGTTTGAAAGTGAGCGGAAATCTATCAAAGTATCCTGTATGAAAGCATCAAGAACATAGTGAGAAAATCCCTCTCTTCCCATTTGGAAATTAAGCCCCACCTTCCAGATCCATGCATGATTGATTTCTGCAGACAAATACCTTAAAATAAATGGGGTTCAAATTAACTGAATTTTGATTTTGCTGTTCTCACTTTGAAAAACAGTCAGCAAAATGGAAATTCATCTGTTTGGCCCAGTGAGGGTTTAAAAAGGGAAAAATCCATTGAGAGAAGACTAAAACCAAATGTTACTCCATTTCTTGAGTGACTGAATATTTTCTAAGATTTTTTTCAAGTTTAGGGAACCTTTTTATAGTATGGCTGTTAAAGGATAGAATAATAGTATATCATATTTTGTCTAAATTAATATTTTGTCTTTGTTGAAACGACAGGCACCTAACCCCCAATCGCTCCCTGGGAGCCACAGCAAAAATGGCTGCCCACTGCTCCAGGTGTATATGTGTCCACGGCATGCAGTGTGTCTCTCAATGCCCCTAATGTGTGTGCACTAACTTGGATGGGTTAAATGCAGAGGAGAAAATTTGAATATGGGTTACTTGGCCTTAATGTCACTTCACTTCACTTAAAAAATAAAACACTAAAAACTAAAATCAAGCATTCCAAAAGCTACAAGTGAAGTATGCATCACAACATTATAAAGTACAGAATGAAAAATGGATATTAATTTTGAAATGATATAGCACTGACTTCCTCTTCACAGTTTCCTACCTCTCTGTCTGATACTGCTTAAATATCCGGTTCTGACAGTTTTCCAGATAATGCCATGGATGCTCAAGGTCTGGCTCTCCAGGACTGGCTGCAGTACAGTTTGCCATTATTTCTACTCAGTCGGGCACTGAGGCTGAGGATGGGGGTTGCCATCCTTTGAGTGGCACCATATGGTACCATGAGCAGTGCCATGGCTGAGTCCTGCCTCCACCGGAACTTCCCCACTGTGGAGAGTGTTGACAGCGCTGCCCCCTGCTAACCCCACAGACCAGCCATGTGGCAAGGCTACCGTGCCGTTTCCCTCCCATATCCCCCCCTTTCAGCACTTTCTACAGCAGTGTGTCTTGTTCTTTTTTCGTTTCATATGCTTGTAATGGTGAAAATGACTGATTTCAACTAGCTTTTGTCTCGAGCTAAAACACACACAAGCATCCACGAGTAAGAGCTCTCCTGTTCTTGCTCACACTAGGCTTTGAGTACTTGGCTGTGCTGTTCTTGAGATCTTTCATATCTCACTCTTTCATGTTTAGATTTAGATCTTTATAGCATGTGTTTCCTCTAAAATAGAAAAATAACTCGTCCATTCACTTATGGTGACTCATGAACCATGGGTTGATTTTTAGTAAAACTAACAGATTTATTTTTTTCTTTGTGTTGGTCACATTACCGCTGTCCTGGAACCTACTTTAAATGTTTTTGCTACTCTTCAAATGTCTTTTATATATATATTGTATTGTGTTGCCTTTGTCCTAGACCCAAATTTCTTCTTACAATCTGAAAACCTATCAGAAATGAATTAATTATTAATTTATGAACTATGATCAATCTATTATTGTGTAAATTTTTTAATAAAGTGAAAACCTAAAAGTTATAAGGACCACTTGTATGACTTTTTTATGCTTTTGCATAATTTTAAGCTTTAAAAGCTGTTTTTAACACAAATTATGACTGTTCTTCACACTAATTTCCTACTCAACCAACATTTTTGCCTCAATCAAATTTTATCAAAACAAAAGTTAGTCTACTTGGTTACCTAGGAAGCAAAAATATGAGATGAAATACACAATTTTCAAGTAAGCTGTTATTTAGTAAAAATATGCAAGAAGTGAGAAAAAAACAACTAAAATGCTTGCTATGAAATTAACCTTATCAATACAAAAGATTCTGCCACTTTCTACCAAGATTCTGGTAATTTCCACCACGGAACAATATTAAATACAATAAATAATTAGAGATTATATAAGAAATAATAATAATAATAATAAACTTTATTTTATATAGCGCCTTTAAAAAGCATCTTAAAGCGCTTCACAAGAATAGAAACATGATAAAACATAATTAAACAAGCAATGCATTACTAAAAAAAACTGATAAAATACAAAATAAAAAACATTATTAAATGCTCATTTTAAATTTAAGCACTATGTAAGCAATTGAATTTAAATAGTTCAGTCCACCCATACATAAAGAGACACACAAATATACATACTGCAGGAAAATACATTTCAATACATTATACGATAAGACTTGCAAATTAAAAATACAAGAGCAAAGACTATGCAAATCTGCTAAAGCCAAGATACGCACCACAAGTGCTCTGTAAGTATAATGCGTGTGTTCTTTGCCATTTCAGTATTGAGTCTGGACGTGCTTGTACCTCATTGATATGAAAGCCAAATCACCAGCTCTAGAGTATTATGAAATATCAGTGCTCTCAATCACATGCCCAGTGGAGATACTAGATGTCACAGAACCGCACAGAACACAGAGAAGGTCACGTGACAAAAATGATGAGCACACAGAGGAGTGTTGTGCACATCACATGACCAGCCGCTGCCTCCCATAGGACAGGTAGAGAGAAGCAAGTGTACAGCAGTGTCCTCATTATGCCAAACTGGAGATGCAGCAGAGAGTCAGGGGAGAGATGTTACGTCCTCTCTGCACTCTTAAGGCTACAGTAACACTAAAGTCCAATAAGCCAGTCCCAGCTAAATTCACTATTCTTTCCTTCACACTCTTGTCTTTTGCTTGTTTATTATTTCACTTCCTATTTTTTTTTTTAAAGGAAGCTTCCAATCCCCTTCACAGATTCCCTATTGGGGTTTCATTCTAGCCCTTTGTAACTAAGAGCTTTTTGCTGTCAAGAGCCTTTACTGTGAGTGAGTGAGTGGAAATCTGCAGCTGTTACATGAATCCATCACTGTGATTTACATATTTAAAGGGATACGTTCACAATTAAACTTCTGTCATTGTTTACTCATCCTCATGTCATTCCACACAAGAACTATTTTCTTGCACAAAAAAAGAGAAATTTTGAAGGCCACTCTTTTTCCATGCAATTACAATGAATAAGGCGGCAAGAGCTTTCAATCTAACAAAAAAGAAAGAAACAAAAGCACCATGGTCCATGCACTCTGTGTTACATAATTGTATTTTAAGTCTTACAATTATTCACTCATGTAGTTGTTGTATTGCCATATAAGCTTCATAAGCTCAAGGCAGATACTGATTTTACATTCATTAAATACAATAATTTAATAAAATACAATTACATTGTGTATACATAACTATGTAAAAGGTTATTTAATTGTCCTTATAATAAAAATGGCTATTCATTGATAATCCTACAGAATCAGTGAGTGAACTCAAAAACTGAATAAGTCTGATTAATGAACAAGTCAATTATTCAGATCTTTTTTTAAACAAATGTTGGTTTGTGTAAATGATTCATTGAAAAGATCTGACTCAAAAGAACAATTCAGTTGCAAATCATACATACTTCTCCAATTAACACACCAAGGAGAGCAAGGACAAATTTTAAGATTATCAATAAATAAAGATACCCACAAAGCTCAAATATGGCTTCAAAAAGCCTGAAAGTCATATGGATCATATTTGCATAATTTTAAGCTTTAAAAGCTCCAGACCCATTTATTCTAATTTTATGCACATACACATTCAACAAGAACAATTGTTTACATTTTTGCTCAACTCAAAATTTATTTTAATTTTAACAGAATAAAGAAAGAGACACAGGTTTAGAATGACATGAGGGCAGATAAATGACCACAGAACATTTTTGTATGGACGTTCCAAAAAGCTCACAGTTCAAATTTATATTTTTTCTTTATATAATTTTTGCAAAATATCGTGCTCTTTTTCAGAAAGCTTTGTTTCCAAAAAGAACAACTTAACTGGCCTGATCAGCAGCAGGCCTTGCATCCATGACCACACCAAGTGGAGGAGTTGTACAGTGCCACCAGGACAATAGCATTTCCCAGAACCCCCTGGTGACGGCAGCAACTCTGTGCCAATTAGACAGCATTCCTTTAATAATAAATGGAGCCGAGCTTCAAATTCACAAGCAAGAGACATTACACGAGAAAGTGAACTGAAAGGAATAAAGATATGGTCCTATTTTTCCAAGGGTTACAGTAATGCAATAATGAACGCAAACTTGAGAGCTTGTACTCAACAAAGACAGAAAATAATAAGTGGGAATGGGATATAGAAACAAATGTGTGAGCTTAGGGTTTACTGAGGCATCTACTCAAGTGGCCACTCTCTTCTGTCAATAAACCAACTCATTACTTTTTCCCCTTAAACAGCCTCTGTGACACTTGCATTAGCTTTGACCGGCTAGTGTTTCAGTTAACTAACCTCATGAAAACACTTAATAAACCTGTCGGCTTTTAAAGCCCCCTGGCAAAATAGAGACCCGTCATTAATTAGGGTGGTACATGATGATGATGTCTATTTTTACCCTGCTGTGAATTACCCATTTACAAACAGATTAGAGTGGGTGGAAAAGGGGAGGTGTGAGATGGAGGGATGCAGGGAGAGAAGTGGGAAGAAAGAAACAGATGGAGAATATGTGCAGTAGCTGTAGCAATGGAGTGGTGGATGCTGGGATCTCCTGATAAAGGTATCCATATGGCCTAGCTGTGCATCTACAGGACCAACACAGCCCAGCGGAGGCTCAGCATTAAACACACACCAGGCTATAGCATGATAAAGCTAAACACACACATATACATACACACACATGTAAACACAATCTGTGCAAATAGTCACAAATGCACATGCAGCACCAGTTGGCATTATAGTAATATCAGGCAGCAGCCAGTTTGAACAGAACCCATGCCAACACACACACACACACACACACACACACACACACACACACACACACACACCAGACACACACACACACACACACACACACACACAACCAGCAAATGCACTAGATCCAATTTTAACAATTTCACATGCACAAGAGCACAAATATAGGCCTACAACAGTTCAATAAAAAAAACTTAAAATAGAGTTACTTACATTTCAACACAATAATGCCAGTTACTACTTATATGTTGTTCCTCTGACGAAAATAGTTCTAAATAAGTCAAATTCAAACTAATGTTTTGAACACACAGCAGAGGCATGCTGAATGAATCAATGTTTTCGAACAAATCGGTTGAGTGAATGATTCAATGATTCGCTCATAAAAAAGACACTTGATTCGTTACTAGGCTTGTTCGACTTGAACCGGCGCTGCGCAGACCGATCGGTTGATGACATCAAAGTACCGCGAGAGCGATTCAAAAGCATAAGGAGCCGTCTGCTCTCTAATCGCTCTCGCGGTACTTTGATGTCATCAACCGATCGGTCTGTGCAGCGCCGGTTCAAGTCGAACAAGCCTACTGACTGTTCTGTTAACGAATCATTTGACTGAATGATTCAAATGACAGTCACATGTCGCCATCTAATGGCGTAACGATGTAACCTGCATAAAGAGTCACTTAAAATTCACCACCACTGATGCACAGAAAAATTAATATACAAACCCACAAGAGCAAGAGTTATTACATTAATCACATCATTAACTGCCAGACAAAAATTATAGCATATAGGCCTACATAAATTTGAGTGCCTTTAAGTTTTCAGCATAGTGCATGTTATTGTTTTTAATTTGTTCCAAAAGATTTATATGGTATATTGTGGACACATATTAACAATTAGTTGCCACGACTTACTAATATATCAGCACGTCTTACTAATTCGGCCACAATTGACTAAAAAGAGTGAACGAATGAGTAAATCGTGGCCACTATTTACTAAACCGAGAGAACTAATTCTTAATTCGAGGCCACAATATTTTTGCAGGGCTCAAGGTTTATGTATAATTTAAAGTAATTTATAAAATGTAAGTAAATTGGTTTGCAAAGAGCACATTTCTTATAGCCTACTGTATATGGTATTTTTCTACTAAAATAAATAATTGCATCATGTATTGTTTTTTAAATTTAAAAATGTCATAGTGAATACACACATTTCTATCATACACCCCAGTTTTCTGTTAACATAAGTTTGTGGAATGCCTCTCAGGCAATCAAATATGAGAATAGGAACTTACTGAAGCAAATAATCAAGAATATATTTTTAATACATAATGATTTAACTTTACACAAACCATAGAAATACCAGACCATAGTTCAGATTTTTATTTGCCTTTCCACAAATATGATAAATAGTATTTTTTAGCAATATATTTTTATACAGTAAATTTGAAATCCTAACTGTTAAGCCCTGATAATGTATTAGCATTACTGGGCTTTATAGTTCCATAAGTTTGTTATAGGCTTTAAAAACTCCACTCTGCCTCATACTTTGCAAGTGTGCATTTATAATCTCACTTTATCTTTGTTGTTCTTTATTATTTGGTGGTTATTTTGCACTATCGCATCACTCATTGTGTCATTTGCATTTTCCTGTTCTGTCAGCTATTGCAATTGCTTTGCTGACTTCATACCTGGCCAGTCATTTCAATAAAAGGTCTATGTAGGCTTTGTTAATAAGCTTGGCGATGATACCAAATTATATTTCAACACAGTAACATAGGCCTGAGGCTACAATTTCCATTATGTAGAGTCAAAAAAAACATAAGAGTGTTTGAGAATGACAGAAGAATAGGGAATACATCTATATAAAGTCTTCAGAGCTTGTCAGCGCTCCCTGGGTACTTGACAGACACCATGGTTACAGCCCCAACGTGCTTCCTAATGTCTCCACCCTGAGTCTGGTTGTTACCCAACCCATCCCATGAGTCTGAGCCCTAACCCTGTGGAGCAGAAAGAGGACATTACGGAGAGAGCGTGTCTGTGCGCAGACAAGAGGAGCCTCCAGGCCTCGCTAATGACATTTTCTCCTTTCTGCTGAGAGACACATGAAGGAAGAGACGGGAAGGACGTCACCTCTGCTCCAGTCTGACACTCAAATATGCCACACACTAGTAAACATCTAAAGTTCAAGTGGAGCAATATTTGGGCCCTTTTAGTTAGTACAGATCAGCCTTGTATGTCTATGAGTTCTCAATGTCCTTTCTATGTCATTTGCTTGATACCTAAGCATCAAATGTATACGATTTTAGGCATTGCCGTTGCGTTTGTATTTGCAATTTATTCTTTTTCGGAGTGCTAAGGCAAGCATTCCTATTACTAATCTTAGCGTTAGAGATTTGAATAAACCTTACATTTCCATGCATATCTTATATGCTACAGACTTGAATGACACATCAAATTGAATGAAACTACTAAAAAATTTAGTAACTTTTGGAAAGAACCAAGCTGACAGAAGACTTCGCCAAATATGGATCCAGAAGTTCAGTTAGTCCGCATGCGCCAAGGTAACCGCACCCTCGAAGAGCACATTCATATTTTCCTGGACATCGCAAATGTTTCTGAACTGCCAGATTGTGCTCTCAGCGACTTTTTCTGTTACGGGCTTAACTGTCTGCTCAAGGACAAACTAATACACGATGCTCCTCGAGGGCCGTTCAGTGACTTCCTAGATTACGCCCTTCATTTGACTGGTTCCTCCTTCACTGTCGGGGAGTTTGAGGACGTTTCCATTAGACAGCTTCTTCACGTCATGCCTGCCGAGCCTGAGCTTCTTCACATCATGCCTGCCGATCCCGAGCTTCCTCACGTCATGCCTGCCGAGCCTGAGCTTTCTCACTTCATGTCTGCCATACCTGAGTTTCGTCCCAAGATGCCCAGAGCCCTCGGACAAGATGGCCACCACTACACCTGTGTCTCCGGACAAGATGGCTGCCGCTACGCCTGTGTCTCCGGACAAGATGTCCGCCGCTACGCCTGTGTCTTCAGACAAGATGGCCGCCGCTTCACCCCCTGAGCCCTCGGACAAGATGGCCGCCGCCACGGCGCCTGAGCCCTCAGACAAGATGGCCACCGCCACGCTGCCTGAGCCCTCAGACAAGTTAACTGCCGCAACGTCGCCTGATACCTCGGTCAAGATGGCCGCAACCACACTGCCTGAGCCCCTTGACAAGATTCCTGAGGCTAAGCCTGTTCCTGAGTTTGAGCCTGATCCTGTTCCTGAGTCTTCTCCTGCCCTTAAACCCATAGCGTCGCCCAAGAAAAAAATTTTTTTACGGCCAAGCCACGAAGGCCGATTCCCCCGGCACCCCTGAAATGACGGAGGCGCCCGGGGCCGCCTACAAGGTCAAATTTACATTGATAGTAGTTGTAGGCTTATGTTGAACATTATTCTTGTTCAAACAGACGCTGTATAAAGCAGTACATAAAGTATTGAATGAAAATGGCTCTGAAACATCTGTGTATTTGGCAAATATTGCATTTATTTCACTTCAGCTGTGGTAAAGTATGCAAATACCACGTGAGCGGTCACTACGGGAACCAGAAAGTGTCCGACTTAACGTCTCCGTTTGCAGCTCCTCCAATGTTTGCATGTTAATGTACATTTACATCTATTTACATATGAGTTAAACATTTCTATACTAAGTAACGTAAAATACATTTAATACATTTTTATTTATACATTTTTGCCTTCTTATCTCTATTTATTGATCAGGATGTCATGACTCAGTTTAGAACATGCGTCACCCATTTGAGTGTTGATGTCCAACAGCTTTCTGTTCACCAACTTTCTGTTCAATACATTTAGAATATAGACAAATCACAAAATAATCAATTTGAGTCTGGATATAAGGGTATGCATCAGTCTAAACTAAAGAGCAATTCTGCTTTCTGAAACATGTAGTGATGCAGAGTGAAACAGAGAAACATCTCACTACTGTCTATATATTAGCATTCTCACCCAATCAAATTACATGGACCAGAAGTAACTTCTATCATAGTTTCTTTCAAGAAAATCTGTTCACTCTGCAGCCATATTTGTGAGGCGTCCATGTAGCTTTTTCAGGCATCCAAGATCAAGTCCTACGTATTTGAATGGGGAAATATTAAAAACTGCTCTCTATACATTTCTAATATCAGCTGCAGTGACTTCGGCAATTGGTGATGGCTTTTTTATTTAAATGGCTGGACTTATTGAGCCATATTCCACATTCCACTTTCCCCCATTCATAAGCGATATGAGTGCACCGTCTGTGTATATCTTAAAGTTTTTGATAATAGGCAGTAACCTGTGACCTGCGTGAAAGTTACTGGGCAGTAGCGCACTCTTCAATAGCAAAGCAGTTTAGGCTGACTGTAAATCTCTGACAGAATCCACTCTCAGATGGAGCAGTCCCATGTGGGTTGGTGAAAACAAGCAAATAGAGAGAAAAAAAGGAAAAACGTCCATATGCCTATCCGCACGCGTGGCAGCCATGTCATTTAAAACAAAACACATCCATTAATAGACAACCCACTCTCTTCATCCAAGACATCATGGTCCTTCTAAAACTCTCTTAAATACACAACACTCTGTAAAAAAAAAAAAAAAATGGCTGTGGACACAGTCGGCTAAACACGTTATTGACGTTACTTTCTAATCAGGCCATGCATTAACTGCTTCTGCTGTTTTTACACAAATGCATGGATGCATAAACTCTCTGGGCGATTACAAAAATCATTGATGCAAAAGGAACACAGAGCCACAGCTTTTTGGCCAGCTCAGGAGGAAAACCGATGATGCTTGAGGAAAGTGACACTCTACCGAGGAAAACAGAGAGGACAGTGCCTACAGAACAGCCCGAAATGCACATTCCTCTACGGGAGTGCTGTGTAAATAAAGCTCCAGGTGTTGGAGCCACACTTCACTGACTGACTGTCTGACTAACTGAAGACTCTGCTAATTAAAAAAAAATACAACTGACAGAAGAAGCAGATGCAGTAAAAAGACAACTTGAAGCTGATTCACCACAGTTGTGGAGCTTAGTGTCTGTTTTTATTTGCAAATTAAATATACACTTTATACATGACTAATTCTTCAGAAACTTCTGAGGTAATGGAGATGTTAGCTCTGCCAATATCATAACAATCGAATGTGATATTACATCATATTAAGCAATAGCATGTAATGTAAAACTCTCAAGGACTTCCAAATAAGATGGAAATCCAAAAATATTTATAGGTCAGAATATCACTGATACTTGGGTGTGGTTTCTTTTAAATTGGCCCTGTTGTGGAAATTTTAATAGTCATTGATCCCAAACAGGTATCATAAGAGAAAGAACCTATTCAATGTATAAAAGTATATGTGTGTACGTGCTTGTGCGTGACTTTTCAGGAACATGTGGGACAGGACCTCTGACCTTAGGGACGGTCAGTTTTGGCCAGTTTATTTCAGTACCAGTTTGTGTCTTTAAGTAGAAACTGAACAGCAGTAAGGACCTTATCTGAGTGGGTGAAAGGTACAGCGGGTGAGGAGGAACCTTGAAAACAGTATAAAGGCTGTCTCATATCTTCCTGTTGTGTGTCACTCTCTTGCACAGCGTAACTTCTGTGTACTAGACTGAACCTATTCTTGCAAGAATAAATACTTTGCTTTTTATTAATTTGACTCTGAGTGTCTCTTACGCAGTGATGATGTTTAACAGAATTTTTGCCACAACAGCCCAGTAAAGAAAGAACCCACCAAGAAACCAACCAGAACAATCTGTCGACCACCTAGCAACCATCAACATGCTAAAACTAAAACTACCTTTAAGTATGAGACGTTTAATTCAACTGATTTGTCAGAATCAGCCTCACCAACTCAACCACAGCACATGATCCAGGTATTGTTCGAACGTGCCTGGGATCGCTGCTGCTGGAGTTTGCTGGTGCAGATGATCGTCCAGTCCGTAACAGAATACAGTCTTTAGGACGTCATCTGCCCAGTCCAAGAGGTGAGAAATTTCGAGGAACCTCTCGAAGTATTTCTCGATCCATTGGCCGTCCTGGGAACAGGTTACAAGCCGATCTGAAGGATTCAGCAGGATATGGAGAATGCCCATGTTCTCCTTAATAGAGTCAGTCAAATAATTACCAACTTTTTAGGTCCTGGTGGGTTCTTCTGTCACGCTTTGGCTGTGTGAGGCACGTTCAGGAAGACCAGGAAGACGAAGAAGACAGATAACCATCAATTTCTATTTATTAGTGATGTTACATTTGACACTGAAGCTTCAATTCGCATATCGGGTACGTAGCGCAATTTCTCATGAAGCTTCGTGCCAGAGCGCATATTGTTTTCAGAGAAACACGTGATCAACAAAAAAAACGAAGCCTCACTTTCTTTCCAGTCACGTGAATGCTTCATTTTGCGTGTAGGAATGTTTGAACCCAGACCACTACGCGTGATTTTTTTCCTCAAACCACTTCAGTGGAAATCCCGCCCTGCAATCGATTCTAAAGTTTTCATTGGTCATGTCAATCACTGTACTGATTGCCTACACCAAACACTGATCCCTAAACCTACCCGTCACTGTAACCTAAACCAATGAAATCGGCTGCAGGGCGGGATTTCCGCTGAAGTGGTTTATGGAAAAAAATCACACGACCACTACTCTACAGGTTTTTGGAAGTTTATGTCCATTTGCTAACATTTTTTTTTATAAATAAGCATATAGTCTATGTTACATGATCATAAATTCCGACACATAAACAGCATGGAAACCATAAAATAATTAGACCAACATTTAGTGATGAGTAATGATGACTGATGAGGATGATTTCAGGTAACAGGTGAAACTGATTAAACATGGTGCACAAACACAGAAGGCAAAACAAAGTCCAAGACAGGTGTCACAGTGACAATGTGTCACGTGATCCTTTAATTATAATATGCTGATTTGGTGCTCAAGAAACATTTGTTTAAAACACTGAATCATTCAGAAATGAAATAAGTCAATGAATCATCCACTCAACCTATTCGTTCAAAAAATGTATCCATTTTGTATCCACAGTGTGTGTGTGTGTGTGTATGTATATGTATATATATATCTTGGTTTGGATCCAACAATTATGGAATGCTATCTAGAGACAATGCCATCAAATCTCAATTTCAAAAGCTCTCATTTAGAGGACAGATATTGGATAGAGGATAGAGAATTTTAGCAAAACAAAATGAGATGAACTTGAGATGAGTGGAGGTGTTGGGCAAAGAAAGTGTCCCAGCATGCCTACACATGCTACATGTTGGCATCTCCATGGGACAAGTTCTCACAGGAGGGTTGGCAGTAATGATCATGACACATTGCTGATCTGGAAATATCAGCCAGACAGCAAAGGATGCTTCACTCTCACCGCTGCCTGCATCTCTCCAGTCATTTTAGGAACAAATAATCATCATCCTTAAAATTTAATTATTGCTTTACTGACATATTAATTAATTTCCAGATTACATACATTATGTGCTAAACAATATAACAGTTACAGTAGTTCCAGTTCGTCACACCCAATGCAGGAGCAGATCCATTATGTCAAGAGAGTATTTGTTGGTGTCACATAACCTAAACCGCAGAAAAGTGCCCTCTGACCCTGCTATGGGAAAATTCTACACCCCATGTGTGTGTGTAGTTGGCTTGCAACATACTCCCCAACAAATGGAGACAGATGACGGCTGTACTTTCCCTTACTTTTCTGTGTTTCTATATGTTAAAAGGTCTAACTTCCCTCTCAGACTATTTCCCAAAAAACAGCCTGAGTCGCTGACACAAGGTTGCATGGATGGGTGTAATATTACAGTGCAAGGGTCCCTGTCGACTTGACTGCATATTTCTGTGAGTTGGTGAAGAAATGAGCGTGTGTGTGTGTGTGTGTGTGTGTGTGTGTGTGTGTGTGTGTGTGTGTGTGTGTGTGTGTGTGTGTGTGTGTGTGTGTGTGTGTGTGTGTGTGTGTGTGTGTCCTAGCACAGTTAACCAACTGGAGGAACAGATGGACTCCCCACTCTCCTTGTTGTGAAGAAACACAGCATTTACACACACACATACACACCTTAGAGCAGCATTCAACTCTAAACAGGATATGCTGACATGTTTATGTGGGCCTATTCATACATTTAATTAGAATACTCAAACAACATTTGTTTCAGAGCGCTCATTATCTGATGCACTGTAAGAATGTTTTATTTACGAGGGGAAAAATAAAGTTAAGTCTCAAAGAGATTCTATCTATCATATATCTATCTATCATATCTTTCTATCTATATGTCAAATGTAGATGTGTCAAATATAAATATATGACACATTAATTATCAGAGAAAAAAAAAATATTTTTCAATAAATCCTCATCAATGTTAGTAAGGTGTAGATAATGTTACCTTGGTAGTATATTTCAGCAGAAATCAGCAGAAATTGCAACATCACAGAAAACTACTCAAGTTTTTATTACAGTATTGAAAGTTAGCTTGCCTGCTAACCCAGCTAACATTATGCCAATGCAGTTCAGAGTTAAGCTGCATCACTCAGTTTAAGCAGCTCAGTTTGAGTAGGTCACATAAAACGTACAGCAATCAAACCCACGACCACTCCAGCATCTGTATGCAGAGGTCTGCGAAAGACACGCTGTGTAATGCAGTCGGGCCACTGAATAAACAAGTGAGAGAGTAATTGAGTGGGAGCGGGAGAATTAGGAGCATGACTTTAGCACATGCTAACCCGTGAGCTCAAGCTCATCCTTCTGAGGCCTGCTGGTGGGTGAGAGCAAATGGATTCGGAAGGCTTGTTCTCCAGTGGGTGCTAATGTATGGACTAGGGCGCTATTAAAAGCCACTACTGTGTGATATGCCTGTGCATTTAATTATTTATCTATTCATGTATTCCTCCTCTTTTTAAAGTCTTTTTGTCAGTTCTTGTGTCTAAGCCAGAAGCAAAGGCTAGAGGAGGAGTGGGGCTCAAGAGAATAAGATTACAATAAGAGCAACTCTCTGTTTGATCTTTAGTAGAATAGACCTGACTCAAATACACCCCATCTTCTAAATCCCTTGCTCAACTACAAAATTTCTAGGCCAAAAGTCTCTGGTAGGTGTAACTGATCGAATACAGTCTGCCTATTGGTAGGGTGCAATGATAATGATAAACAGCATAACTGCATTTTGGCTCAAGTCAATAGAATGCTGAAGGGATTACATATTTTTGTATGTTAAAACGTGGGACGAACGATTTTGCATTTTACCAGTTCCATTGTCTAGAAGTCAATGTTTTGTTATTATTATTATTATAATTATTATTATTATTATTATTATTATTATTATTAAATACCTGAAATAAGTCTGTGGTTAACACAAGCTCAAGATATGTTCATGTTTTATTCTACAACATAAAATAGATCAGTAATACCCCCCTTTGCGAATTTTAAGTTTTTTCTTTTCTTATAATTGGCTAAATGGGGCTACAGAGGTTGTTGGGGACATTAAACGTTATAACGCCGAACAGGAAAACTCATCTATTCACTTCACTAGTTTGTTTTTTACAGCCTCAGTGTGTTTATAATCAAACTGTTGCAAACTATTCTGCATCAAATTTTCAGGGGAAACGTTTTAAATAAAGACCGTAAGAGTTGTTGGAAGCTTAATGGTGGTGACGATGAAGTCATGTGGCCAATGGTGTAGTTCGTTTATAGCCTACGTTCAGATGTTGACTTCTGACCACTGTATTTAGGCTTTCAAATTCATAAAAGCTGTGTTCATTTGTGAAGATTATCACGTAAGAATCATAAACTTTTTTTGGTCGCAGCTTATTTTCTATAATAATCCAAAAGTTAATTAAAAACTCTGTTGGGTTTTTTGTCAAGGGAACTAGGGTGATGCTACTGTAACTTCCGGGTCGGCCTACAAAAATACATAATCACTGCAGAGCTCTATTGAAGCAAGTTATTGGTCAGGCTGATGACACCACAAGTGACCACATCCAGGAAGTCCACACAGAAACAGATGTGCTTTGGCCAACTTGCCCCTTTCCGATCCTCTGAGCCCTCCAGAGACCACAGAGAGCGACTGTGAGAGAAATACTCTTTCTGTTGATATGAACCAAACCGCAGTTCTCTTATTCTTCGGCTGAGAGAACCAGGGCAATACTGGTGTGCATAAATAATTTAACATAGCATAAATATGACTCTGTCAGCACTCTAAAACACCACCACAGGTGCCAGGATTTGTTTTCTTGTTTTTACAGGGAAAAAGAATGCGACTGTGAGAAAGGCTTTGATTTACAACACAGTGCCACTCTCAGCAACTTCAACGTGACCCAACGAGCAAGTTAAAAGAAAAGATTGAAAACATATTTGCAGTCATTTAAAGTATTAAACAATGTCACAACAGCATGCACAATACTGTAGTCTCATTTTTAGACACTGCTCTCCAACTTCATTCATTACAAACACTACAGCCGCAAAGAAAGTACCAGCATCGAACACCTCCTTGAGGTAAAGCTTGACCTTTCATTCACTATCATGTATAAGTCATTTTGTCGCAGAATTGTCAAGGCCTAATTTTCTGACATTTAAAGAAAACGCAGTCATACACTATCAGTCAGGACATAAAATGACTTACATAAAATGGAAATGGCCACTACGATGTTAATCACTTACTAACATTTGACCGTTTATTAACTTACTGCAGGTAAACTTTGTTGAGATGTTTACCTGATGTCGTTCTGCTGAGGTGGTTTCTTGTTCCCGACCAGGTTCACTGTTTTTGCTTGTATGGGCTTCTCCTCTCTGTACAAACACATTTTAGACAGTGACAGTAAATTTCCCAGAAATCTTAGCTCTTTTGTGTAAATTTATTCTAATGTTTTTTTTTCTTTAAATAACTTTTTTTTTTCTAGTATCCTCTACAAACATACATCAAAACACATGAACACCCAAAAATGAACATTCTGTCAGCGCAACACAAAAGAGGATTAAAAAAAAAACATTTTTTCAAACTTATCTTCTTTTATATTCCACAGAAGAAGGTTTTGTAATTCAGGTTTGTAATGCCATGGGTAAATGATGACATAATTCTAATTTTTGGATGAACTGTCCCTTTAAGCTAGCACACAAAGTATTGTTGTACTTCTGAAAGCCTCAAAAGCGTTGTGAGGTCGACCTCTAGCTTCTGCTTCAGGACTGAAGTTTTTTTGAGATTGAGGAACTGTTCACCATTCAAACTGTCTCATAACACACACACACAGCAAATGAAAATGAGAGGTTGTTTATCAGTACGCTATAAGAGACAGATTATGTTGGTATTTTTCTCATCTCTATAAGAAAAAATGTTTGACTGAAACTGTATATCATTTGACCTGTACTAACCATTTGAAAACAATGCATTTATCTTGACGATTTACTGACAAAGATACACAAGGGCTGGGAAATTAAATAATTGCATAATAATTTCCAATGAGAAATATAGGACAAGCAGTGGTTACGTTATTGATTGTAGCTGCTCAGTAAACCAATATGAGATGCATAAATCTGATTTCAAATCTCAAGGTGGCCTACAACTAATGTAATATGAGCAATGATGGCCTTTAAATGGCAGGTGGACAGGAAGCTAAGAAACATCTTCACACTCATAACAACACTGGTGAAGCACAATTCAGAATAAATCTTTATAATCCATCCTACATGTAAATTCCTGACATAAATCAGATCTCTTCAGATGGTTTTTTTCTAGTTTTCACATGAAATGGTCCCCATTGTAATAAGTTATTTTTATTTTAACTCTCTCTGAGCTGAATTCTTTGTATGAAAGATGCTATACAATAGTTCGCTATTATTAAGAGGATCTAATAAGAAAAGAAAAGATTAAACAGACAAGGAAAACACAAAGCTATGATGAGTAGGCTACTGCCTTTACCCAAGCTGTAAGTGGTGCTCACACTACAATCAGTGCAGATTTCAATGAATGGGTTAAGGATCCTGACGGTCATGATGACGAGGCACGGATATATTGTCGTGACCAGGCAGGAATCCTGACACTGGTGGTGAATAGTGCAGAAAAAAACATATTTTTAAAAATGTATGATGAGTCAAATAAATATACTAATAATGTGGCATGACACGTGTGCAGCCTGAAATTAATCCATCACACAGTGAGGTGTAAAACAACAGGGTGTATCGATTTGTAGATATTTAGTTCTTGCATGTCGACACACCCCTCTCTATTTAAAAGCTACACCTGCGACCATTCACCTGGCTGTTCATTGCAATTCAGACATCTAACAAGCTTGTTTCATAGTGATGTGTATAATACACACATAGCAGTGCTCATCCATGACAAGTGTCCATAAGGTTGGAAAAAGTGGACATGGCCAGACTCACCCACCCACTCTTAACACACACACACACACACACACACACTGGAGCTCAGGTGCAGGCATACAGCCTGATGGCTTTATTAGTAGGCTAACTATGGCAAACAGATGCACATACAGAAACCATCACAAGCTGTTTGCCTTTTGGTCTCCTGAAGCAGCACGAATACTACAGGCTCCTTGTAAAGCGTGATGTCTTACTTGAGCATGGCCTCATCCTTCTCCTCTTCCTCCTTCTGCCGAAGCATCACAGCCATGATAATTTTCCTCTCCTCCTCGGTGAGGTGACTGAGGTCCGGTAGATCGGGCATGGAGTTCTGCGTTGTGGGTGGGCGAGGGCCACCGCGGGGCCCCACCGAGGCGGACATATTTTACCCCTGTATGATCGGTACACAATCCAAGCTATGTAAACCGCTATTCAGGCCATAGTCCGATGGCTTATCTGCGGTTGTCGCGAGCGTGGCGAACCGTTCATCGTTGCGGCAGGCACCCACGGTTGTGCTTCTCTTCCTATACGGCTTTTTCTTCTGTTTCTCTCCCCCCCACCCCCCGCCCGCCCGCCTGCCTCTCCCCTCCAGGTCCAGTTAAGGGTAGTCCATATCTGATCCGCGGGATAAGTGCGAGTCGACGAGGGGGGTCTTGAGCTTGTTGATGAAGCCGCCTCGGCGCTCGGGCTCTCGGGTGGGATGATGGGAGCAAAGGCGGAGTCCGCGCGGCGCTCGCTCTGTTTACCGAGCTCGCGCTGCTGCTGCTGATGCTGCCGCTGTCAGGGAGACGGAATAGTCAATGGGACCGCAGCCCCTCAAGTGCGCGCACGCCTCCTCGAGACGGCCGCGCGCATCTCATTTGAGAATGGGGGCTCACTGTACGCGCGCACAGCATCCTATTTTCGCTCTCCAATCACAGCGAGCCGATGATGTGCATCATCCACCAGCAGCAGACGCTTTGAGATTCACCATGAGATTAAGAACAGCGCGTTGCAAGTAGGCTACAAGTCGTGTAAATGCAGGATGCAACAGACGAGTGTCTAAAATTTAGCTAATAATGCACATTTAGAAACACATAGTAAATTGGGACAACTGGGACACTTAGGCTAATTATTTTTTATCATTAATTTATATTCTTTAAAACCTTTTTAGTTCACACTACCCTTTAGTAGTAGGCTATATGGGATGGCAATGGGGTTAGTTCTGGCATTATTTCAGGGACTGTTTCATAACACATTTGCGCAACAGTCACGTAATGTAAAATGACAATAGATTCTGTGACAAAATGTGGGGGTAATTTGTGACTGTGATTTAGTTTTTATATGGAATATAACAATGAATAAAAACAAATTCAAATTATTTTCATACAACTCTGTCCTACGATGGATTATAACAATGAATTTAAAAAATGTCAAAATATTTTCATACAACACTGTCCTACAACGCATGTAGGACATTTCAGTCACATTAAAGGGAACACATTATATTTGTACCATCATAAAACCACAGTTCATAACTTGAGCAACTGTATTGTTATGTTGTAGTCCTATTAAAAACGATAGGACTATCATGCACTTTAAAATACAATTGTTGCAATCACCTATCACAACTTTTTTAATTTTTTTTATTAATACAACATATTTTTACAATACAGTGTCCCACTTTGACACCAGAGATGTGAACATATTTTAAACAACTTATAAATAAATAATGATTTGGTTAATCAGATTCTGCCCATTAATATCTATACTGTTAAAAAATCGTCAAAGTTTCCAAATATGCTGTGTGAGTAAAAATATATATAGCATTGGACCTGGCTTATACATTTTAAAAACAGACATTTCATATTGTCTGTATTAAAGCTTAAAATGCGTTTAATGTGTTCACATATGGAATTACTTCCTTGGTTCCATGAAGGTCACAGCCCTGCAGAGTTTAGCTTCAACCCTAATTAAATGCACCTGATCCAGCTCACCAAGTTCTTTAGGGATATTTGAAATCTACAGGAATGTGTGTTGAAGCAGAACTAAACTCTCCCCTCAAGAACGGAATTTTGCCCCCCTGAGGTGATGCCATTCATGAGAGGACTTTTATTTTGGTGTTTTCTCTGTTGCAGCCATGGAGTGCGTTGGCTCATATTTCCTCGTGACACAATCTGCAGCTCCCTTCGCTTTCAATGTACTTCTGCGATCTCTGATTTTTATTTTCCTTTCGATAATCTAGCGAGGAACCCTTGGTAAATATAATTTTTAATGTTATGCATTTGGGCACGTGCACGTGGCACAGAATGACAAAAACGCTTCATTTGGATGTGTTGATCTGTTGACAGTTTTAAAAAAATACATTCTCCTTGCACTTTATTTGACGATGGGATGTCAGTTTGGGTGATAACAACTTGTAAACTAAATTAGTAACGCAATTTGACAAGGCATTGTAAATTAACTTACATCATAGCCGTTCAGTATTTAGATTGCACATGCTGAAATGCAGTAACTTGGTGTGATACAGTCTAACTTACCTGTGGCTGTGAGCAGCTAACTTACCTGTGAACAGATTTATTGTAAATTTTTTGTAAATTGTACATTTATTGTAAATCTTAAGTAAGTTACTGTATGTAAATGTGTATGAAATCTGGTCTAATAGTCAGACAGTTTAGCCATGTGCAACGTTTTGAAGCAGGTTTTACATTAGGTCAAACGATCATACTGAAAAACCAACAGAACGATTGCGAATGTTATATTGCTTTTATAACAGTTAAACACACAAGTTAATACTGAGTAGCATACATTTTATTTTTGTTCCGTCTGAAGTATTTTTTTAAATTTAATTAATAAAATACATACAACTAGATACCAATCCAAACAAATATAACAAACATAAGGTTTACAAAAAATGTAAAATATAATAATTGAATAAAACAGACTTCATTAATGTTTTTTTTAACTCTTTAACTTTAACTCTTCAGCTACAATAATTGTATAACCAGATTTTTTGTTATTAATACATCGTCAAAAATTAGAAATCTAAACACAAAGACCTTAAAACATGGTTTAGAGTTACTTCTTTTACTTTTATGTAAATTAAATTTACCATATAAAATCATAATATCCGCAAAAAAACGTTTTGATTAAAAATATATAAAAACATCTTTACAAGTTTAACCAAATATATCCTATAAAGAATTTTTAAATGTAATTCTTGAATCATGTGCCGAAAGTAGTTCTAAACAAACTCAGTGCACAAACAGAATTGATTGAGGTATATCTGAGTGAAACGGTCCAGTAAACCCGTAATCAGAAAAGAGATGTCATTGCAAGAATGGGAAGTTACTTTGATTAAAGATTACTAAGGCACGTGAATATAAAAACAATAAAGATGTGCACAGATAAATCGTTACTGCAATATTTACTGCAATATTCCATAAAAAAATAAGAATTGTCAATTTTGATTTAATGGTGACGTTAAGGATTGTGTTATGCCAAGGAAATTTGCTATTTATGTATTTGTAGACAGATATGCTGCCTGTAGTGGTTGTGCATGGAGGTGCTGGTCATATTCCTAAAGAAAGAGCTGACCTCTCTACTATTGGTGTGAAAGAGGCAGCCAGGACTGGGTATGCCATCCTCCAGAAGGGAGGAAGTGCCATGGATGCTGTGGTTGAAGCTGTGACCTTCATGGAGAATGATCCAAGATTCAATGCAGGTACTCATAATATTCATGTTTAATTCAATTTATATATTTCATGTCTAATACCTAATACTACATCCAGAATAAGTAGAAAACTTGGGTAATGCCCGTATGTCATAGGTCGGGGGTCAGTGCTAAACGTGAAGGGGGAGGTAGAGATGGATGCAATTGTGATGGATGGCAAGTCACTAGCTAGCGGGGCTGTGTCAGCAGTCAGAAGAGTGGCTAACCCTGTGCAACTGGCCAGGCTTGTCATGGAGAAGGTATTCTTGTAAAATTCATCATATACCTGTATTCCCAAAATACTCTACATGACCACCATGGGAGATTTTGTCTTGAGTAAACCACAGTTACCAAGATTAAAAACGAAAAGTGATACACAGTACCAGTGATCGACCGATATTGATTTTTTATAACCGATACCGATATCGATTATTTGCATGTTTATGTGCCCGACAACCGATATGCAGAACCGATATTTATTTACTGTTATACTTCTGTTTTTGACACAATTACTACAACACAAATGAACTGAACAAACCATTTTATTTATAACAATCACTCCCTCCTTGCATACAAAAACCCTTTATATTTATACACAAATAAATAGAGGGGTCTGAGTCCAAAAAATAAAGTGCACTGTTACTAAGTGTCTTTGTTTAAAAAATAAAAGCTTTGATGAGGTAAAAAATAAAGCACCAAAATTATTCTAACATATTGGGGGGGGGGGAAGTAATTCATTAAATTACCTGAATTTTTTTTGCATAGCTATTTTAGTAGTGTGTAACTTAATACTCCCAGTTAAGCAGAACTAGGTAAGTCCATACTTCACTTTGATTTTTCCTCCTTTCAGTCATCTTAAAAAACAAAACAAAAGTGTTGAAAGTTAGCAGTATTTCATGTTAAATTAAATCTTCAAATTACAATAAAAACATTTATTTTAATACATTATATAATTTATATCTAAATTATACATATAATTTATAAGCATCAGCAGCAACAATGTTAACAATAGGCAAAATATATGTTGAAAGTGTAATGTTTTCATATGGAGAAAATAATAGACAGGGGAGTCATATCTCCTTTGCAGAAATGTAATTCATTTTAAACAGTTTTAGTTTAGAAGGTTTATGTGCCGTTTAATAGGTTTTAACTAAGAGTGAGGAATAATTCACTGGGTAGGCCTAATATTAATTCACTGAAGAATATAGCTGGAATATAACATTGTCAGGAAAGTAACAAACAAAACAGCATATAGGCTACATCATTGCATTTTCAAACTAATATGTTATTAATAATATTTTTGTCGGTCTAGATCATGAAATGCTTTCTGATGTTTATCTATGCATTTACACAGAACTATAACTTACTACTCAACCGCGATCGCGCGTGCAGATAATAAATAATTAATTTCCACAATGCGGTAGGCTATATTTAGATGTATATTAGCGAAATAATTGCTAGTAAATGATAATATAATCTAGGGTGTTTAAACAAGATAATCTTGTCAAAAGTTTCATTCAGTGGCCGTGCTCGAGCATTCCTGATCATCAACCCAGTGAGTGCTCAGCAATATGAACGAACTTTTTTTTCGAGACTAATGGTGAGCAAATACAACAGATAAAGAATTAAATTCAGCGCTTTTATTTTCAACATGCACTCATTCATGTCTGTTTTATTTAATTCATGTGAAGTTACGTCTTTATTGGGGCAGGACATGACGGATTACGCTACGTGAATCCATGAGTTCATCTCAATTTTTTAGAACCAAGCTGCATAAATAGGCCTAAACTATATCAGGCACTTATGTCTCAAATCTCATTTCTGCATGTCTGCTATGTTAAATAAAGTTGAATAATTAAAGCAAAGCAAGTAGAACATGTACTTCACCTGTGCACAGAGTTGTTGTTGACTGATCTCCTCAGACGCGGCTGCAATGGCGGAATTCTCAAAGCGGCCACAAGATGGCGCCGTTTATCGGCGAATCCGATATTACAAAACCGATACCCGATTATGGGAAAATGCTTAAATATCGGGAAAAATATCGGTAAACCTATACATCGGTCGATCACTACACAGTACACAATAATTAAGGAATACTACTACGCTATATGCTATCAACTGCTTTTTACATACATTGAATACAACCATTAGATGATATTAGTACACTTTACATTTCAAATAGTCAAATTAATAATGTGAATGATGTCTGTCCTCTGGAGACCAACCACTTGTGTCTGACAGCTGAAGGGGCCTCTAAGTTTGCCAGAAGCATGGGTGTACCGGAAGTGCCTGAGGAGTCATTGATCACAGACTATGCCAAGATGCGCTGGAAGAAGAACCTGGAGCCAGATGCCAACCCTTTGGAATGCCAAATGTAAAGCTTTTATGTAATGAAAACTCGTACAAAGTGCTGACACAATGTTTTTGGCATAAGATGTCTAATGTCTAGAACTTCTACTAAGAAAAAAAGTCGCAACAATAGTTCTTTTGTTCACCCTAAAATTAAAATTCTTTCATCATTTACCTTAATGTTGCTTCAAACCTGTGACATACAGTACATATGTGTCCCCTGCCAAAACGTCTTCCTGACCGTCCGTCCGCTGCACGTTTGTCTCACCAAGTTTGGTTGCCATTGATATGGAACGAATCGTTCTTTTGAACCGGTTCTTTTTAGTGAACCGGTCGAACCAGTACACTAAATCGAACTGAATCATTTGAAACAGTTCGCTTCAGCGCTGATCCACAAGTTACTAAAGTTACTCACTTTCAGACATGCCTGACAGTCCCTCTGACTCGAAAAAAACTGATATCCCGGAGTATATTTTACCCCAGTAAATCCAAAAGTTCACTGAACTGAGACTTGTTGTGCTGAGAGAAGTGATGAGCACGAGGAGCTGATACTGAGCATGCGCGCACAGGTACAGCAGTTCTCGGATCACCAGTACAGAACCAAGAACTGTTTATTTCGGACGTGTTCGACATAGAACCAGATGAGCTGAGCATGTTATGGAAGTACTTTTACTTTTAATACTTAAAGTACATTTAAAGTCAGGTACTTTTTACTTTTTACTTTAGCAGGGTTGTCATTGTGGTACTTTTACTTTTACTAAAGTAAATTTGTCACTGGTTATTTGTACTTTTACTTAAGTACTGAGATTCAGCAGATACTTGTCATGATGGGCATTTTCAACAATAATAAACAGCAGAGTAGCAGATCTATTCCACCAAGATAAAACATATTAGCATGGTCACATCCATTACCATGCCAAACTTTACGTCTCTGCCTAAAGTTGCCATGACCGAAATTAATTAGAAGTTACGTAATTGTTTATCGACTTTATCTATTTTCTTTCTTTGTTTACTTCTAATCAGCTATTCCTTTGCCACCACTAAGTATGCCATTTTCTTTGTGTGTGGTTTTAAAGCCATTTTTTGTGTGTGTGTTTCAGGGGCAAGATGGGAACAGTAGGTGCAGTAGCTGTGGACATAGACGGAAACATTGCTTGTGCTACATCCACTGGTGGAATGATTAATAAAATGGAGGGTCGTGTGGGAGACACGCCATGTGTTGGTAAATGCAAACCTGCTGCTTTGTTGTGTATGTCTACAGAGCTCTAGTGTTTACAAAGTTGAGAGGAATCCGCAAACAATTGCTTGCTTAGTGCTGTTTCTGTATATTAAACTGAAATATTTAAATTGTTGAAAAATTAAACCTTTAATTTCACTTAACCTAAGCAGCTGGTGTGACAGGGATTGAACTTTGACCTTTGGACATGCAGTAATGTGGGTAAATTTCAGCTGCTCAGGAGAGCTTGTTGCCTGCTGAGTTAATATTCAAACCACAGATTTAATCCCTAGCTCAGCACAGCACCCTCAACATACATTCTCTCTGGACACACTTTAACCTGTGGGAATCACACACATACGAGTTAATGATAGATAAAAGAGCTGCTATTGTCTGCTTAATAAGTAAATAAACAAAAATGAAAAAAGACAGATGCTTTATTCTCTGTTATGCAGTGATTACTATCAGGGTTTGCCTCAAATAGGTGGATGGTTATCTAGAGCAACAGGTTTTCTGAGTGTGTGTGTGTAGGAAAGATCTCTCTCAGGATCTTTGTTTCTATCTCTGATTCTCAGGATGTGGTGGGTATGCAGATAACAAGATTGGGGCTGTCTCACCGACAGGCCATGGGGAAGCCATTATGAAGGTCACTCTGTCCAGACTGGTTCTCTTTCACATGGAGCAAGGCATGTATTACAAGATCAGCACAACCTTTTGGCATAAACAAACAAAGCTTTGGGATGTTTTTCTCATTTTTTACAAACAGAATAACCACAGTTTTTACACGAGTATTTATTTTAACTATGAACATTAGACTTTTCTCTATCACTTTTCACTTGATTCTGATTGGTCAGTTGTATTAGGTGGCCAATTTTGTTTTTAGAATGACTGCTAAACCGTATACTCTACTGTTCAAAAGTTTGGGATCAGTACTATTTAAAACAATGAATGATTTTTTTTCCGCAAGGACACATTAAATTGATCGAAAAAGACGGTAAATACATTTATAATGTTATAACATGTATCCATTTCTTTTTATATTTATTAACGAATCCTGAAAATATATGCATCATGGATTCCACAAAGATATTAAGCAACACAACTGTTTTCAACATTGATAAAACTGTAAAAGAAAATGGTTAGTTTGAATTTTAATATTATTTCACAATATTGCTGTTTTTACTGTATTTTTTTATCAAATAAATGCAGTCTTGGTGATAAGAGATTTCCTTCAAAAACATTAAAAAAATCGTACCTCAACCTTTTAAACGGTAGTGTATTTGATCATTGTCTAAATGGCGATAGTGAAATACATTTTATGTCTCCCATATGATTGCTTTGTTTCATATTAACACAAGTTATAAAAGCTGAGTATCAAAACACGACTACAAAATGTATTTTAAAATAATCTTGAAGGACTTTGGTATACTGCATTTTAATATACAGTACATGGTAAGCATGAAGCCCAGGAGTCCACAGTTAAAGCAAGAAACAAAAATATTTTTTTGGAATTACTAGGAACTTGAGAGACAGCTAGAGCTGGATTGGAGAGAACTTAAAATTAGACAAAGACACTTAAGATTGTAATTTAAAAGGTTAATTTAAAACTAGTTTAATACTAGAAAAAGTAACAGATTAATAATACATAACTGTGCACAAGTGCAAGAGCTATGCATAAGGATTGGGTCAAAATAAACCTGTCGGGTTTAATAAATGCCTGTCCTATAGTACATTATACTAGACACAATTATCGTAATATATAAAGAAAAGTTAAACTAGCCATATGGTCAACTGATATCTCTCTTCCTGTGTACTGTGCACTTGTAATCAGCAGTTTTAGTATTTTTACGGCATGGCATCTATAAATGTCACATCTTGGACCATAAGTCAATCTGCATTGTAATAACGATTTAGAAGCAACAGGTATATTGACGAGCTCAAATGGACTGTTCGCATGTGTTCATAAATAGCTGTGAGAATGATTCCTAGCAGCATTTTAGCCAGTGAATAAACAGCTTGAATTACTTCAGCTACACATTAACTGAGATCGAGGGCCTCATAAAGATGCTTGACCTCAAGTCTGTTTAGGTTAACATTGCTCACTTCATGGGTCTGAGCAAAAACAATTTGAGACAGTCTTTTATGGTGTTTCATAAAACATCCACCAGCACCACTTGCAATGAGTAGACACATGGAAGTCAGAGGTGTAGAGCTGTCTGAGCAGTAAAGTGAAGGTTAACCAGTATGTACATCCTCAAAAGGACATTTCATATAACAGGGCCTCTTTTTATTCAGCCAGTATCTTTTGTAGTGTGAGTTAGCCTTTGTTTTCAGTTGATGTAATTTGAGTGTGCATGCTTTTGCCTTGTGTGTATAGAAACACAACGGCAAGTGTTTTTACTGAACTCGCCTTATTTTTAATATGTTTATATGGGCGGGGTGTTGATAAGATTTATTTGGTTTCACCTGAGATCCATTCCATAGCATTTAAACCCTTTTCATGATCACCTTCCTTACCGTGCACTTTATCGTCACCTTCATCTGGCAGAGAGATCTGGAATAATAATACAATGCACTAGCTTGATAATATAGTTAAGTGTGTATTCTTCTTTGTCTCTAGGGAAGACCCCAGAGGAAGCGAGTGACCTGGCTCTTGCATATATGAAGGAGCGGGTAGAGGGTCTCGGCGGGGTGGTGGTGGTAGATCCCAAAGGGACCTGGGCAGCTCGCTTCAGCAGTTTACAGATGTCATGGGCCGCTGCCCAGCAGGGTGATCTCCACTTTGGGCTGTACCATGGTGAAGACTTTGTAGAGCCTGTACAAGAGCACACATAATGAACACATGTGCGCACAAACACACACATATTATATATATATATACATATATGTATGTTGATTAAATTTTACAATCAGCATTGAATAGAAAGGGAAATATGTAAATCAGTTAGTGTAAATACATAAATTCCTCATGGCAGTGATAGTGTGTGTCTATTAAGTGTTTTGAAGTGGATCCTCTTTACATTTAACAGTAAATCAATGTAAGTCTTACACAGATTTATTGGGGGGAAAAATCAGTATTATAACACTCCTTATTAGTCTTAGTGTAACTGTGGTAGTACTGCATGTTCTCCACTTGATGGAGATAAATTATGTTCTATGAAATTTGTTAAGGTACAGTTCACATTTAATAATAATTTACAAAATAGTAGAGATAAAAAAGTGTTTTACATGTACTATAAATGTTACCTAAGTCAGAATACCTTAAATAAATAAATTAGCAGACTATTTTGTTTGAAGAATAGAAATGATTAATTCCTGAAGTAGTTCAGTGAATCTTTTTTATCAGCACAAAATATTTTTAACCTATAAATAATTATGACATGTAACTAAACAATGCAGTAGTTCATAATCTTTTGTGAGAAAGTGTGTGCCAGAAGAAACTTTGTAACATGTTTTAAATGGTGTGTTGGAATAATCTTACCATTTACACTGATTCTTTTGGAAGGTAAAAACATGCAGAAAATAAACTTGTTGGTGTAGGTCACTTGTGTGCTATTTTAAGTTGACAGCCCAGATACAGATAACATCAGTTCTGTTGTTTTCATGTACAGTATAGTGAGGTGACGTGGCCCTTATGGCAGTTTAAGTACACAAGCTCCTGCTTATTGTGTCAACACGTAGGCCAGCTTGCAAGTTCCAACTGTGAATTGTCTTCATAATGATCTAAAACCCAAAAACCAGTTTTTCTGCCTTCGGTGGTCAGTTTGTGTTCAAAATATTCCACATGGGAGCATGCAAAACAACATCAACTTTTGTCCTCTCAAAGACGTGACCGACAAGTCATGACCTCTCTGTCCTTTTGTGTCTTATTTAACTCTTAAATGGGCAGAAACTAAAATAAATATATATAAGTATCAAATAAAACAATTTTAAGTTGTACATTAAAATACAGTTTATGTTCAGGTTTAAAGTTTGAATCTCCTATGAAAATAGTGTAAGAAATAGCAGCATTTACCTCAAGGTCAGTGACCTTCGTGGGGCATGGTGCCATGTTACTTTTAGATAAAGATGGTTAGTTGATGCCACAATTTTTATACCAATTATACTAAGTAGTTGCATAGACCTAAGTTTCTATATTTGTCACTGAAATTTTGTCTACTTACCCACTGTTCTTCCGGAATAAAGGGATGGGGTTTTTCTCAAAACCCAGGTTAAAGTGTATTTTTAATAAAAATTAAAAAAAAGCATTTCGGATAGCGTATTGATTTTTAAAGTGATTTTGATTGTCAATAAATACAATCCATTGATTTTGATTATATCAGCATATAAAATACACTGTTGAAAAAAGCAAACAGATATCCAGAGAGACTTTAAAAAGATAAAAGTATCCAAGTATATGGTTTGGTACAGAATCAGTAGCAATGTGTCCATTTTAAATTAACCTATGTAAACCCATTCATAATACAGCAGATTTGTTTTAAACGTAAAAATACTCAAATAGATATGGACAAAAAAATAAAGAAAACTGAAAATTACTGCGGTCAAGAGGTCATTCAGTGATTGTAAAAGCTGCCACCATCATGGATGACAGCGCTTCGCCTGTTGATTGGTCAGGTCTCGACAGCGATGACAGAAAAGGGGCGGGCCGAAGTGCAGGAATCCGCATAGAAAAAGTCAGGAGTGACAGATTGCCCAGAGTGGGTGACAGCTTTACATTGCGCTCGGACGAAGAACTCAAGCAACCCCCGAATTCTTACAGTTGCCATCTTACAAAGCTTTATTATAAACTATATAACGCCGTATCTACACTTTAAAATAACGACGCGACGCTACAAAACTTCGACGAAACCACTATAATCTTAAATTGATTATAACGGTCGCTTTCTATTTTTGTCGCGTCGCGTGCGGTAATTACGCACTTGTGGCGGTTCCCACCAGCTTATGCAAATACATTCTACATGTCTGCTTTGACCAAGAACTTTAAATGACGTGAGGAAGGGGTTTTTTTTAAGTTGAAGTTGAAGACATGATAAAGTCATTATGAAGACGACGAACGCGGTGATTATCAGTCGAAGTAGAGAAGAAATCCTTTTTGGACATTTATGCATTTTCTCACTAGGCATCTTTGCTGTCAGCGGTGGAGGAAAAGTCACGGACATCTGCGAAGAAGTTTGTGTAAGAACGTTCATTGGACGGCTCTTTCTTAGAAATGTATACATTCTGACTAACTTCGGTGAGTGTTCAGTTAATATTCTGCATTAAGTGTCTGCATTTAATTAATAAATAAATTATGGGTGGCAGAGCACTGAGCAGGCAGTGCATGTCTGCACAGCTGTGTCCAGGAAATGGCTCAGTAAATGGAAAAAAAGTTATGAAATGGTGAAGGACAATATAGCCTATTCATTTAATCGATGTAATATATTTAAGCAATATATGACAGGAGATTAATATCAACACTGTTATTGCCTGTAAGCACAAGGCCGCAGGAAATCAATTGTGCTGATTACCAACACTACAGGCAGATTGTAAGTATTTCAATAATTAAGGTAGGGCCTACATGACCAAGTAATTAATATTATAGTTTTCCGGTTTCTATATGTTTTCTCTGCCAATCAAGCTTTTGTGTAAACAAGCAACTAGCACACTAAAAGCCGGCCTGGAGCGGTGGTAATGAGTGGAGCGGAGTCTGTCAGAAATATTCCTGGTCCGGGGTTTCCATTTTCTGCTCAGTAGTGAGAGAAACCCAATCAGAGATCAGCGGGCGCGCGCGAAAAAACATCGACCTCTGACTTTCAATAACGGCTGCTGTGTTCAGGTAAAATCAGAACTCCGCTTCCATAGTCTTTAGTCATGGCAGACGCCATATTGAATTTTATACTGTGAAGGTTAGACCATATTGTACGTACTGTATAATGGTAGGCAACAAGGTAGTTTTTTTTTTTTTTTGTCTAGCCTACTGAAAGTTTCTTTGGAAAGATGTTTCGTCAGCTGAACAACTGATAACTTATGTTGTTCAGCTACAGTGCAAATCCAATAAATACAGTGTAGCCTACTTCTATTCCTCACATTCTCGTTTTTATCACTTACAAATTAAATATGGCAGGACCCTGACTATTTGAGAGAGAGAAACAGATGCTCTAGCTTTCAAAAAAAGAAAGAAAGAACGAAAGAAAGAGGCTCCTAGCTATAGGTAGCCTAAATCTGCTCGGGAATATGCCATAAACACAGAGGTGATATCAGCACATTTAGAAGACAGCTTTGTCAGTCAAATTTAATTTTGTCGTTTGTTAATTAAACATATGTAGTATATTATAATAAGTCAAATTGTATTAATTATTATATTTGAATAGGTTTATGCAAATATTTTAAATATAAATGTAGTTAGCTCAGCGAAGACACCTTTATCCAAAGCAGTTAATTCATTTAATTTAATTGTATTCAATTTTTTTTGTCATGTGTGCTGTTAAGTCCCATTCGCACCAAGAACGATAACTATAGGCTAATGATTAAAAAATAAAATCATGATTTGTTATCGCACCATTTTTTCTTTTGTCAAATTAGATAATTGATGGGGTTTAGATAAAAAATATCTGAAGTGTCTGTTGGTTAAACCAATCTCCATTGTATTAACTCAGTTATGTTTCACTGCAGTTATGTCGTCTGCTGATTTTCTGTCAGTGTTTTTATCTGTTCATGTGAAAAACATCAGCTGGAAAAAACATTCTGAAAGCAATTCTAGCCGCGGTATTGTCCCACTGTGTCTTTAATTGTTAGGCATATAGAGTTGTGATGTGGACTTCTTTATTCTCATAGAATTGTAACGATTATTGAAACTTAGTTGTTATAATTATCATTATAGCCTAGTTATCATTGTTGGTGTGAATGGATGTTTTTTCCAGCATTTCCTTTTTTATCTTACTGTCACATCTGTTCCACACTTTACCTATTTCCTATGCATCAGTGAAATAGCCTATCAAAAGTAACCTTGCTTATTCATTTTTGAACAAAGATGATTTGGAAATCAGATTTTGGTTTGGTATTGTAATTGTAGTTGGGTGAGTTGGCATGAGGCAATGGAGGACAATGTGTCGAGACCCATTCATTAAACCCTTAATTATTGCATTTAACACATTAAGTAAGTCTTTTTCGTCTTCGTTCCATACCTGTTTTATCACTTCGAATTCTGTGACGCAAAACAGCCGGTAGAGTGTAAGTTTCGGGTGGCATGACTTCCTGTTGACCTCTAAAAGTTAGCGAACTTAGCGTTTTCTGTTAATCAGTGTTCTGGTGACACAGATGACTTGTTCTCTTGCTGTGAGTTTCGTGCCTGGAATCAGCGAGCTGTGTTTAACTGCCCGTTGGTAGAGTGCAAAGAAGTGTGACCTTCAGCAAGGTCAGATAGGCCTTCGCTTTTCTGATTCAGCTTCGGGCGGTTTTGGGTTCCTGGAAAAAATAAATAAATAAATAAAGGAGAGAGAAAGTTAAAGCAATGCCAGTGAATGGAAACAAGTGATTCTGTGTGGAACAGGTAAAAAAATCAATATGTTTTCTCACATCTCAAGTGCATGCCATTAAAATAGAAATGGGACAGTGTTTTGTTTTTTGTTGCGTTTAAACTAAAGAAAAACACAAAAGGGAAAATCAACAGGAAAAGATCAAGCGAATAGCCTGACATATTTGCCATGTCTCTGTTTGTTTTATCCATAGCTATTTTTTTATTTGTTATTGTAGACTTAACAGTAGTTCAATTATTTGAAAAATATTTTCACAAAACAGTCAAATGGATAACAAATGCCGTCTGAACTTGACTTGACTTGACTTGACAAATGTGTTTAATAGGTAACAAGTTGCGGTTACTCTAGACATTGACTTAACCTCATCTGCTCCACAATGAGTTTGTCCCATAGGGCATCTGCCATCATGAGAAATGCAGTTTAAGTCAGTGTTAGGGAAGGAATGCTTTGATGAGGCCCTTGATCTAATCAGAGTGCCGCTCACAAGGGTGGTATTTTTTACAGTCTCAGGGAGAACAGGACGATCAGAAAATCACACCCATCAGAACCAATGTATTCAACTTTATTTGAGAAGGTTCTGCTTTATTGAGCTCTCAGACAGAAAGAGAAAAGATAAAGAGGTATAGCTGAATGTGTTACATTTTTGTGCATGTATAGTCTGATCTTTGTGATCTTACTGTGACTTTGCCTTGTCTGGGAATGTATTGTGTTTGTGTTAGTAGTTGCATAACACAGCATCATAACTAGTCAAACTCAGCAGCAGTCAGAAGTCGAGTCCCGGTGTTGAGTTTGGAACTTAAAGAAATAAGTATTTGTACCTGTGATAGTAATTTATTTGACTATTTTAGGTTAAAAAGTGTAAAATGCTTTGACATAAGTCCGTCTGAATCATTAGCTTTAAACTAAAATCTATGACATCATCCACCCACCCTCATGTCACTCGAAACATTTTTCCTCTGTAATATGTAAAGAGTTATTATCATAAATGTCATTGCTGCTATTTCCATATGATGAAAATGCATTCAGTCACAATTTTTTAGGGCTCCCCCCGACTAAAGATTTTTCTAGTCCGGCAAACATGGCATAAACTTTTCTGAGATCAGAACACAAACTCAGTTTTTAAAGGTCAGAACACAAACAAAATAAATATACATTAGTATACAACTACAATGTTTTTCCTCCAATCTCAGTCTTATTAGAAAGGAACATGAGTTTATCCACGTTGTCGGGAAGAAGTGAGCTCAGTTTTGCTCACAATGAAGCCGGGCTTTGCGAAGATGCGCTCTGATGGTGTGGACATAAGTTAAGTTAAACATGTTGTGCAGTAAACGCGATACTAATTTAGCTTCTACACACCCCAAGAACACTTGCATATCCGCCTAATATTACCTCACATTTATCAAGGTTAATGTTAACGTTAGAGTGAGCGGCCATGTGAAGTGGCTGATAAATCCTGTTTGAGGTCGCACGTCACCTTTTTGTGGTCATCTTTGCCCTCTCAAAATGTTCCCACAATTTGGATTTTCTGTTTCCAATTCCTGTGGAGGTTTTTTTTTCTGCGACTAACCAACTAATTAAAATTTAGTCCATCAAGCCTCCTCTCGTTGACAAATGTTTATTTGACTATTAGGGGGCAGCCCTACAATTTTCATAGTTTATTAAAAAAAATACATATATTTTGACTATTTAAAGGGGTCGTGACGTGGATTTTTTTAATCATTTTAATATGTTCCAAATATTTGACAATTTAGAGGACTTTTTATCTTTCTGTGAGCGTCAAATAAACTAAGACTTCTGCTTGTGCACCATCAAAAAATAGATCAAAGCCAATGGTAACTGTAAAACCAGGTTGAACAAAACCATTGCATATTATTGATGTGATCAGAGGCCTTGTTTGGGTGGAGGCCGTGTCAGCCAGATCCCTTCCTTTTTTCATTTAGTCTCGCTCTCTTTCCTTGCACTCCACCCCTTCCCCCAATTCCCTCTCCCTACGTCTCTGCATTACTACATGCTATGCGGTTGCCAAGTGCTAAGAATCTGCGGAATGTGGTATTGCTGTGGTCTGATAAAGTTTGCTTTGTTCCCGCCGTGACCTGAACGCTGGGAGGGATATGGGACCCTGGGAGTTTCACCAGAGTCAGTGCACTGTAGAGCTGCACGATTAATCGTTAAAAGAACGCAATCTCGATTCAAACACCCACGTGATCTTATTCCTAAATGACGACGATTCTCCTGTGTCTGTTAAACCTTTGACAAAATCAAACCGCAACATTCAAATCTGCGTTGGTGCTGCTGCTGACCCAGAGAAAGCAGTTATCATGTATAGGTATAAAACAGCTTCACAAAGTCTGTTCAACTACACAGTATCATTATTTCTGTGCTACACATATTAAAATTATCGAAGTACTGGGATAAAAGTTTATAGTTCAGATATAAACATTGATGTCTATGCTAGCGATCAAAATAGAGTAAAGTAACTTGGCTTTTAAAATAACTATTGTTTAGATTACGAATGTAAGTTGATTGCCACCACAAGGTGGCGACAAGTGACTGATAAAAAAGTATTTGTCATTGAATCATTCATTCAACAGATTCATTAAAAAATGCTGTCTGCGTCCGAAATCACACACTCTCTTGAGGTGCTGCTTATTTTGAATAAGTAATTACTTCTCTAAAAAAAGTAAATTATATATACTGTGAATGTAATCTGGACGTACTACATTCAAGATGTTGCCCTTATAACGTGACCTACAGCATCCGTTGCTTCACGTCACTGCCATTCACAAATCCTCTCCAGTGGCCTCATGGGATAGTAATGTAGTGTCATTTGTAAGAACAATTCAGAATCTTGCCTTCAGAATCTTCATCCAGGTACTTTTTGCCTACTCTTTTATGAGTACTGTGAATTCGGACATACTCCTTTTGTGACATACTGTTTTTCACCTACTATAGGGAAGTATGTGATTTCAGATGCAGCCACTGATTAAATCCAGTAATGAAACGAGTGAGTCATTGAATCATTCATTCAAACAGTTTTTTTTTTTTTTAATAATTTATTCAAATGAGTTAAACATTTTAAATAGACTGCAGCAATTAACATTTTGTCATAACATCTGGTAAAAGATATGTTTTGTTTGGTGTCTGTTCAGAATCGTGTGAGAATAAAAAAAATCGTGATTCTCAATTTATCCAGAATCATGAAGCTTTAGTGCACTGCAGATCAGACCCTGCACACAGTCTCAACGCACTGTTAAGCGCGCACACACACACACACACTTTGAGCTACACCTCATTACCAACCTGTTATGTATCTTACAGCACATGCTACTGACTGCTGCTGTGTGGATAGGATGTCATGGGGATGCATGTTACAAATTGAATTTACATACACACAAATCTGTATGCATATTATAGCTTGTGTAGGCAGGGTACATGTAATGCTCCAAAAACAGAAGGTTTTTATATAGTCTGGTCTTACTCCATTCAGCCAGAATTGTTTATCAGACAGATAATACATTTAAGACACAAGCTAGAGAGTAAAATATAAACCTCAATTGTGAAGTCCAAAACACTGAGACCACTTGTAAAAATGCTTCTACAACTGATACAATACTAATTATGTTTATGTTCAGTGACAGCTATATATATTTTTTTAATTGTCGTTTTATTTCTAACAAAGATAGCTACATCATAAAAATATGCATTATGGGAAAATAAAATATTTTGTTAAAATATAAAGAGTATAAAAGAGCTTTAAAATGTAAAAATAATGCAATATTATTATTTTAATATTAATTTTTATTCTAATGCTCTTGGGACACAGGCCAGGGTCTGATCAACTCCGGCCGGATCTGCTGGGCCACGGTGTCTGATGTTGAAAGACCCAAAATAACCCAAGGATACATCACTGATAATGTGTCCCAGCGCATCATGATGTATCTTTTTCTTAACGTCACTTAAGCATAGCTTTTGTATTTTAAATAATTTATTCAAACAACACATAAAATATGAAATTATATTTGGTGCTAGGTTAACTTAATTTTGCCATTTTTCAGTTTCCTTGATTTAAAAAAAAATTGTGGAAAATTATAAATATCAGTAAAATCAGTCGCACACACACACACACAAACACACACTTATAGTCGCACACACTAGTCACAAATTTGTTTAGTTGATTAGTGACCTAGAAATAGCCTAGAAACCATTGATTTCTCATTTTTTTACCTAATAATGTTTATTTATTATTATTTTTTTCTAAGATCTAAATTTAAGAAATATTCAAAAAAAAAAAAGTATAGGAAAACAGCTAAGATTTTCTAAATGTCAATGAATGATGCAACAATGAATCAATGAATATCCTAAACAAAACATTTCCCTAGCTGTAAATCAGTTTCTGAATGCATATACATGAGGGCTTTATGCAGAAATCGATTTCTTCAAGAGAAAAGAAGATGCAGGAAAGAATGAGACACTTTCCAAATTCCCATTGTCACTTTGTCAAAATAGACACGTAGCTTTTCTAACTTAAACACATTTCCAGTTTTAGAGGCCATTTGAGTGGAAACATTGACGGGAAAGTACAACTGATGACAGAAAATTATGCTTATTTATTGATTTTAAGTTGGCGTTCCATGTGTAATGGGCACTTCTCTCGGAGCTGCATGAGTCTAGTGCTGAAGGGAGTTGAGATGGTCTTGAGGAAATCTGCCATCTCAGCCCTCACAACACAGGGGTCCTAACAGGTTCGTTTAAAGAGTAAACAGAGATGGACTTTTTGTGATTGGAGGGTGTTGGAAGGAAGCTGCTCTGGTGTTTGTGTTTAGGAGATGTTTGCAGTCAGCAGGGATATGTTGCATGTGAAGCTTCATCAGATTGGCTCTTTGTGGGAGAGTCTTGGCAAAACAAACGGCAGCCGCCGAGTTTCCAGTGTTTTCAATGTAAATATGACATTTTTCTTCTGTCATGGTTACCAGCCCTCATAGTGTCACAAGGTGGGCCAAACCTTGCCGGAATGACTGTTTCTCCATGGACACAGAGGTAGGAGTGCCGAAAGGCCTCTGAAGTCCGCAGTCTCATAAAGTAAATCAAAGTTTTAAGCGTTTTTAATCAAGTTTTTGTGTCAGCAATGGTACAAATTTCAGTGTATTAGGGTTACAGTCAGTGTCAGGTTTAGGTATCGTCTTCATGGGCAAAAAACAGCTGGCAGTACGGGCTACTGTAAACATCCTTGACTGGAAGCTGGTGCTTAAGATGGAGCTTTCAGTCGGATGTTTGCAGCAGCCAACTGCTGTTACTCTCACCCGGAAACCTGCATCAGGAGAACATGAAACACACCCACTGGAACAAAGCTTCTGATTTTAATGTTCAGATTGTTGAGGTGGTCCAAATACTTCCAATCCCACTCTGAAGAGCCACCCAAAGTCCATTCAATGGCCATCTGATGCACATTGTACACAAAAATGGAAAGCACTGTGAAAATAGTGCCAAACAAGTAGACCGAGACCGCTGAAAAGATGGGTCCGCTTCCAAACAAACTCTGGTGCGGTTCGATTGAAATATGAATGCAACACGGGCCAAAGACATGTAAACTAACCAAATACTGAAGATAAGACCCCTAAAAAGGGCAGAATGCTGACGTACGTGAGCGTATCCCTTTTGGTTCGGTTTTAAAAATGTCAATGTGAACGCTAAGCGCACCAGGACTAAATGTTTTTGGGTTTTTTTGGTCCGGACTAAACGAACCAAGCGAACCGAACTACAAGTGTGAACACAACCTAAGCCACTTCTGACAGTAAACTATGAAAGGTTTTCATACCTTCCTGTGTTTTTTATCGTATACACAAAACAGTGAACTACACCAACAGCTGACTGTTTCAGCCATGTTGCTTTCGATCCACAGCAGCTGAAACAGCGTAGCTGTGTGAACTGAGACAGGCTGAAATGCATCCCTCTGTGGCATGTAAAGAGCAAACAGCGGTTTGAGAGCGAATCAGGTCAAGGGTCTGCTTCACGGGCTCTAGTGAGAGCGAACACTGTCTGTCTCCAGAGGCCGAATGTCAACATCAGAAGCCAAGGGTTGCCATTTGTGTCAGATTAACACATTCAATCATGTAAAACACATTCAACCCCAACACCTGTGGAGCGCTAAGACCTAGATTAGCTGAGCTGCTCCTGCTCTGGGTCACTCCTTCTCAGAGTTTCAAAGGCCGGTAACACCGATACAGAGAGCACAGGACTCTCGCTTTCCCACCTCCTGCATGAAGGCTCCCACAGGGCGCGCAATGAAAAGCACAGAAATGTGATCCTGAAGAAAAGCTTTGGGTTAGCAAAGTGAAAACTTTCAAGCCTACAAAGTCCATTCACTGAACCAGTTGATGTATTTACACTGTCTCAAATATAAAAGCTACTTTTTTACATTTGTAGGATTTTGCTAGTTGTTTGACTATTTCTTATATTCAGACTACAAGCGTTGCAAATTATCTGACAACAATGTTACATGCTTATCTTAAACAATAATATCACTACAGATACATTATTCAAATTAAGACCTATTTTTTTAGTGTAGTTTGGAGTGTAGCGGTTTTGACTAGTACTTATGATGTAATGTAATGAGTAAATTTACTGTTCTGTTAACACTGTAAATGTAAAAAACAGCCCAGGCTCATACATGCCTGTGGTGACATTTTAGATAGTGTTAAAAGCAAATGAGACACAAATGCATTTGCTGCAGCAATCATGCCATTTTATTATGTTTACTACATCAGAAAAGTTGTACATTTGGAGCTGCTTATGTGATGCAAACATCAAAATTTGATACATAACATAGTATTGAGCAGAAAAGTCTTTAGTATTGTGCAAAAAAGTTCTTTAATCTATAATGTGCCCCTATAATCGTAATACATGTGAAAAGGAACAGAAGTTTGTGTTGATTATTGCCTCTAGTGTTCATTTCGGCTGGAATCTACAGTAATTTGTATTTTTTGTATACTCTGGAGTTTTTCAGAAAGTTAGAGGCAAGTTTTTCCAATCAGCTGGTAAAAAAAATTCATTGTGTATTGGTTGTCAACAAGCTCTGTATGCTGAAAAAGATAAGAGATTAAATAATTAAAAAGAATAATTAAATAAGAGAAGTTTACAATTTTACCGAAAATATACCTTTAAAAGTGAAATGTGTAATTTCTGCATCACCAAATTCAGTCTGTTGCTATTCAAAAATGTAAGTATGAAGTCTATGACCTAATGTAGATCAGGGTGTCAAACTGTCCAGCAAAGTTTAGCTCAAACTCTAATTAAAGACACCTGAACCAGCTAGTCAAGGTCTTTAGGATTACTATAAACTTCCAGGCAGGTGTTTTAGAGCTGGTTGGATCTACTGTACACTCTGCAGGACAGTGGCTTTTCATGAGCGGAGTCTGACACGTGTGGCCTTGGTCTTATACCCTGCTTCTGGAGACCCACTGACCTGCAGTATATTTAGCATATACCTGAAAGTATATTTCCAACCTGCTTCAACAGACTTGCATGCAATTTTTTTCAAGCAATCATGAAGACCTTGATTAGCTGGATCAGGTGTGTTTGATCAAGGTTGGAGCTGAACTCCAACTCCAGCAGGACAGTAGCTGCGTCCCAATTCAGAGGCTGCATCATTTGAAGGCCGCATTGGAAGGCCAATTGCATCACAGCGGCAAGATGAATGCTGTCCAAATTCGAAGGCTTTTTCAAATGCGTCCTTGAAATGGGTCCTTTGTTTTCCGGGAAATGAAGGATACAACAGTTGGATCCTTCACGGCCTAGCCTACCCCAGAATTCAATGTGCCGGTGACAGGATTTTTTTTTTTTTGAGAAAAATTGCTGGATTATACTTTTGAATGCAAGAATTGAGTTTCAACTTACTCAAATATCTAACGATACAAATGCAAAAATAAAAACGTTAACATTTACTAAGATGCGATTTAATATTGTTTATCATCTTTATTATGTACTAGTACTTTATTATGATAATTTAGATTATCATCTAATAGACCAAGGTGAACATATTTAGACAAGTTGTGAACCCTGTTTTGTTTTCAGACAGTTAAAAAAGAAAAAATCCCCCTTAGGCTGGACCGTCCCATTTACCGATACCTGGTTTTTGACGTTTGTGGACTTCGAAGTTGTGGCCTTTGAAGGATGCAGCTGCTGAATTAGAATACAAGCAAGTGGGTCCCGAGGAGCAGGGATAAAGACTTGATTTCACTGGTCTATGACATTTTGCTCACAATGTTTCTTGCTTTGGTTGGTTATCACTTAATCAAAATGACGGATTTAATGAGCACCCAGTTTCAGCACTCTGGACAGCTCTCTTAGGTTGACCCTGCAGACACCCTGTCCTAGGGGTGAGACACTCCTCAGGGACATCTTTAATGTGATACAGTAAGGTACAATCATTGAAAAATAAATAAATAAAGCTTTATGTTATTCTTAAATGATATTCTGATCTTCCTCTTATTGTTTCTCTATATCAGTGGTTCTCAAATCTAGTTCCTGGTGCCCCACCTCTCTGGACATTTTATATTTCTCTCTTATCTGATCTCCTAAAAAGCTGATGATCTGAATCAGGTGTGTTAAATAAAAGAGACATACAAAATGCAGACCGGTGGGGCTCCAGGACCGGAGTTGAGAACAACTCCTTTATAGTGTCTAACATAGTGTCTATAATTGAATATTATACAAGCCTACCTAGTTCTTCAATAAAAATGGGTAAACTGTACTGAATTGTTGAATAAGCTGTTAATTGGTATTTTGTATTTAAATTTGCCTTTAAAATGCTGGGTAAGATTACAGAGATTGGAAAATTAATATTTAAAAATATTTTTAAGTCATTCTTAGTTTAAACAATTTCTCAAAAATGATGCAACGTTTCTGTTAAGCGTAGGCTACAATTAATAAAGTGGCAGAACGTCATTAAGTTTTGCTTCCAAGTCGTGTCTAATGCATTCTAGATGGCAACAGTCACTACAACAATACTAGAGTGTAAATATTTTGTGAATAAAAAAGTACATTTTTTATTACAATAGCATCTATGTTGCAGTTTTGTATGCCTGCATTCGGTAACCCTTTTATAAAATCATACTTGTCTTTTTCCAGCCCCACCAGTTTAATCGCTCTGTCCCCTCTTGTTCCCCTTCCTGGTAAACTGACTCAATCACTCTTTCTCTGTGTTTTTCTTGTCCTCCACCCCTCTTTATGCCCATAGGCTGGCACCAAGTCTGATGACTTTTCCCAGAAGATTCAGTGAAGACATAGAGAGAGGGGGCAGAGAGAGAGCCTTCTTGTCCAATAAGAGAAAAGGGGACTGAAGAATGTGAAAAGCTCCCATTCAGGGTAGTTCAGAGGGTCTGGGAGCGGCCACATCCTCAGGAGGGAGGAGGGGTTGCTGCTTTCGGGAGGGTGGGCTAGGGATCCTGGACAGGGGCCAGGAGCGATGCAAAGGCTCCTCAGATGACGCTGGTCCGTGGGAGCGTCCAGTGTCTCCGCCTCTCCTCTGTCCCTTAGGACATCGACTCCGGACCCCTCACATTCTATTTACTCGTACAAACAATCTCTCCTCTAAGAGAACCAGTAGGCTGCAGCGTGAGGAATGTGTCTCTATTAATAGAGCGGTTAGATTATCTCAAAGACTAATGACTGGCATGTCCAGATTCCTGAAAGGAACGGCAGTGACATACTCTCATCCACCGCTCCTCATTCATTGGCAATGATCTCATTTCCTCTGATATTCTATGAATTTAACTCATGGATGGTTCCCTTTTTAAAATGTTGTACTTGCACAGCTTTATCGTTAATGAGAACTAAAACATTTACATTTGTTAATTTAGCAGAATTTTTTATTTATTAGCAATTAGCATACGAGAAAAGTGAAGTAAACCAAAATAACTGGAAAAAAAATTAAATACAAAATAAAAATATGGCCACAAATTTTAGTTTTTGATACATACACATTAATAACACCAGGCTGAGCTGAGAAATTTAACACATTAACTTTAGCAGCCCTTAAAGTTTAAACTAAAATAAATAAGTTTGCAAGTAAATAACGCGTTGATCGAAACGTGAGATTCAGGTATGCTTGGGTCAAGAATTCTTTGCTATGAAGTCATGGCCAGATCTCTCCACCACAGCCTGAGCTTCAGGGAGTGTAAACATCCTACACTCTCAGCTGGAGCCCAGCCCGTGGCCGGGAGTGGGATGTTTGCGCTCTCTGGCTCAGGAACGCCACAGCTCACTACAGTTCCACTGTGGAGGGGAAAAGCTTGTTCAGAAAGTTGTTAAAATGCAGTAGACCTGAAATTGAAAATGAGCACTTATCTATCCATCTATCTATCTATAAATATATATATATACATAAAAAAAATTTATATATATATATATATATATATATATATTTCTATCTTTATCTGTCTTTAAGGGATATAAAACCTTCAAGACTATTTTTAAACTTTCCAGGCAACATTTTCGCATCCTCAATTCAGTTGTGAAAGGTGCACGGCCCTGATCATTATAAAGGTATTTACATTGTGTGCATACTTTATGTAAAGTATGTACTTCCTGGACTTTGTGGATAGATTTTGAAGTGGATATGGGAGCTTTGTAACGCACACAGGAAGTGAACTCCATTGTGAGCATTGTAAGGGCTCTGAGGGCGAGTAGTCTGTCATTAAGACTTTGAGGCTGAACTTTAGGTCTCTTTGAAGCTTTCTGACCCCTCTGTCCGACTGCAAGTGCCTCCACCCGCCTGAGAGGAAGTAACTATTTATACCCATGAAGAAACAGAGAGAGGCACCCTTCCGATGGGCGTCTCTTCTCTTGCTTCCTTTGACAAAAATGTTAGGACTGCTCTTATGAAAGCTAAACCCAACTCTACGAAGATTTGCACAACATCCAGTGCTCTGTGGTACACAATGGTATCTGTGTAAAAGCCTAACCATGTTTTGGTGACCATTGTCTTCTACTGCAATGACCTTTATCCACTTTTGCTTGATGTCATAACTTAAACATTTCTCATATAGTGCCACTAGGTGGCAGACTAACTCCAGAAAATCCCTAATGCTAATGCCTTGCTTGGAAAGGTAGTAGACAAAAATGCTTCTGTTCACTAGCCACGTTTTTGAAAAATGTTAACATTATCACTACAAAACTTGTAGGGATCTTCTTCTTTTTTTACATCTGCTTTTCTTATGTGCCCCTAATTCAACGACATCAAACCAAACATGTATTTTTTTTACTAACATTAAACGCATAATTTAGCATCAACATCAAAATGATTAAACTCTTTTAAAAACAATCTATACTGTAAACAACCAAAGTAACATTCTTCTACGAGTTTTGCACACAAATGTATTAATAATAATTGATTTGATAATCGAATAATTGATTAATACTGAATTTTTTTAAATTAGCTTTTTTTTAATGATTGACAATGCTAATATATTTTAAAAAATAAATATTTTTGCTAACATTTTTTGAATTTTCACAATATCTTTCCAAGTGTCCGTGGGAATCACTTTTGATGGCTATGTTGGAAATGATGACAAGTACAAAGTGAAAAGAGTTCAGTGACATTTTTGAACTCATTCACCCAACAGTGCATTTTCCTGCTCTAGTCAAACGGTAGGAAATGTTAATACCAACTGACACCTTCTGATCAAGCTCTTCCTGTCAACTGGAGGAGTCAAAACAAGTGAAGTATGACAACCAGGAACATCATTCATTATTAGTTTTACTTTTTCCCTTCCTGTCATGCTCTTTTAACTGAATTCACTAAGATCCTTATAATGCCAGAGCTTTTTTTCATCTAACTGCAATAGAGCTATTGAATTTACAGCAAGTTCCTTTCAAATGTTTCAAACAATAATTTCGCCCCATGGTGGCACAGCAATGGGAAGTTGAAGCAAGCTATTTGGTACGTGTTATAGGCTATGTAAAGTAAAAACAACTTTGTCATCGTAAACAATGCATTGTCAGCAATGAACACACATCAGGAGGAATGCATTGTGACTGTTATTCCTTGTTTAATAAAGAGCTGATTGTTTGATTCTTGACTTTTTTGTTTTTTGTTGTACGGTGTCTTTTCATCAGTCATATTTTGTTCTCAGCTAAATTTTCCTCATTAACGTAACGTATGCCAGTCAGTCGAAACCCCTTATTTATTTTTTGTATTTATAGTAATACTTAGTTTCGGGGGATGTTAACACTCTTGACCACACAAGGAACTGAAACATTTCAGTGTTTATTTGCTCTCAGCACTACACATTAGCAACTGTGAAAAAAACGGCGACTGTGTAAATTTAAATAAAAAAACAACAACAATTACATATAATGCATATTGTACAGTAACATGGAACTACCCAGCTCATTTGACCTTGTAAGATGTCAAAATGTTCATAACACAAATCTTATTTACCTTATTTTTTTCTGAAATACACAGTTTAAGTTTAAAAAAACAAACAGAAATAATATATACATTAACATTTAAATATATTACCGTTGAAAAGTTCACGGTGAGAATCACAGTGAGATTTGTTTTTTTGTGAAAAAAATGATTAATTTTATTCAGTAAAGGTGCATTAATGTGTGCAACAGTAAAGACATTTACAGTATAAAATTACAAAAGATTTCTATTTCAAATAAAAGCTGTTCTTCAAAGAAAGAAATTGATCAGTTTCCACATAAATATTAAGCAGTTTTCAACTTTGAAAATAATAAGAAATGTTACTTAAGCACCAAATTATTTGAATGATTTCTGAAGGATCATGTGACGCTGAAGACTGGAGTGATGACTACTGAAAATTAAGCTTTGCCATCACTAAATTACATTTTAAAATATATTAAAATAGAAAAGTTATTTGCAAATTTAATAAAATATCACTGTTTTCACTGTATTTTTGATCAAATAAAAGTAGCATTTGTGAGCATAAAGACACTTCTTTCAACAACATTAAAAGTATCTTACCGACCCAAACGTTTGAACTGTATGTTTTGGCAGGGGTCAATGCACAAATTTGGTGCATGTAAACAGGGAATTAACCAAGAAGTTAGTGCGTGCTACTAGCAAAGTGTGACTAATTTTTACATACTCTGTGTATTAAGCTTGCATGGGAACAGCTGTGTAATGGCTGGATAATATCCTGGACAAAGGCATGAATGCTTTGTCATTTCTTGAAGGAAGGTCATCTGAAGCCACGCGACTGCTAACAGTGAAGAATTGAGTTGACAAAACTGGCCGTTTCATTACACGCACTGCTATGAGTGCTATCAGCACTTCCTCTTTACAGAAAACATAAGTTTCCCTCAAAGAACATCTGGGGTTTCAAGTTACCCTCATCCCGAATGGGGAATCAAAGTGAGAACACAAACAGTTCGGTCTATATCATATGACAGTATGCAAAGTAATTGAGCTTTTGGTAAAACATACATAAGCGTCAAACTCATTCATAACCCTTTAGATTATCAGTGAGTTTGAATAGAATTTCATCATTAAATTGCACGATTATTGCATACTGTATATATAAATGTGAATAAATGTAAAGTTAGAACACTGTACACTCATTCTATTTAAAAATTAATTAGGTATGGTTGTGAACCCAGGTGCTAAAAAAGACATTAATGTATCACAAGACATTACTTTACTGTAGGTCTAGGGTTCAGAAGTTCAGTTTCAGTGAAGCGGACAGAAAGAAAGAGAAACACTCTAAAAGGAGAAGTCACTCATATTTGTCAGCTGGACAAAATGTAAATATTGTGGAATGGACAGTCCCTAGACTTGTGTAAAAACCCATCTGCACTATAGATATATGACACTACCAACCCTGCAACCTCAGTCATAAAGGACAGGACAGGCTTATAAACCAGTAGGCAAGACAAATAAACCCTGATAGCCTGAAGCATGAATGCATACTCATGATCTTGTTATTAATAAAGTACTTGTCTTTAGTTGAGAGTATAATTTCACAATAAAATACCAGGGAGGAAAACAGTTACTATCATTTCTGAAAGTGATGTTGGCAAAACATGTTTATCTAGCTGTTCAGTGGAGCTCAGAAGATAGACTCGACTCAAGGTCAAATTTTCAACATGATATCACTAGGGAGAGAGGGAGAGAGAGAGAGAGAGAGAGAGAGAGAGAGAGAGAGAGAGAGAGAGAGAGAGAGAGAGAGAGAGAGAGAGAGAGAGAGAGAGGGAGAGAGAGAGAGAGAGAGAGAGCTGATGATAGAGTTGCTGGAAGAGGAGAGGTAAACAGCTGCTTATACTCTTATCATTGCGGTCAGCAGGATTAAATGGACATTGCTCCTTTAAGACCCAATGAAACAACAATTTTGTGGGTTGAAGTCTGTTAACTTTGAAAGTATTAATATGCCAGTCGGATATTAATCTGACTCATACTTTGAGCAAATACAGGTCCTTCTCAAAAAATTAGCATATTGTGATAAAGTTCATTATTTTCCATAATGTAATGATACAAATTAAACTTTCATATATTTTAGATTCATTGCACACCAACTGAAATATTTCAGGTCTTTTATTGTTTTAATACTGATGATTTTGGCATACAGCTCATGAAAACCCAAAATTCATATCTCAAAAAATTAGCATATCATGAAAAGGGTCTCTAAACGAGCTATTAACCTAATCATCTGAATCAACTAATTAACTCTAAACACCTGCAAAAGATTCCTGAGGCTTTTAAAAACTCCCAGCCTGTTTCATTACTCAAAACTGCAATCATGGGTAAGACTGCCGACCTGACTGTTGTCCAGAAGGCCATCATTGACACCCTCAAGCAAGAGGGTAAGACACAGAAAGAAATTTCTGAACAAATAGGCTGTTCCCAGAGTGCTGTATCAAGGCACCTCAGTGGGAAGTCTGTGGGAAGGGAAAAGTGTGGCAAAAAACGCTGCACAACGAGAAGAGGTGACCGGACCCTGAGGAAGATTGTGGAGAAGGACCGATTCCAGACCTTGGGGGACCTGCGGAAGCAGTGGACTGAGTCTGGAGTAGAAACATCCAGAGCCACCGTGCACAGGCGTGTGCAGGAAATGGGCTACAGGTGCCGCATTCCCCAGGTCAAGCCACTTTTGAACCAGAAACAGAGGCAGAAGCGCCTGACCTGGACTGTTGCTCAGTGGTCCAAAGTACTTTTTTTCGGATGAAAGCAAATGTTGCATTTCATTCGGAAATCAAGGTGCCAGAGTCTGGAGGAAGACTGGGGAGAAGGAAATGCCAAAATGCCTGAAGTCCAGTGTACCCACAGTCAGTGATGGTCTGGGGTGCCATGTCAGCTGCTGGTGTTGGTTCACTGTGTTTTATCAAGGGCAGGGTCAATGCAGCTAGCTATCAGGAGATTTTGGAGCACTTCATGCTTCCATCTGCTGAAAAGCTTTATGGAGATAAAGATTTCATTTTTCAGCACGACCTGGCACCTGCTCACAGGGCCAAAACCACTGGTAAATGGTTTACTGACCATGGTATTACTGTGCTCAATTGGCCTGCCAACTCTCCTGACCTGGACCCCATAGAGAATCTGTGGGATATTGTGAAGAGAAAGTTGAGAGACGCAAGACCCAACACTCTGGATGAGCTTAAGGCCTCCATAACACCTCAGTAGTGCCACAGGCTGATTGCCTCCATGCCACGCCGCATTGAAGCAGTCATTTCTGCAAAAGGATTCCCGACCAAGTATTGAGTGCATAACTGAACATAATTATTTGAAGGCTGACTTTTTTTTGTATTAAAAAAACACTTCTTTTATTGGTCGGATGAAATATGCTAATTTTTTGAGATAGGAATTTTGGGTTTTCATGAGCTGTATGCCAAAATCATCAGTATTAAAACAATAAAACATCTGAAATATTTCAGTTGGTGTGCAATGAATCTAAAATATATGAAAGTTTAATTTTTATCATTACATTATGGAAAATAATGAACTTTATCACAATATGCTAATTTTTTGAGAAGGACCTGTATACAAATTTAAAATTGGGAAATAAACCAATTTTTCTTTGTTCACAAAAGAACAGCATTTATTTTGTATCCAATCAAATTCTCTCTAGAATGTCCCCTCCCCTTAATACCACCGAATACCAAATAGCAAATCAAGGTTTGTGTGTCTGTATGGGGTTGCACTAAATTAAATGGAAAGGTAACAAGCATTCTACATTGTTCTGCGCTATACTGTCCATTGTCAATCGGAAATATATCTAAAGAAATGTTTAATTTCTATTTTAAACAAAAAATAAAGTATACAGTAAATAATGCGTATAGTATTAAGCAAGTAGTAAGCTAGAATTCCAGTAAAAAGGCGCAATGACTGCTGGGATATCACAGTTCTTGGGCCATGTGAACAGTAGGGCTCTGCATCATACAGTAGGCCTCATCTAAACACACTGACTGATCCATTCATGCCTGACCTGTGGTTGATGCCTGTTTCTCTGTGTTGTATGTTCATGGAATGAAGCTTTAAAGCTTCTAATTGAATGAGACTACAGCATAGCAAGAGAGATACATTTTATACAGACACACACACACACACACATACACAAACTAGAGCAGTGAGTCATGGGGAGTATCCGCTCATTCTGTCACTCCTGATCAGTACGGCCATGCTACCTTCCACTCAGCACATTTAACACAGAAAAACCACAGCAACCAGTATTGGAGTAAAACAGTATTTTACTAATTGCTAACTGATGCATATTGAGTCAGTAAACAAACAAAGTTAGGACCATGTGTGTTAAATTATACTTAAATACGTTGTCTTTGCGTGTTTATTAAGATGTTACGTTTTCGTGTCCTATCTGTTTGTGTTTTAAAAAATGTATTTTGCTGCAATTAGAACCTTGACTCTCCTCTTCCCAACCACTGCATAACAAATATTTCCAAAATTACAATTATTATCCTCTCACAAGACAAAAATTTGGTTAATTTCACTTGTGAGCCCTACTGAGCAGATGCGGAGCCGTACTGTGTATATATATATATATATATATATATATATATATATATATATATATAATTTTATTATGCAACCAGCAAATATCCATTAAATTGATCAAAAGTTACAGTAAATTATAATGAAACAAAAGAGTTCTATTTTAAATAAATGCTGTTCTTTTGAACTTTTCATTCATCAAAGAATTCTGGAACAAAACACATTGAATCAATAAATGCAGCCTTGGTGAGCAAAAAAAGAAAGAAAAAGATTTATTTTAAAAAATCTTACCGACAACAAACTTAAATATTTTTTTATATACGTCCGTAGTTAAAAAGATCACCCATATACCATTGCTGAATGATTACCATACACATACCATCATATTTATATGACACTCACAATATTTCACAATATTACCATGGTACATGTCTCTAAAAACATGGCATAATCATGGTACTTTTTGTTTGCAATGAAACATGAGCATGTTCTACCAACTGGTAGTCATAGAAAACCACAGGAGAAGATGTGCAGGAGCGCACCAGGAGAGGCGGGCCAGGTTTGTGTCTGAAAACTCTTTGACTGAAGAGCTGGCAGGTAAAGTCACACTCACAGGTGTACGTCAGGAAAACCGCTCTCACACACTGATAGTTTGACAAGCAACAGCAAGGCTCAAGCTGATTACAGCAAACATGGTCTCCTTAAGCCCACACGGGACCAGGCTGCCTGAACAGACCATATGGTAGGCCTACCGCTCTTCTGTGATTGTATCACAGTTTTAACTGTATTCCCTGACTTATAAGTCCTCTCAACCGAGCGGTATGGATTATGGGAGGGGACAGAGTGATATTCAACTTGTCCTCTGTCAAAGACACAACACACTGCTGCTTAATCATAAGCTGATAGATAGTTTTGAAATGACATTTAAGCGATGAACTTCAGTTAGTCGGTTGCTTTTGAAAAACAAACCCAAATAGGGACCCAGAAGCTGTCTCAATCACCCTGAGGTTCATTTTATGCCCAGCGAAAGTATTTTACTCTTTTAATTACACTTCTCCTAAACAAATAAATACAAATAGTTCAAATCATATTATTCTAGTTTTAATTATATATTATATACTATATATGTAAATATAAATTATAACACATAATGCTGTGATTGACTAATCAGAAGCAGGGGCGTGTCTAGAAGGGGGCACGGGGTGGAAATGGCCCCCCTGGAATATGATTGGCCCCCTCTGGTGACCCCCCCCCCCCCCTTTGGTCCCCCCCGCCCCAATCACACATTGGGCTAGATTTACTGTCAACCTGACAATGCCAAACGGCATTGGATCAGAGCGCTGTCAATCACGCTTGATTTGCGATTCGCAAAGCTGAATCGCTCGTCCGCGTTTTTCAAACAGTAGAAGACAGAGACACCTCGAAACGTCACTGTTTATGGTATATAAACACACTCAATTACATTATATATTTTGAAATATCATACAGTATGTCTGATTACTTTCATGTGTGACTGATCAAGCCAGTAACGTTAGATTAGCTAACGATGACTTTTCAGTGTTCAGCGGCAGCGCACATGACCACATATAAAATAGAAAAATATTAGGCTACTTTATCTGTTATTTTAAAAGACTAAAGGCTCAATAACCTTTTTCCAAAAAAGCCGTGCCGTGATAAACATTAAAATGTGAGAACGTTAACTAACACCATAGCTATGCAACTTTGTAATTTAGATACTTAATGGGTTTTTGTTTATTTTTACATAGCGACATCCAAGGTTTCTTTAAGAAACCATGTCAGAGACAGATTTTATGCAGAGAACGTTCGCCGACATATTCAATGAGAAAGCATGTTAAATTACTAATTATTACTAATTTGTAGTATTATGTTTCTTGTTGTATTTGTATATGTCCACTGGAAGCCTCAGTACCAAAACATATTCCTTGTGTGTGCAAGCACACTTGGCAATAAAGCTCTTTCTGATTCTGATTAATGCCTAGGTGATGTTTTCTATTTATTAGAAAAAAAACAGTGTGGTCCAATCCATGTAAAATACAAAATGATTTTCAGGCTCTTGTTCAGTGCCACATTTAATACCATCTATATATTAATCTATATACTTTGCACTGGGCTTTGCAAATATTTTTTAAATCGTGCTTAATATTTTCTAAATAAGTATTTATTTCCAGTTGAATTTTCTGATTTCTCATGGGCCCACCCCCCTGGCTGGTTCTTGGTCCCACCTGTGCCCCCCCCAACCCTAACCCCCCATTTATAAAATCATGGAATCGCCCCTGATCAGAAGTATTCCAGGGTGCTATGTGATTTAAAAAAAAGGTAATGAAATGTATGTAGTAAGTCTGTGGTTCGATTAGCATTTTTTTAACACAAAGAACTGTTTTATATGTGCATTTATCTTCTTAAAGTGCATAAATATATATTTGAAAAGTCATAATAATAACATTCCCATTTCTCCTCTGACAACTGGCCATATAGTGTAATTCAGTTGAATTCAATTTAATTAAATGTACAGATGCATAATAGCAGTTGTGCCTAGTTTGCAAAACCTCAAAATTCAGTAGCCACATTTACACACTCACACAGTTACAATTCGTTAAAGATATGCAGTTTATTATACAGTAGGCCACAATATAAACGTCACACTTCCTTTGATAACAAATTATCACTTCCCAACAGTTAAAACACTTATAGTGCCTTACATTAGGCCAGTCAAACTGTTTCCAACAATTATGGCACAAGAAACACTAACATGTGGATTCAACAGTCTTTTAGACCAAGATGGACAAAGAGAAGATGGCTATTTGTTTCCAGTCACTAGCTATGTCTGAAACTGAAGTCTCGTTGCTAGACTTAAAGGCAATGTTTTTGTATAAAAGTAGCCTGTCTCCTAAAAAAAAACTGGTTTCCACAGCATTATAACTTCACAAATAAAAATCAAGAACAAATTCAAGTGAGCTTAAGAGATAAGCAAGCAAATATTTAATACTTATTTCTTAGAAGTTGAAAATTAAATTTATGAACAAATTAAATTCTTTCAATCTCCCCATCAGATGTCTTTTTTCTTTTCACCAACTGCCATACCACATGCATTTCTGCATTCAAACATGACCAGATAAAGGCATCTTTTAGACACAGGCGTTATCTGTCCATTTGGAATGAGACTCTCACACATTCAGAGAGACGGGGTTTAATGAACCCCAGGGTACGAACTGGGTTAGACGGCAAACAGAAAAGTGTGCTCAATCCAAATATTGACTGAGGGAAAGAGGCTGCGAGAAAAACAAGAAGAGGACAGAGAGGCTTCATCGTTTAATGAAAAAGAAAGGAAGATGAATTTCAGCCACTATTACGGAAGAAAGGGGTCTTTCCTGAAGATCTTCACTTCTTTTTTGTGTGCTGGTAGAAACTAAAACAGGCAGAACTTCCTAACAGTTTCACACACACACACACACACATCTGTGCTGTGGAGGTATGGCTAGACCTCTGAGTACACTCTGAAACAGCAGTATGGAACAAACACACACGTACAGTAACATACACACTTGATCCATTAATATCTGCTTTAAAAATGTAGGCTATTTGTATTCTATGTGGATAGTGACCATCAATAGCCCTGCCCCTGATTGTCCACACATAAACACTAAGTATGATGAGAGAAAAGCAGCATACACTCACACAGAGGATAAAGTACGTCATATGCTCCATCACTTTGAGTAGTTTTGAGTAAGGCTATATGAACTAAATGAAAAAGCAACGTATTTGCTTTATAATATTACACTACAAATATCTTTCAAACCGCTGTCGGGATAACTATCATCATTTAATTTGTGGCTGTCATAAAAACTTTTTTTTGAGAAAATGACATCTAAAGATTCCACAGTTCCTGTCAGAATTAGTACGTTCATTCTTATAATTTAGACAATAACAGGAAAGTTTATTTATTACAGTGTGCACTTTATATATAAACTATAATTTTACTTTTCCAGCTAGCTAACCCTATGGCCACTGAATGGCTTTCCTGAGGTAAATGTAACGTTACCATGTTCGCAAGCTGTTTTATTGACGTCTTTCCGTCGTTGAAACTCTTCTTCACCGATTAGTACAAGAGAAATGGTACATTTTAGTACGTTGTAGTTTATTTTTAAAAAGACCTTTGGAAGTCCATTTATGTTTATTTTGTGCTTTAAATAGTAGTAGGAATAGACTATTGGTTAACGCGCGCGGCCTGTCACACCATGATCGAGACAGGTAATGGGCGTGCAGATTGCTACAATAAAAAATAATCCCTAACTCAGTGGCTCTCAACCTTTTTTACTCCGAGGCCCACTTCCTCTCCGAATCAATAGGCTACTGCAAGTCTGATGCCCACCGATGCCCACAACCGAACCTCACGAACTTCTCCAAAATACACTTCTTCAGCGAGCATCCATAATAAAACATTCAGTACATTCATTTTGAATATATTTAAACTGTTCATGCAGACCTTTTGCAACGCCCATTACTCCAACCTGTGATCTGTCACACCACGCTCATTTAATACCATCAAAACGGAATTTATCTTTTCAAATTTCCTTTAAAAAATTACATAATTTGATAGATGATTCTTTGTTTAATCAAAAAACATAAAATTCAAGTTCCTTTTTTGCGTAGCCTATGGTTTTTCCACACACAGCACACTACTTCAGACTCAAAATGATAGAGCGCGACACATGCTGTAACAACCGGAAGAGGCACTTTATATTGCAAGACGTTTTTGAGAAAACTGGATTAAAGTATCACATGTACCTATAAAAACATGGAAGATCAATTACCTGAAAATTCCTGCAAGTATATTCACACTGACTACACATTATTATGATCTGTTGCAAGGAGCTATGAGTATCCATAACAAGAAACTTCAGCAAGCTCTAAACACAGAAAAGACATGTCTGTCTGAGAGTCGGCCTTATGGTTAGCAAATAAAGCCTATTCTCAAAGCCTGTAGATTAAGATAATATTCTTTCACAGGGGAAGACTGAATACACAAAAAGTGCAATATTTCACACAATGTGCTCAGGTAGCACTTATATATATTTTTAAGAATTACAGCAGAGAAATTCATCTGCTAAAACTTTGAAAAGTATTCAGAGTTAAGAAAAAACACATCGTATTTAAAAAAAAAAGTCAAACAGTCAAGTTGTTCACAAAACAAGTCTCTAAAAGGCAATAGCATGGAATAATATTGCTGTGCCGATCCTTTGCCTAACTTGAAGCTCAGCTTAGGCTACTTGAGCATTCCCAGACTCCCTCTCTTTCTATTCTTACAGAGGAATGGTCTCAATATAATCTTCTAGATCTACCCTCCCCCTGCACTCCTGCAGGATGACCTTGGACACTTTTGCTGTTTTCCACTCTCCATTCTTCCTCTTGTCCATGTCTTCCACCTCCCTCTCAAAATGATTTCTGCCCTCCCTAGGTGACCTGGCTTTGCCCGCACTCCTCTCCACCACCTCGTTTTTTCCCACTCTTGTCCCTGTGGATCCAGAGGCCGGAATGCGTTTCTTCCTGGGTGGACCCCAGATGAAGTTCTCGGGCGGGTGGTAGTGGCGCTGGGCGAAGCGAAGCAGAGCGCGTCTCTGAGCGTGGTGCCGCAGTGTGTAGACAAAGTATTCCAGTGCGCTGTGACGCATGTTGGGTAATGTGCCCTCTACCAGTGCCTCCTCCAAAAGCAGACGCACCAGGGGCAGCTTGAAGCTTTCAAAGCCCAGCTCACCAAGGCTTTTCAGAATGCGAGTGATACGCAAATAGTTGTGCTGTGACCTGGAAAGACAAGAGGTCATAGTACAAAAAATACGTTTAACACAATGTTCAGTAATATTAGTTGTTGACAAAAGAAAACATTTTGTGACATTTTATTTTTGGACATTGGAGTTTGTTAGGAATAGTGGAAAAGGGTCCAAGCATATTAAGTGGTCGTTCACACAGAATGAGACCATTGCTCTCACGTCTTGCTAAAATAAGATAGCATTTTTTTTCCATTTCACTGACCTGCGTCTCACGTTTTTAACCCGCAAAAATATATTCTGTGTGAATGGTCCCTATTTCTGCAATAAAAATGACCATATTTACTAAATATGTTTAATAAAAACAAAGGCTGGTCTGTTGGAGGGTTTTCTTGGGTGCTTTTCTGAAGTAACCATTACACAAAAGGGGCCCAAGGTCATAGTACTGCACGGCTCTACACACTTTAGTTGTATTAACAATATAACATGCTCAATACAAAATAATAAATATACCATATATTAATAAAAAATATACCAAATATTTACTTATGTGACCTAGTTTTAAGTATTAAGAACCCTCCATATTATATACACTTTACAAATTAATTAATAGGACACAGTACCAATTAACTTTGGGATACTGACATTTATTTGACATTACTTAAGTTGTTTTGGCTAATCTATGGCTACACTGTAAACTTTGGTTTCACTTTATTTTAAAGGTCCCTTTAACAAATTATGTTGACTGTAAGTAACATTGCACCTACTGTACATGTGTACCAACTCTCGTTAGAGTGTTAGTAGAGTATTAATAGACTGGTAGGGTTAGGGTTAGAATCAGTTGACATGTACTTGCAAAGTTACTTATAGTTAGTAGATTGTCTGTTCGAGGACCATCACAATAAAGAGTAAGCAGATATTAAGCGGGGAGTCTACTAATACTCTAATAAAAGTTAGTTGACATGTAGATTTTAACTTGTTTGAAGTTTAAACAAGATTAAAATAAATTAAAACATCTGACAGTGCAGCATATCCAAAAACAATTACATTTAAATTACATTACTTGAAAACAGGCCTAAATATCTTATGCAGTGTTGCTTCTCAAGTAAATTGATCTGAAATGGATTGTTTTTTATTTATTTATAAAAACTCATTAAGGAGTCATTTTTGTCCAGTGTAAGATAATAAACTCAGCGTTCTCAAAATTATAGCTTTTGGTACAGGCCCATTCACACTGCAGACAAAGTTCATCAAGCGGTGCCTCTCTGTAATGTAATATGTGTCCTCTATGGCACAGTCCTCGGGCAATGACACACAGACACATACGCACAGTCGTCTATGTCTACCACTAAGCGCGCTGCACTGCGGATTTTCTTTCGCTCCCTTTTTGCTTATCATGCATTCATCAAACTCATTTTCAACTCTCCTTTCCAACTGTCTCTACATTTCTTTCCCTTCTCACATTCACCATCTCTCTAAATGTAAAAGGTAAAAGTTTTTGTATCCTATTCAGTTCTTCTCTATTTATCCTCCACTGTGCGTCTGACCCATTTCTCGGGCCCATGGATGAGATGCTCACATGACGGTACAGTCAGGGTCATGACCAAAATTGTGTTTCAGGGATTGGAGACTAAGGATGCTAACTCCCTGGACTGAAGCACGCTAAATATGGCAGGAGACAGGAGACTAAGATTAGTGAATGTAAAGAGAACTGGTGCAAGTGGAGTAGATCATAAAGATCAGAGAAAAGGAATTATAGAGTAAAAAGGACTTAAAAACAGCGAACCAAAAAGACAACTCACTCATTCAGGTGCTGGAAGCGATCCTGCCAGTTTGGGGCGCGAGCCACATTCCCATTTTTATCCAGGAGTTTGATTCCAAAGAAATCCAACATGATCGTATATGCTAGGAGGAAGCGTCTCTTGGCTTCTCGAGTGCTTTGGAATTCCTGTTGACATCAAAAAGTCACTCTGTAAAAGGTGATCTGCACAATGACTGCAGCAGGTTATTTAAGGGCAAATAAAAAAAGAGGCAGGATGACACTAAAACACACTGTGCCACTGCCTGAAACTTATTTTTAGATGTTCTGACACCTTTGACTAGATGATAATGATAACACATTATTAAAAATAAAGGTTCTAATAAGAACCAAAGGATTTTACAGCTTAATATATCAGGATATAAAAAAAATGTTTATTCTATGTACCAGAACTTAAAAGTACTTAAAATGTTATATCTTAAACTATATTTAAAATAACTTTTTTAAGGTCTTGAGTTGGCAATATGGTTCTCTGGTTTAAACAGCAAAAAAATAAAAAAATTCTTACAAAGAAAGTTCTTTGATATGAAGAACCACTGAAGAACCTTTATTTTTAAGAGTGTAATGTCTTGAGTGTTCTTTCAGATATTGAAAGGAGGTGTTTGTCTTTAGAAACATACCTTCATCTCATCCTGAGTGAGTTCTTGAGCATAAAAATTCAGGCCCTGTTCTCTGAGTGGGAAGAGCCTGCAACAGAAGTCAAGAAACAGGTTAGAATCTTCCTCAGAATTAAAGGAGAACTCCGGCGCAAAATGAACCTGTGATGTAATAACACATTGGTACCGAGTCGACTGTTCTCTGGGATTTGTTTTCATGATAATCGAGTGTAAAGAGTTTTATCTCTAAAAACTGTTTAGCTTATAACGCTAGTATATGGGGCATATAATAAGTAAAAAGAGATCGCTAGTTAATACCACTAACAAGGCTCAAAACAGCCCCACACTAACACAGTAGCTTAATGAGGGTCTCTACATACAAACCGAAGCACTCAGAACTTTGTAAGTGTACAGACAGTTTAATAATAATATACTTTATAAAGACAGTACAATCGCGTATACAGGCAGGAGCCATCTTTGGAAAACAGTCTTGACCAGTCGAACCACGAACGCCGTCCTACGAGCTGAACTTGGAATCACACAGTTCCGCTCACTTAGCACAGTGTTAGTGTTCCTTTGCCCATATAATCTTTAAGCTAATAAGGTTAAGCGTACTTGGCTTTCTGTCCGCAGTGGAGGGGCTTGAGAAAGCAGCTTCAACTCAAGCTTAGATAAATCCCCCAGTGGGACTACTAATGCTTGAATGATGAGTATGGTAGCAAGATGCCTAAATTATATTGGTGGAGTTGGGGAGGTGGAGGGATGTCAAAACAGCTGATGCCGGTGAGCGGTGAGCGGCTGCTTAAATGCTCCGGCAGTTAATTGAAAGATTCGATGGGTTCACTCCTCCCGAAATTACGTTGTGAACTTCACTTATCAATTACAGAAACAACTTACAACATTGGACAATAAACATCTGCAAACATTTTTGGAATTATAGGAAACATTTTGATTAATTTCGAGTAAGTAAAATAAATATATTAAATATATACTGTATGCATTTATCCGTAGAGACTTACATTTCATTGAAGGTGTACATTTTACCCTGGGAATTGAACCCATGACCTTGACGTTGCTGGTGCTATGCTCTACTGTTTGAACTACATTTGCTGGAATTTCATTGTATTAGCCTACATCATATACTAGCTTTATATCAACCATTCAGAGTTCCCTAGATATCAGTATTGGCACTGACCATTGACAAACCAATATCAGGGAAAAGAAAGAGAAAAAGAAAAAGGACACACACACAGAAATACAATAAAGGGTAAATTTCTCTCTGTCAACAGTTTGATCCTACATCTTGCTGGCCACTAGCAAAGGACAGCCCGCAAACCTCGGCACATCTTTCTTTTCCCTTCTTCTCTTCAGCCTCTCTTGTTTCTTTTCTCTCTCTGAAGCCATGAAGTGCTGGCCAGATGCTTGCTACTGCAGTTAAGCTTTAGCTTAGTGTTGCCAAATTTTGCTAGAGAAAAAGTGACCTGGCCTGAAAAAACAAGCCCAAAATAAGTGACCTCTGATTTTGTTTGGTGGGGCATACACACATAATAATAATAATAGTATATAGTATAATATACTATAGTATATTATATATATATATAATATATAGTATATAGCAGTGGTTCCCAACCCTGCTCCTGGAGTACCCCCAAGACTGCATGTTTTCTTTGTCTCCCTAATCAAACACACCTGATTCAACTCATCAGCTCATTAACCCATGTGATAATGAGTTGAATCAGGTGTGTTTGATTAGGGAGACAAAGAAAACATGAAGTGTTGGGGGTACTCTAGGAGCTGGGTTGAGAACCACTGGTATATAGTATAGTATATAATATAGTATTATTAGTATAGTTTTTCTGGGTAGTCAAAGCGCTTTACATAGAAGGGGACCCTCAACCACCACCAATGTGCAGCATCCACCTGGATGAAGTCTGCACAGGGAACCATTTTTTAAGGGATTTAGTTCATGTTTTCTATTATGTTCTGTCAAAAACATTGATCAGTTTTATTCTCTCTGTTCTCTGTCAAAAATGACCGAAATATTTTTTTTCAATGAAATTAATGTACTATATTTTAATGTTTTTTTTGTTGTATTTTTAGGGGATTTTATGGATTTAAAATCCATTTATTCACTTTGTGATTATGCTGAAGTGAAAAAAAGTTGCAAAATTTTACGTTTATTGTTATTAAAAATGAACAAAAATACTATTTAAAATTTTTATATGAAATACATATTATCAAAAACACTCTACTCTAAAATACTCTAAAACTGCAAGAAAATCAAAAACATAAATCTAAACAAATTGTGTTACAAATTTGAGCTTGATATCTCAAAAAATGAGCTTTCAAATTCAGTAAGATTTTGTTTGGCCGCAGTACCAAAAGTTTTCATTAGATGAAATTTGTCTCCCATTCATTTCCAGTGTGATAATTTTTGACCGCGAGGAGCACAAGTCTGACTATTTTTTTCAGGACCATTTAACATTTTCAAATGATGTCCATGATTTTTTTGTGTGTTTACATAGCAAGTGCCAAAACCTTTACCAAGTTTTGTACCATTCCGATCAAGTAAAAAATTCTTAACGTAAAAAAAAAAAATCGGTCAAAAATGTCGGAAGAGCAATTTCTAGCCCCAAATCTAAAGTCCTAAATGAAGTCCCTTTCCTGGCAAATGGTGATTTTATTGTCCTCAAAACACATAAAAAACGTAAACAAGTCAACTTATTTTCCTTGTCTATCTGATAAGATATTATTTACAAAAAAATAGCCTACCCACGATTACCCAAATCTATAAGCGACTTCTTTAAAAAACAAGGCCAAATGTGCATATAATAAGCGGAATTGGCAACTCTGCTTTCACTGTCATCTCATCTTTATTTACTTAAAGAGTCAAAATGCTAGCAACCTGTCTGCTTACAATCACTCACCGTTTATGTGTTTTTACATTCGCTAATTGATATTATGGAAATAGCCCTGCAAGCATACAGAGTGTGAAAAATTAGTAGGGGGGAATGAGAGAAGCTAATCACTTTTTCCTCGGCAGGAGGGAGTGCCGATTGGCAGCATATGCGCGAAGCCTGATTTTAGAACCGTGTTGTTATTTCACGCGGGCTAGGGGCATCATGTCCTCCCCCTCTTCCTCACCCTCACAGCACAGACAAGAACGAACAGGAGCTTCAGCTATGAGAGTGTGTGAGATGTAACAACACCCAACTGAGAGCTTTACAAGAGCACATGACGTACTTAGAACCACTGTTCAACCTTCATACGACCTTCAAAGTTAGCTGAAAATCACCTTGTGAGCAGATTCTAATTCTGTGTACATGTTTCTTCATTAGTGTCATTGTATAATATTTATTTTTAAAACGAATTAAAGGATGAAAAATAGGATGACTAAGACATGAAACAAAAAAACAAATGACATGACGTCAATTTGAAGGATAATTTTAGCAGTTTTTTGACTGATTAGAATAAGGTCTGTGGTTAACTTTACTTGAGATACATAAATACATAAAACACATTTATACTAATATCAGCAGTTGATCAAGAACATGCATGTGGTAACTTAAATTATTATTTAGCATTAGCAAAAAATACATTTTTAAGCCCATATTGATTTAACAAATTACATTAGTCATGTTGAAAAGTCTCTTCTACTCCGCAAATGCTAATTATCTTCCAAGTTTTAGGACTAAAAACTGAACAGCTTTCTTTAAAAATATGATAAGGCCAAAAGAAAGAAATTTGTATTGTTTGGCCAACAGAAGCATAAGGCGAACGCATGCACGTATTGTCCTTCACATATTAGACCTTATCTTATGCACAAACTGCAGTTTGAATAAGATTAATTTACTCTTTTTCCTCAATGATATAATCATCATCGAAAATCCAAAAGGGATGTTGAGTGTTTCTCTGATACCAACAGCTTTAAATGACAAATATGAAATATGCATTTTCATGTCTCAATATATCCGAAGCTATGATGCACACAAGCAGCTGGATGCTGTTTCACTAAAGTGCTTGCAAGATGTTTAATTAATCATGCTTGATTTAATCTCAAATTCTTAGAAAAGCTTACATATATTCCTTCCTATAATGTGGGTTGCACTTTTCTTCTGCCATTAAGATTAAACCTTTATCGTTTGCCTCTTCAATGTTAGGAAAATGGACCATTTAATCAGAAAATGCCCTCAAGTCATAGACATTCCCCAAAGCTTCTTCAGTTACTAAAGAGATGATGTCAGCCAAAGTGATCCATTAATATTTAAGCAACGTTAAACATTAAAGAAACCTTTTATCCAATGTAGACCTAAGGCCATCCTTTGTCGCCAAAGAGGATGTTTGCGACCCCTTGACCTGCAGATACCACAATTGTGCAGATTTTGTCTTTATCACTGCATTTGTCCGCTTTCATGCTTTTGTTTGCTTTTGCCTTGATCTACAGGATTTGCATCTAAAGTAGATGAAGTTCATTTTAAACAGGTGGTAAAGAAAAACATACCTAATCCCCCATCCAAAAATCCTGCATGCATATATCAGCATGTAACTTTCTCTGTTCTTTCAAAAAGCAATAATAATAATTTAATAATAAGTGTCTGGCCAAAAACAATTTGTGAAGTCTAATAACTGACTATGCACTTTATTGCTCGTAAAGAAGCTTGAATATTGGTGAAATGTCTTACCACTGAATGTATGTATGATTGTGCTCTAGTTTTTCATAGTCTCCCCTCCATTTAGTGAGGATTTCTTCAATATAAATACCTGTGGGGGTGGGGGTGGGGGGGGGGGGTGGGGGGGACAAAGAGAAAAATAATAAATCATCAAAATGGGCCAAGCTCAGAATTAATCACTTAAAACTCTAATAAAGAGACTGTTCACCCAAATTACAATTCTGTCAAGATTTTTTCAGGTCAAACTGTGAATAATGTCCTGGTAATTCTTTCAATCTCAAAATAAATTGCAAAAGCACCATAAAATATCGTATCTGTAGTCCATAAGAGTTTTTACAATGAGCATACCAAAATTTAAGTCGTTATTGATTCGTCTTCTCTTCCAACTAGCTCTTAACTTGAGAATTACTGGAACCTTGATCACTCAAGTTGTACAAACAAGTGAAATTTGTGAACAAATCATTCAGATCTATTTTATGAACATTGTGAAAAATGATTAATTATCATGTCAGACATTACTTATTCTCTAATGAACATATTAACATGCTAATGAGAAAATTCTGTCATAATTTACTCACCACTTGTTCCAAACCTGCTTGACTTTCTTTCTTCTGTGGAACACAAGAATGTTGGTGACCATTGTATGGAAAAAAAAACCTTTTGACATATCAACATATCTTCTTTTAATGTTCCACAGAAATAAAGGAAGTCAAAGCTTATATAAGCTTTGAATTTTATGACATGAGAGTGAGTAAATGATGACAGAATTTTACATTTTGGATGAACTATCACTTTAAGAAGACACAGGACTGAGTGTTGTTTCAGAGTGTAAATAGAGGTGTAGGTCATCTGTGACATGGAAACACTGAAATCTCTGGGCACACAGAGAACGGCATATCGTGTGTGTGTGTGTGTGTGTGTGTGTGTGTGTGTGTGTGTGTGTGTGTGTGTGTGTGTGTGTGTGTGTGTGTGTGTGTGTGTGTGTGTGTGTGTGTCCTTCTCCATAAACAGCAGTGAAGCAATTGCTGCCATTAAATGCTTGCACAACAGATTCAGTTAATTCTCAAACATGCCCACAATAACCAATCAATGGCTCCTCTGAGATGTCTTCACTGTCTGCCTGCCAAAGTGGCCCGTAGGGAAAACATTCAGCTAATGAAGCACTCCAGAACCCATGTTCTTCCTTCACACCAGCTGGCATGTGTATTCAGTTGCAAAAACTGCTTTATGTTTGTCTAGGTAAAAACGTTTTTCCAGTATGTATGTTCATTTCTTTGTGTACTGTAATATTTTTGTGTTGGCAGGTGAAATATTGTAGGTGGGACTGACAACACTTTTTGCCTTTAGCAAAATCTCTTTTTAGACCGACACATTTAATCCACAGCAATTTTCAGAACATGCCCAGTGCAACATGGAGGTTAAAGCAATAGTTCGACCATAATTTTAAATTCAGTCACTATTTACTCACCCAAACCTCATGTTGTTCAAAACCATGGATACAGAAAACAGAAGGATACGCTTTTCTGTAAATAATGCCAGGTCATATTGACCACGGCTAAGAAGATACAATACAGCAGTATTAAAGTACAAAAACACTTGTTGTTTTTTTTCAATTTAAGCTGTTTTTCATTAATCAGCCAATCCAGCAAGATCTGTCTTTGAGCTGAACAAATGATTCGGAATGGTTTTGTGAACCACATAAACCAATTAATTGATAAGAAATTACTCAAAATAAATATTTTGTAGGTACTGTAAAAAGTGGATTATGTACATTCTTAAATTTCTTTTAAAAACTAACTTTTAAAAATAATGACTTATATGAATGAATTTTCATTTTCTGGCTAAACTATTCCTTGAAGTGTTATAATAATCATGGGTAAAATGTTTTTTTTAAGATGAGTCTGTATCAAGGATCGTTTGTGTGAACCATGGTTTGAATCTTGCTGAATTACCAGCCCAGATCATTATTTCCACCGATGCTTCTTTTCCTGAAGTGGCTGCTTGTTATTACTGCAAACACAATTTCCCCAAGTAACAATTAAGACAAAGTCTCATTACGAGAATCAAGGGATTTCCAGAGAGGAAGTTCTTTTAATATAATGGTGATTTAAAAACAATAAAGCAAATTTGTTTGCCAAACATTTTGAACACCATTCAATGCTGTCATGTATTGTTATGAAAGAATAACAATAATATTAGTTCATTATTAAAGAATACAGGAAACAGACTTGCTCATGTAAAAAGAAAATCCCTACACTATGGTACAATGCAGTTCACATTTAGAGCATATCACTCCCGACACATTCAGTGGATGAAGTAAAATGCATACATGTGAAGGAATTGTAAGAAACATACCACTATTTTCCCAAAAGTATTGGGACACCCCTCCAAATCATCGAATTCAGGTGTTCCAATCACTTCCATGGCCACAGTTGTATAAAATGAAGCACCTAGGCAAGCTGACTGCTTCTACAAACATTTGTGTAAGAATGGGCCGCTCTCAGGAGCTCAGTGAATTCGAGCGTGGGTCCGTGATAGGTTGCCACCTGTGCAATAAGTCAATTCGTGAAATGTCCACGCTACTGTTAGTGGTATTATAACAAAGTGGAAGCAATTGGGAACAACAGCAACTCAGCCACAAAGTGGTAGGCCACGTAAAATCACAGAGTGGGGTCAGCCCATGCTGAGGCGCACAGTGCGCAGAAGCCGCCAACTTTCTGACCTCCAAACTCCGTGTAGCCTTCAGATTAGCTCAAGAACAGTGCATAGAGAGCTTCATGGAATGAGTTTATATGGCCGAGCAGCTGCATCCAAGCCTTACATCACCAAGTGCAATGCAAAGCGTCGGACGCAGTAGTGTAAAGCACACCGTCACTGGACTCTAGAGTAGTGGAGACATGTTCTCTGCAGTTACGAATCACACTTCTCTGTCTGGCAATCCGATCGACGAGTCTTGGTTTGGCGGTTGCCAGGAGAGCGGTACTTGCCTGACTGCATTGTGCCAAGTGTAAAGTTTGGTGGAGGGGGAATTATGGTGTGGGGTTGTTTTACAGGGGTTGGGCTTGGCCCCTTAGTTCCAGTGAAAGGAACTCTTAATGCTTCAGCATAGCAAGAAATTTTGGACAATTTCATGGTCCCAACTTTGTGGGAACAGTTTGGGGATGGCCCCTTCCTGTTCCAACATGACTGCGCACCAGTCCACAAAGCAAGGTCCATAAAGACATGGCTGAGCGGGTTTGGTGTGGAGGAACTTGACTTGCCTGTCTGATAGTCCTGACCTTAACCCGATAGAACACTTTCTCGTCCAACATCAATGCCTGACCACACAAATGCACTTCTAGAAGAATGGTAAAAAATTCCCATTAACACACTCCTAAACCTTGTGGAAAGCCTTCTCAGAAGAGTTGTAGCTGTTATAGCTGCAAAAGGTGGGCCAACTCCATATTAAACCCAACAGATTAAGTATGGAATGTCATTAAAGTTCATGTGCATGTAAAGGCAGACGTCCCAAAACTTTTGGAAATATAGTGTAAGTGATGGCCTGCTTTTCAGTCCAGATCCCACTGTACAGTCTTATGCTTCTTTCATTAAAACATATAAGCAAACACACACTCACCGTCCGGCACCAGGGGGATCTTATTCAGATAGAATCTCAGATTGCGATATTCATTTGGCTGACGAGGCTCCTTGTAGTTCTGAGCAACAAAATCCCAGAACAAAACCAGGACAAAAGGATACAGAGAGAGTGAGAGAGCAAAAAAACAAAAACTAGTCTCAACTATTTTTTCTTCAGACCATACGGCAATATTTACTGGAAACTTTCATATTCAAAGATGGTTGGCCTCCGAGCTCTGCATGAGAAATCTAAAGAGAGTAGATGTAACTTTTTACCGGATAACTGTGGCGATACTTGTGCAAGTCCTTTGCGGCATAAAAGCTCCTCTTCATCCTAGTGGAAGACTCCATTATGTCACCAAACTGTGTGAGAGGCAGAGAGCAAGAGGAATTGGAATGGTTACATAGGCAGTGAAAGAGAGTATGAATGACTTCACTCATCAACATCTGAGCTACATTGCCACTGCTCTTCCCCACTGGGATGCAAATGCTTCTAGACGGGAGAGAGGAGCTCCATTTTGTAGACTACTGTATTGTACTTTTTTCTAACTAATTCATGGCCATTTTTAGCTCTCAGCCTCTTGTAATGTTCAAACACTGAACATCGTTACGGTTGAGTGAAAGCACAGCACAGAAGGCTTGCACTCTACACACAACATGAAGCTGTTTGCTTGTTGGGACCAATGACATACTGAAATGCCTGTGAAGCTTATTAATTAATAATATTATATTCACTTTAATAAATGCTTTAAATAATGGTCTTTGATGAAGGGTTTAAAAAAACTATTACGGCGTCGGTGTGCGTGAAAAGCTGTTATCAAAATCTTAGTTTCAAATGAATAAAAATCTAATTTCCTTCTTCTGCTGACAGGAAATTCAAGAGAGCAAATTTCCCTTGAGGAAATAGTTCACATTGAACAGGTCACAGTTTCAGTGGCCTTAAAATCCAGAAATCTTGAAAGAACATGATCCATTTAAAAACAAATGACTTCTAACAAGGTCAAAGATTTTAACCACCCTCCCAATTTTAACCGTTCTAAGAAAACTTAACTCTGTGACACAACTTCTTCCCTTTTTCTGGTTAATTTAAATCATTTTGGCGTTTTATATTATCTCCAATAATATACCGGTACATTTGCATTATTTTTCTATTTTCTTCTACTACTACTACTACTACTACTACTACTACTACTACTACTACCACCCCGAAAATTTATCAAATTTGATTAACACATTTGAGAAAATTAAATAGGCATTATAAATATAGGCTATAGACCAAAATGCTGAAAGGCCAAAGGTAAAAGGTCATATTACTGGTTCTTCAAATATAGGTCAAATTTGTGGGATACTTTTAAAATAGTTATTATTAAATTATAATGTTCTTTTATTGTGTTAATATTAGTATAATTACCAATGTTACCGAGCAATTTAATTACTAAAATTAAGGCAATTCGTCCTACCGGGACAATAATGATACGACATAGCCTATAGAGTCCATCACAGCTCCAACTAAATCTGTTCGGAATTTAACCAATATTTTACTCTAAATTTTCAAATTTCCGTGTAGCGTTGTGTTCTTTACGGCAGCACATGCCTAATTTCAGAATAACTATAATGGTAATGGTAATATTGACAACCAACCAAAAGGCTACTCCACACTGTCATACGATTGCAATTCCTACAGATACGACTAATAACCGTTTTCCGTGGTTATCTTTTTTCTTTTGTTATCTTTTAGTACTCGTGAATGATGAGAGGCACCTGCGGTGATCCGTGGTCCAGCTGTTCGGCTCCTCTGATGGCATCCGCCGGGCTCACAGACTCGGAGATACCGCTGTCCTCCTCCTCTCCTCCCGGCTGATGCTCGTCGCTCTCCGAGTCCGTTTCCCACGTCGAGTCGCATTCTTCCACTGTGCTCGGCTCCTTATATCTCCAGCTGCCCGTCAGATTGCCCATTTAAACCCTGTCCTCCGTGCCTACATATTTAAAAGTCCTCTTTCGGCACAGGATCGAGCTTTAATATGATGTAGAGCTGCCGTTCAAAGGACGCTTTTATGTGACTAATGGGGGGATTTCCAGCGCTCTGATGAGAACACACCCCCTTCTGCCCGGAGATCAGCACGAGATGATGATGAGGAAGAAGATGATGCGCTCGCAGTTAGGGGTTTAAGTTGTAACATTACATCAATATGGATCGATACATCGACCAAAATACTAACGATATACTATGTATCGTTGCAACGTGTAAAAAAGCGATACACAGGGTAAGTCAGTGTAAGATAACAGCAAGATAAATAGCAGCATTAATCCTGTATAATACCTTTTTGTGTTTTTTTATGTCTCTTATGCTCACTAAGGCTGTATTTATTTGATTAAAACCATCGTTTTCATGCATAGTGGTCACTACAATGGACAGCTATTCAAAAAGCATTTTCTTGCATTTGCATGGGTTTTGATGGCATAGTTGCAAATCAACCTCTACAGTGGACCCTGGTGCATCATCCTATACATTACCACCAAGTGGCGAGCCGTTGTGTGTCGATTTTTTCCCCATCCAAGTTGCTCCGGAAAATCCACCCATTCTATCCTAGGAGATATTTTTATAGATATAGCAATATCTAATGAGTCATATCCCAGTTACATTTTCCAAGTATTGATTTTAGATTGGGAGAAAATTCTGATTAATCATCTGTCCACTATAGTGGACCTCATGCATCAATGGCTATATTTCAGCTACAATTAATACTATTACTGTGACTGTTGTTTTTGAAAATACTTTTTTAATGTAAATAAATGTATTTGTGTTATTAGAATGGAATTTGCATTAGCATCAAAAAATGTATGTGATTACATAATGTATGTGACTTGTAATGCATTACTTTACACATTACATCAAAAAAGTTATCTGATTACGTAATGCACATTACTTTTGGTGCATTACACCAGCAGCCATATCACCCTGTAGCCCAAGACTGACTGCCCACTGAAGCTAAGCAGGGCTGAGCCTGGTTAGTACTTGGATCGGAAACCTCCTGGGGAAAACCAGGCTACTGCTGGAAGAGGTGTTAGTGAGGCCAGCAGGGGGTGCTCACCCTGTGGTTTGTGTGGGTCCCAATGCCCCACAATAGTGACGGGGACACTATACTGTCAAAGAGCACCGTCCTTCAGATGAGATGTTAAATCAAGGTCTGACTCTCTGTGGTCATTAAAAATCCCAGGATGTCCTTCGAAAAGAGTAGGGGCTTAACCCTGGCATTCTGGCCAAATTTGCTCCTTGGCCTCTGTACATCATCATGGCCTCCTAATTGATGTTTTATTAACAAGGTTCGGGAGGAACATGTTCTAATGATCAAACAATCAATGTAATCAACAGGTCCACTCAATCAGCAAGAGTAAAGCCTATAAATACACAGTCGACTCACCCATATTCCTCGACAGTTTTCAGCATTTGGTTTACTGCTTTGCTAAGATGTCCCAAATGCAACTTTCACCGTCCGTTGACGAGCTCAACCATGCTCCGGTTCCTACGCCGCCATCAGCTGGCCCCAGGACAACCTCTCCACACGATACCGCCTCCGAGCCCCACGTTTCATCTCGCGGGCGAGGACTCCAGCTTCCTCCCCGGCGTCCTTCTATCTTTCGGCCGTTCCAACGATTCCGCCTATTGGAAAGTGGACAGTCTTGAGTCTGAGACAAGCGCTGATAAATTCTGATATTCAGCCCTCGCGCAGGATGACTAAAGCGCAACTATACAACTTGTACGTTACCTTGCAATATTCAAATCTCTCTCCTAAATCCACCGCAGGTTCCAAGGCGGCCAGCAGGTCGGGAAAATCTCGAGAGGCCCCAAATTCGCCTCGCCCGACTCTGCCACCCTCTCGTACAAGGTTCGGTTTACCGCACGCTTCAGCCCGCGGCGCCAGGATTTCTGCGAGCCTGGGTGGCGCTCCAGATTCCACCGCCACGAGACCTCACTCGCCTCCCGCTTCAGCTGAGCTTTTCAGCACGGCGCTTCCCGCTGCAGCAGCATACACAGCTGGGCCCGCCGGCTCACCTTCTGCCTCCCAGTTTTTTCCTCCTGCTGTTTCTATCTCATTTCCTCTGCAGTGGCCTCCGGCTCCCGTAGCAGATGCTAGCGTGAGGCTGCCTCTGCTAGCGGTGCAGGCTCAAACTTTCCACCATCTTCCTGCGACTACTGCTAACCCCTCCCCTTTTCAGTGGCCTGCAGCTCAAGCAATTATGAGACCGCCTCCGCTCGCAACACAGGCTCAGGCATCTCATCCATTTCCTCTTTTCCCCCCTTATGCTTCTCTCAATTTCCCTTCTCAAGCCCCACAGGCCGACCTAAGTGTGAGGCTGCCTCCGCCGACAGTCGCAGCCCAGGCTTCTCTCCCTTACAGCTCTCTCTTAAATGCCAAATCACAGTATTCTCTTTTCACAGCTACCCCGATGCCAGTCCCGCCAAACGCTGTCGCTCTGGAGCCTCCCCCAGTGACTCACAACATCCGAACACAGATTCTGGCAGGTGCGGATGTAGACCTTTCACATTTACTTTCTCTGCTTCCCGTATCCGATCCTAATCGCCAGTTAGACTGCTGGGATTTTTCAGTCACCTTAAAAAAACCAATACATACATTCATCACGTTTACTTTCTTTTTCTGAGTTTTCAATCGCTTCCAGCCACTTTACAGACATCATTTGCTCAGCCTTCCCTCATAGGCGGCGCGAACTGAACGACTATTTAGCGCTGATAGCCGAGCTTGCGTTGTTCTACGGGGGAGGGTACTTTTACACATACCACAAACTCTTCTCAGCAAAATGCGCTGTCAGGGTTTCACAGTGGAACCAATGCCCTTACTGGGTAGCACTAGTCACTGACCTACAGAGCAGAGTTTTCCTTGGCTGCAGGAATATTTCTTGCGCAGTCTGCAGGTCAGTGGCACATTCCACAATATCGTGCCCACAAGTTAACCCCTCCGTTCCCCCATGCCCGGAAACAGCACCAGTCAAATCCACCAGCTACACACCAAGACCAGCGACTATCAACCCATATCCACACGAGGCTCATTTCAGCTCCAAAGCACTTACGAACAGCAAACAGCCTTGCAACAATTTTAACATCGACAAGTGCACCAGGCAGCGTTGTCGGTACTTGCACATATGTAGCTTCTGTGGCGGTGCTCATGCCCGTCCTGTATGACCTGTGTTTAAAGATGTCAATAAAAAATCAAAAAAAAATTTATCGACTCCCTTGAATATTTCTCGCCTTTCTATCGAACTAGCTCACCACCCGGACTCTGACTTCACTGAATATCTGCTGTCCGGCCTACAACACGGTTTTAAACCTGGAATGGTTTGTCCGCTCTCCCAAAACATCATCTGCGATAATCTCCAATCGGCTCTCGCCGAGCCCGACGTGGTAGACAACCTGATTAAAAAAGAAGTCGAGTCAGGCTTCATGATTGGCCCTTTTGACAAGCCTCCTTTCAAAGTTTTTCGCATTAGCCCCATTGGAGTGGCTACGAGAAAGTTTTCAGGTAAGACACACCTCAGTCGATCTGTCAACTCCACATAAATCCCTGTTCCCACGCATTAACAGACTGATCCCACTCGACGAATTTTCTCTCAAATACCACGACGTAGATCCAGCAGTCGACCTGATAAAAATCGTGGGTCGGGGTGCCTGGCTCGCAAAAATTGACATCACTTCGGCTTTTAAAGTGATGCCCATCCACCCGGATTCATGGCACTTATTTGGAGTGCGCTGGCATGGGAAATTCTATTTCACCGTACGCTTAACTTTTGGATGCAAAAGCAGCCCCAAAATTTTTGACATGCTATCTGAAGCCGTGTGCTAGATCTTGTCAAGCAATTATGCAATTCCTCACCTCATTCACCTGCTGGACGATTTTCTAATAATTTCGCCTCCCGGCGCCATTCACAGTTCAAAAAGTATTTTCCGAGCTCGGAATCCCCATCGCCCAGGAAAAAAACATGGGTCCCGCCACATCCATCGAGTTCCTTGGCATTAATCTAGATTCAGTTAAATACCAGGCCTCCCTGCCTAAGGAGAAAATCGATAGAATAATCCTAATCTCATCTACCCTCGTAGACAGTTCAAAGTGTTCCAAACGCGAACTCCTATCCATGCTCGGCCACTTAAACTTCGCCATGCGCATTATTCCATAAGGCCGTCCTTTCATTTCTCATCTCCTCTCTCTCGCGTCTTCAGTTCACGCACTAGAGGATCTCATTTCCCTAACTCCAGCATGCCGCGACGAACTCAGCATATGGATAACTTTCCTTAGACAGTGGAACGGCCTATCCTTTTTCTATAAGGATCGAATTTCCTCCCCCATCGACATCCAGCTGTTCACAGATGCAGCCCCATCAGTCGGCTTTGGGGGGTCCTGCCAAGGACCCTGGTTCGCGTCTAATTGCCCCCCCCCCCAAATACAGGACACGCTACAGTCCTCTGCATTATTCGAGCTCTACCCTCTCGTAGTAGCAGCCTTCCTGTGGGGGAAAGAATGGACTGCTAGCAGCATCATAGTGCATTGTGACAACGAAGCTACAGTCCAGTAAATTAATAAAGGCCGTTCCCATTCACCCGCACTGATGCCACTTTTAAGACGTCTAATCTGGATTTCAGCATGTGATCAATTTATCTTAATTGCTAAACACATCCCCAGATCAAAAAACCAAATTGCTGACTCTCTGTCTCGCTTTATGTTTCAGAAATTGAGGATGCTGGCTCCAGAGGCAGACAAGCTCCAAACACCAGTACCTCATTATTCGGAATTAATATTCCCGTAACCCACCCGCAAAAAATCCCTCCTCAACATATGGCTCGAGACCATTCTCCAAGCAGTTTCCACCAGAACTCTCCAATCCTATGTGACCGCATGGAGATGTTTTAAAGCGTTCCACCTTTCTTATAACATGCCATTCCCTGATTTTTCCCTCCTTACAATAACCTCCTTCATCTCTTACCTTAACAGCGTTAAGAGCCTCCAAGTCGGGTCCATCAAAAGTTACTTAAGCGGCATCCAATTTTTTCACAAATTGATTCACGGCGCCCCCTCACCGGAGATAAATAATTCACAAACCTCCCTCCTAATTAAAGGCATCCAACGATCCCAGCCCACCCGCCCGGACACCAGACAACCCATAACGTTAGATATCCTTACCAAATGTATTCATACCCTCCGCACAGGCTACCGATCCCTTAATACCTCTCGCACACTCGACGCCATGTTTATTCTAGCTTTTACTCTGAACTGGCTATCACTTCCAGATTTGACCCAAAAATCCACCCAAACATCTCAGACCTTTCAGTGCTTGACAGTGAAACTATCTCTTTTCTGATTAAACAAAGCAAAACAGACCAAACCAAAAAAGGCCACTTCATATATATTTTCAACCTCTCATCACCAATTCAACCATTCCAAACTATACTAGCATACCTCCAACTGAGAAACTCTCATGCTAAATCCCATCTCGAACCCCTGTTCATAGACGACTCTAACAAACCCGTGACACGCTTTTGGTTCAAAAAACACCTAAAATCTGTTCTCCAACTATCAGGCATCCCAGCAGAGAATTTCTCCAGCCATTCCTTCCGCATCGGGGCAGCAACCTCAGGAGCCCAAAAAGGCCTCTCCAAGCAACAGATCCAAGCCCTTGGAAGATGGTCCTCAGACGCGTTCCAAACCTATATCAGAACTAACCGTTTCCATATCAAAAAAGCCCACCAAATCCTCATCGTTTAAAAAAAAAAAAAAGGCATAGAGAATCCATGTCTTCTCTTTCTCCATCCAGCGAGTATTGATCTCCCAGCAGACAAAGCGAGAGCTTTCCCGTTCGAGCTTCCATGTCTCCTCTTTTTCGTCCAGCGAGTATTGATCTCCCAGCGGACACGGCGAAAGCCTTCCAGGTCGAGCATCCATGTCTGCTCTTTCTCCGTCCAGCGAGTATTGATCTCCCAGCGGACACAGCGGGAGCCTTCCCGGTCGTTCAATGTTTTCTCTTTCTCCGTCCAGCGAGTATTGATCTCCCAGCGGACACTGTAAGAGCCTTACCGGTCGAGCATCCATGTCTTCCCTTTCTTTGTCCAGCGAATATTGATCTCCCAGCGGACCCAGAGACAGCCTTCCTGGTCGAGTATTTATATCTTCTCTTTCTCCGTCCAGCGAGTATTGATCTCCCAGCGGACACAACGAGAGTCCCCCAGGTCAAGCATCTTCATCTCCTCCTCCTCCGTCCAGCGAGCATTGATCTCCCAGCGGACGTAGCCAAACCCTCCCAGTCAAGCATCTATGTCTTCTCTTTCCTGAGTGGTGAGGCTTACCCTTTCCGGTGCCGTGACCATTGCCACAAGAACCCTCCCGTTCGAACATCCATACTTATCCGTCCAACACCGTAAGCATTGAACTCTCGTCGGACTCCGCGAGAGCTCTCCCAACCAAAACAACCAGGCTCTCCTTGAAATGCCAGCCCGCCAATCTCTGCGCTCTTTTCGGGGGGTCTTTAAGCAGGCGGCTGTCCTTTGCTCACTTTGCTTTATGGGGAGTACTCTGGGTTCGGGCCCAATTTCCGGAGCCCACCCCCCAGACAGCACACCAAATACGCATAACCATTTATTCTCTGATCATTTGTAAGTGTGAACTCGTGAATTGATGTTTTATTAACAAGGTTCGGGAGGAACACGTTCTAATGATCAAACAATCAAGCCATTCCAGACAGCTGTCAGCAATCAGTAATCAACACGTCCACTCAATCAGCACGAGTAAAGCCTATAAATATACACAGTCGACTCACCCATATTCCTCGACAGTTTTCAGCATCCCTCCACCACCCCATCTCCTCACACTTGCCTAGTTATCTTCCTAAACAGAGATACGGGGGGGGAGTACTCTGGGTTGGGGTCCAATTTCCGAGCTCGGAGCCCTCCCCCCGGACAGCACGCCATATACGCATAACCATTTATTCTCTGATCATTTGTAAGTGTGAAATCGTGAGTCATCCCCATATACTGATTGTCTTCATTACTCTGTCTCCTCTCCACCAGTAAGTTGGTGTGTGGTGGGCGTTCTGGCGCAATATGGCTGCCCTTGCATCATCCAGGTCGATGCTGCACATTGGTGGTGGTTGAGGAGATTCCCCCTTTCATGTAAAGCTCTTTGAGTACCAAGAAAAGCACTATAGCAATGTAACAAATTATTATTATTAAATATAATTATTATTACTTTACTTGTATCATCAAAAAGTAATCTGATTACGTAATGCGCATTACTTGTAATGCATTACTTGTTACATCAAAAAGTAATCTGATTATGTAATGCATGTTGCTTGTAATGCGTTTCATTACTCGTTAGATTGAAAAGTAATCTGATTACGTAATGCACGTTACATAACGCATTACTTTACTCGTAACATCAAAAAAGTTATGCATGTAACTTTTAATGCGTTACCCCCAACACTGCTCATTTCAGATGAGATTGAAAACACCTGATCGCTAGGTTTTCTCAAAGGAGATATTAGAAATGTGTCCATCTTGAACATAATCAGAATTATCAGCTTATATGGGTAAATTGACATACTCTGGTACACTTGAGGGAGCATCTGAGTTGGGTTTCCACAGTTGTACCTTGATAGGCTGTAGAGATCTCTGATGGAATCACGTCTTCATGTTCTGATATCAAAGATACGTGAAGGTCAACTTTTATGAAGTTCGATTGCCTTTGCAAGATTTCGCATTTATATTTTTTGTGTATATTTTGTAGTTTTCAAATGATTTTATATAGTTTTATTGATTGGTTTGTTAAATACACACAATATTGCTGTGTTATTACTGTATTGTTTAATACATTATCTCTTCAGTTTAAAACATAAACGCATGCATCTGAAAATCTCTTTTAAAAATATGTGTAAAATAAAATAAACATTTCAAATCCTGACTGAGGTTTTCATAAGTCATGCACAAAAGGGATAAAAACAGTAATAGTGTTACATCCACCCGCTGGAGTGCTCTTGATCTCCTCTTCGCTGATTTGGGGATTTTTGTATTGCCAACTTAATTTCCCAGTGTCCTTTGCCTGTGCTATTGAGTGTTGTGAAACATTCAGCTGTGTCTTATCTTGCTAATGTTTCCCTATAAGCCCTTGTGTTTCCTGTGTTCTTTGTCTGGTCTTTTCCTTTGTAGGATGTTGTTGCTGACTCTCAGTTCTGCTCACTGGTTGTCTGGATTTTCTTGTATTTGGTTGTTTTGTTTATTTGCTATTATTCTATTAAATTTTCCCTGCACTTGGATCCTGCCTTCTCTTGTCCCTGAGAGCTCGACGTAACAAATAGTTACTGTTAAAAAGTTGTGTATCCTTGTGATGATAAATCTGAATTTTCAGCAGCCATTACTGATCCTTCAGAAATCATTCTAATATGCTGATTAGGTGCTTAAGAAACATTTCTTATTATTATCAATGTTGAAGTTCTGGAGTTTTTAGGATTATTTGAAGAAAAGAAAGAACAGCCTTTATTTGAAATAGGAATCTTTTATAACATTAAACATCTTTATTGTGTTTTAATCAATTTCATGCATCCTTGCTAAAAACTATTTCTTTAAAAAAGGGTTTACTGACTTCAAACTTTTTAACGGTAAATGGTATAATACAAATGAAGACGCATCTAAGAAACTATAGCAACTAAAATAAGTGATGCATTATTGCAAGTTTGTCATTATATTATCACAGCTCTGAAAAAAGCTAATAGATTTTGAACAAGTGAAGACCCACTGGAGACTGCTTGCTGGTATTTGTAAAAAAAATAATCAATGAACTTCAAAGACAATCAATTATCACATACCTCTAGAAACCCTCCAACCTCTCAGCACACTGGATGGTATTCATTTTTTCCTTAGATGCAGTTTTGATATCAACAAAATACCTCTTTGTTTATCTAATTTTCACAAGCAAGTCTTTTTGACATGGTGTTTGGCTTTTAAACATAACTTCTCTCCTCACTCCTTTTTTATTTGGAATAATAAGTATATTACACACCGAAGAAAAACATTATTTTTTAAGACATTGGTTTCAGTCTGATATACTAATAGTTAGTCAGTTGTTGAATTCCGATGGTCAGTTTTTGAGTATTACTGAACTATGTCTGAAATTTAAGTGCCATATTTCTGTTAAAGAATATGGTATTGTCATGAAGTCTATTTCTGCCAAAATATTATCTCTATTCAGAAATCCGGGCTCTAGGGGTAACACTGCAAGTAAAGTCTCCAAACATTTGTTTTTAGATAAACTTGATTTAATTAATGATAAATACAGTAACCAATTGATTAGATCTCTTTTTGTCAGTATCTCTTCTCCTCCATCTAAATTTGTTTGGATTAATATGTTTCCCTCATTCGAGTGGGAACATTTTTGGGGAGGTCTTAGTCGGTATTGTGTATCAAATAAAACCAAAGAAGTGTCTTTTAAAATTGCTCACAGAATATATCATGTGAAAGACACATTAGAGCGTTTTCATCAGGATATTGATTACAATTGCTGTTTTTGTAATTGTGAAAGAGAGTCTATTGTGTACTTATTTTTTGAATGTCCCTGTTCTTCAATCTTTTGGTATGAGATGTCTCAATTTCTATGGTGTTAAAATGAACTGCAACCTTGTCTTAAATTTGTCATCTGTCTTACTTTAATACAAATTAATTTGACTTTTCAATAAGAAAAATGTATGTTATCGATTTGTTTTTATTATTAGGAAAATGTCATATTCATCGAACTAAATGGAGTCGCGACGTGTAGGCTAGTTACATTTTTGATGAGGTGCGTGTCGGGTTACGGCAAAGGGTACGACGTATGGTACACGTCTGTGCGTATGCTACGCCGTACCTACTACGCAAACCCGACGCAGAAGTATAAATTGGCCTTAATTCACTTGCTTGTTACAAATTACATGGATCTACAAAATCCTAAAATCATACAAATCCTGTTTTACAACCTTATATTTTCTGTCAGAATGCTTGCACAAACATTTTAAGTGGCTAAATTAGATCATATGTGTACCTTTATTTCCCTAGAACAGTATATAGTTCTCAAACAAGGAGTGCCTTGAAGTCAAAAAAAGTTTGAAACCACTGTACTCAACAAATCAAGAGCAGTCAGGTGTCTCGCTCTTGCTGTTTTCGATTTGATAACTTATTGAATAGAAATCACCAGAAACATTCATCAGATTCTCAATGCATAAAATTCCTCTTCATGGCTGATCTATAGATCAGCCCACTCAATATGTGTAAGCAATTCAAAATGAACCTGAAAGTTTGAAAATAAGAGCTTGCATTAACATTTTCAAAGGCTAAATCAATTACATGATGTTATGTGGATGCATGCATTTTCTATTTATAGGAAGACTTATGCATTTTTGAAAGGCCACTAGATGGCACTATACCATTTGTTCAAAGTTTGAGATGAAGCACGCGCAGTGAGCTGCAGAAGGATGGGCAGATCTGGTGTGACGAGGTCAACTGCAAGTCTTTTGCACAATTTGCCAACTCAACATGGCTAAAGAGGCTAGATTTGATGTATCTTACATTTGTTGACTTGAGTGACTTAAGCATCTGGGAGAATATCACAGTCAAGCCTCTTTAGACGACTTATTTTTTACATTAAATGATTGGAAGAACAATTATGACTAAGGATCATCAGCAGACCTAAATCTTGATTCTTTTCCAACTCTTCTCTATCTTTTTCCTTTCTCTTTTCATGTCACTCACAATCCTAAATAATGGACTCACTGATTCCCAGTTCACTCTATTTTTCATGCTATAGAGCATTTATCATTAATTTATCACTTTGCCTCTTCTTTCCTTTCCTGCCTGTCTCTTTCCATCTAGTTTTCCTCTCTATCTCATTGCCTTCTGTTCTCCTTTCAGCATGAATCGTGTGTGTGTGTGTGTGTGTGTGTGTGTGTGTGTGTGTGTGTGTGTGTGTGTGAGTGAGTGTGTGTGTGTGTGTGTGTGCGTGTGTGTGTGTGTGTGTGTGTGTGTGTGTGTGTGTGTGTGTGTGTGTGTGTGTGTGTGTGTGTGTGTGTGTGTGTGTGTGTGTGTGTGACTTTAGCAAAGTGGATATCTCCAGTGACTGTGGGGTAATTATCCTTCATCACAAGTCATGCTCTGCTGCTTCCTGCCTGTTGGGGGCTGGGAGACACGGGCCCATCAGTGCAACTGTTTCTGAGGCCTGTACAGGAGGGGATTCGAGAATACTGAAAGCTTGTCGGCATACCAAGCTGACATTCTCACATTCTTTTTCTCATTCATTCACTCACTCACTCATCCACTCACAAACTGCATCCGTTGGCATTGGTCAGGGGTTTCCCCTTGTTTGTTTGTGTCAGTTGGGGCAGTCAACATGACAGTTATTTTTCATCAAATTCTAAACCCAACTGCCAATTTGTTTGTTGGTGTTTGTTGGCCTTTGTCTGTGCGAGTATATATATAACTTTAGATTTTTCTGAGCTGCAATTAAAATACGTAATATCGAGGAGGCCATTCGTTTTCGCCTTTCGCCCACTATTCGACAAGCCCACCAGGAAAGTCCTGGTGCTCCTGATGGCCAGTACATGTGTAACAGGCATTTAGACCAGTTTAATCCCATCCACTGAAGGGATGTCTATTAAGTTAGGAAAGAAATCAAGCAATTTGACAATCATACTTTGCAAACTGCTTGCCTGCCACTTTTGGGAGCCATTGTGCATTTTATAGCTGTTTTCTCATTACAAAAGCCATTTGTGCCAGGCTATGTGAGAGGAAAACAACAAAGCAACAAGCAGAATGAGGAGAGGTGGGCGGTGAAGTTTAAAGAGGAGGCAAAAATAATAATGACTTAGGCTTCACATCGGTTAATAGAACCGTAAGGAGTATGGATGCTCCTGAGTCAGCATGTAGGACCTGCTGAAGTGAGCTTAAATCTCTTGATGGACATCCAAAGCTAATTTAAATGGGTCGGACGGCTGTTGGCAGCTCAATGACTGCCTACCTCACTAAATGCTGTGCCTGACAGAAGCTACAGGCCTGAGTGAAGCTGTCAGGATTGGGGACCCTTGAACTTGTACTGTACCACAAAGCTCAGTAGGCTAGTTGGTCTAATGAGTGATTTAGATTTAATGATGCCATAAATACAATACTAATTACGGGCTGATTCATTATTTTAAAATATGATGACACATCTGGTGATGTTATGAAATATGTGAGGGATAATAAGCAGAGGAAATTGTTTTATAACCTTACCTGTATACTGTATATCCTAATGTTTCTGCTAAGAAAAACAGTCCAACAACGTAAAAATTATTTACCTATAGCAAGAAAAACATTGCAACAACTTTATATACTGTAATAATAATATTAAAGACCCGCTGTGGTGAAAATCAAGTTTTTAATTGTTTATATGTCTATGAGGTGTTTTTATTAGACAAACCATGTGCAAAGTCATACGTCAACACCATCTTGTTTGCACATGACGTCACTGCTGTGGTGGGAAATGCAGATGGAGGGCAGGAAGCTATTTTCTACATAGGAAGGACTATCACAAATTCAAAATGCCTATGTTTTGCGTCGTTTATGGTTGCTCAAATCGATCAAACTGAGAAACCACAAGGAGCTTTTATCGTTTACGTAACTTTGATCATTTTTTTTTAAATTGTAAAAGTTTTTGTCTCTTAAGTTTTGTAGAATTCCGTGAAAACAGTGTCACACGCTGGGCACTCAGCTTCAGCCATCATATAAAGGAAAGGTCCACATAAAAATGTGTTCAACAAGTTGACAGAAGTCTAACTATTTATTTTTTGGAAAGGTGAAATGTAACTAAAGGTTTCTTGTTGTCTTTGTATATATTCACTTTCCCATTTGGCCACGGAGGAGAATCGAAGAGGGTCAAATTCAGCGGACAGACACCGACTCACTGCATTTTTTTTGTTGTATTTATTTCATCAAATGACAACCAAAATCAAATCCATAGAAGCTGAACTGTTTTGAAGTGGTAGCGTGCAATTTCTGCTAATTCACAAGCCGAGTAAGAGTCATAATCACAATGTTAATTATTAAACCGAACAAAATACAAAACCTTTTAAAAACACTCAGCAATGCGATTATTTTATTGAGCAATAGGCTGTGGGTTTAATCAGTGACATAATTATTAGATTTGATTTCCTGCATCATCCCGTCACCCCTCAACCTGCTTCCCTTAGTGTTTTTACACTTGTAAAAAGCATATTACATTGTCCCGTTTTCTCCCTGAACGATGATGTGAGTTCATATGGCAATCCTCGATTCAGCATAAATAACCTACAATAGTGAAATTTTTCACAATCACTATACAGAAAATCTAAATACTGCCCTTAATTACTAGCAGAAAGGCAGCGAGATATAACCAAAACGCGATATAAACTTCTGTTTGTTTCTCAACATCATCTCATCATCAAACGTTGCTGAAGGCCATCTCAATTTGAAGGATCCTTGGAAAGCAGCCTTCGTTTTGAATCCTTCCTTCGGCCTGTTTTGAAGGATGCATCGGATGTGTCCTTCGAGGCCTTAATTCACCCACAACCTTTTGCACACATTCCAATTCACGAAATTAAACTGATGGAAAACAAGTCGGTACTGAGCTTGTCTGAGTTTATTATGAAATGTAAGAAGGTGAATTGACATGAAATGCCGTGACAACACAGCGGCGGGAACATGTGACGCAGCCATGCACTCTTACTAGAGTGTCTCATTCTAGCATTTAATTGCTGAGGAGTACACTAGCCATACAAGCCTCAGAAGAACTAGGAAAGACGCAGTCTTGGTATGGATGCAACCTTCCGTTTGAGAAACACCCTATCTTCCTTCTTCTGAATTTAATGGCAGTTGGCAAACCAGCTTTGGTGCATTTCCGCCACCTACTGGAGTGAAGTGTAAAGCATTCAAGGCAGGGTGGGTTTAAGAAACTCAGAAAACTGCTGGATTTTGAAAGTATCCAACAGAGAAACTTCCACCCCCTCCCTTCTGGGCTCCTTCCAAAGCCACGCCCCCAAAACACATGAACGCGTGATGCTGACCACTCAGCTGGAGGCTCGGCGTTTACCAGCGCCGAGTGGAGAGGAGTGCAGAGCATGAAGTGACATCACCTTTTTTTGCCTTGTTTGCCTGCACTGTCTGTATATGCAGGTAAAGGTGGTACTGGGAATTTGACTGCTCTTTCTCTGCCATAATTGTGAGACTTCCTAACTTCCGGCCGATACGTGCCTTTCCTCTTCCGAAATGAGCGAGTCAACCGAGTGCGCACATGTGGGCAGCTCCTGTTGCAGAAGGGCTGTTAGCCATAGCAGCGAGGGAGTGTGACAGTCGCCCACTCAATCATTGCATCCGGTGCGAATGGAATAATGAGCTGTGTTTATTGCAACCCTGAGAGGACTACAGACACTCTATTTTTATAAACTCCTTTTCAGAGTACTTACATTTTAGATATGTATTGGTATATAAAGACAGTTTAAACAAATTTGGCAAAAAGGGTTTTAGAAACAAATTGCCTACCCTGCCTTTAAAGGAAAATAAATATTTAATTATTCTAATCAAATGTGGGTTAGGGTTAGGGTTTTCTTAAAATATTCTAATAAAGCAGTAGTCACTTATGAATTATTGTTCAGCAAGTTCTTTAAATGTTAACCTTTTTATTCCTACAGCCTTAACCTCTTTTATGAGCTGAGATCTTTCTTCATTATAACCAGAAAACTTTAGAAGAGCATGTTCGACTGTTTCTGGAAATCCACATATGCTGCACAATCCTGTGTTATGTTCAAAATTTAAAAAAGTGATTGATTTAAAGCTGTGTGTCCAATACAAAGTCGTGAAATTATTGTGTCATACATTCTTTTGCCACAAACTTCTCACATATCCTACTTCTTTATTTATTTTTATATAAGTGGCTTCCCTTTCCTTCATGTGTCCACAACTCTTGCCATTTATTCTTAATTATCTTTTTATTTAAGCCCTTCAAGTCAGCTTTCCCCATAGGGACATTAACATTAATTATTGTATACTTTAAAGCCTTTTTTTGCCAACTCATTTGCTATTTCCTTTCCCACAGTGCTCACATGAGCAGGATTCATGACTGATGAATTCTAAACAGGGTCTGAAGAGTTTCTATAAGAATTTTCTGTCTTGAGTCAGATTTTCCATTTTTTCAGACTTATAAGTCTTGATAAAGAATCAAAACAAATAACAACTTGTGGCAAATGTACCTCTTCCACCCACTGAAGCGCCAATTGAATAGCAATCAATAGTGAGGAGTAAACAAGTAAGAAATCAGATGCTTTTTCACCTATTTTAAAGTCCAGCTGTGGAATTACTACTGCTGCAGCTGTATGCCCAGATTGAGGATCTTTTGAGCCGTCAGTATTTGAGTACAATACAGATACACTTGATGTAATTATTGTTTCATCAACAAATCTTTAGAAATAACCATGGAGGTATAGCTGATATTGCCACTGTCAGACTCATTTCATAAACAAAAATTACCATTCTTTGTGCCTCAATATTAGCATCCCACCCAAAACTGGCTACTTGTAATATTCATATTCTCAGCATCTTTAAAAGGGTGACTATTCTTGTCCTTTTACTGATATCCAGTAAAACATTTTAAATTGTTGCCACCTATTTACCAAAGGCGTTTCTCCAATTTCCCATGTTCTAAAAGCCCCTCAGAAAATTCTTAAAACCTGAGATTGTATACTTTCAATCTTTTTTATCTTGCGATGCTGATGTGGAAGAATAAACAATGCTGTCATAATCTATTGTACATCTTATACATCACTATATACGTATTCTTCATAATGAGGCCCAGTTAGCTCCCAATCTGTCCCTGCCAAGCATCTGAGGATAGTAGTTCCCTTAGATTTATTTACTATATTTTGAATATGTAATGCAAATGTTGCCTTAGAGTCCATTCCTAAGAACTTGATTTCTGAAACTTGTTCTAAACCCTGTTTGTACAACCATAGACTTATTTTTTATATTTTTTCTTTCTTGAAAAACATACTACATGAGTTTTGTTTATAGAGAACCTGAATCCCCAGCTGTTAGCCCATTTTTCAACTTCATTAATAGCCTCCTGCATTTTTCCTTTAACTTTATTAACATTTCTTCCTCTTTTCCATAATGCCCCGTCGTCCGCATACAAAGATTTTTCTACTCCTGTTCCAACTTTAGAAAAAATATAATAAATAAAAATAATAAATAAAATAGGGCTAAAGACACTACATTGATGTGTTATCCCGTTATCAGTTGTGTAAACCTTCGAATATGATGATCCCACCCTAACCTGTATAGTATGATCCATCATAAAATCCATTACCCAGTTATACATCCTTCCTTTAATTCCCATTTTCACCATTTTCATTTAAAGCCCTCCTTCCACATCATGTCATATGCCTTCTCAATATCAAAGAATACACCAATTAAAACTTCCTTACTATTGCTTTTCTGATTTCTGTTTCTAGGCATATAACTGAATCCATTGTATTTCCCCCTTTTTGGAAACCACTCTGGTGAGGATAAGCATATTCTTACTTTCAATCTCATAAACTAGCAACCATTTTTTCCATTATTTTGCAGAGATTTGATGTTAAGGCTATAGGCCTAATTAATTAGGTTAGAGTAATCCTTACCAGGCTTCTCCACTGGAACAATGACTCCATGTTTCCAAATAGACGCAAGCTTTCTATATATTCATTTCCTGTTAAAAAGTCTTAAAATAATGTTCGATGATATATCCGATAGGTTTCTTATCACTTCATAACATACTTCATCCTTTCCTGGAGAATTGTTTTAATCCCACTAACACAATTCAAAAACATCGTCCCTCCTCAAAATTGCTGGTTTATTTGCCAAACTGTGCCTCCTCATTTCATTTGATATATTTCCATTACTATGTACTTTAATAAATGTTCTTACTAATTCTGCTTTTTCACTGTTAGAAACAATTTGCTTACTGTCACTGATGAAAACAGGAAGGTTATTAGCCTACGTCTTTGGATTCCATAGTACCACAGAATTCTCTCCAAAGGTGTCTTTTAGCATATTTCATCACTTCCCTTACCTTAATCTGTGTTCTCTTATACTTAATAAAATCATTGAATAAAAATGTTTTACTTACTTTGTACAGATTCTTTCCCTTATTGCTTTTTTACATTCTTCTGGGGACTGCTTTTTTCTTATACCTTTCTGTATTTTTTCCAATAATCTTTTCTGCAGTATTAATAACAACTCCACATATTTTGTAATTTAATACCTCAGTGTTCATTTACATAATTTAAAGCAAGCAATTTTTCTTCACTTTTTTCCTTTCCACCTGTATTATTTCTCTATTTGATATCCACTTCAACCCCTAATTTACATATTATAAGGAAGTGATCACCCATTAAAGTATTATTCAATACTCTCCTATCAGTAAGTCTAGCTAGATTTTGAGACATAAAAGTTTAATCTAAAACTGAACTCCTCCCTAATGCCATATCTACAATCCATTTCACTTTCATAAACCTAATCCTAATTTAATGAAGTACCCCTCCACCATTTCCGACTATCGTAAAGCCGTATAACCCTGAACTACAAAACTAAGGTGAGGTTCAAGCCATGACTCTTGAACAAAAATTATAGGTGGTTTATTTTCTAATTCATCTATAAACTCTTGGCCGTTACCAAGTAAGATACTTGCATTCCATTGCAGTAGGATAAAAACCATCAATATCCACCAGTCCCACATGGTGCCTACGAGTTGTTCGCCTGTATATTAAGAATCTAATTTATTTGTTCGACCGTTATTCCTTCAATTTCCAAGTACTTCCCAGCCACTCTTATTATTATTATTATCCTTTCAGATCTGGTATCTGTTTGCTCAGAGCAATTAATCACTTCTGCCATAAAAGCAATGAATGATTTTCTCTACTACCATTGTTTTGTCATTCATTCTACAGTGATTATCACATGGCTTTATCACCGTTTTATCAGAATCCCTTTGTTCTTTCTGCTGATCTTCTCTCCGCACACTTTTGATTGCTTCCACATAAGTCAGCCCCTCTGTTCCTTTACAAATTTAAATTTGTTAAGCCTCTTTCCTAAACTGGCAGCAGCTTACTCTGCACTATGGGCCCCTCCACAATTGCAACACTTATGCCGAGTTCACACTGCACGATTTTCAAAGTAGTCGGGTCACTGTTCTTTTCACACTGCACTATCTGGGGTAACATTCAGTTGCTACTGTGTTCACACTGCACGATGGATCATCGACAGTCGGTTTCACACTGCATGACTTTCAAGAAGAATAATCGCCGACAACTTCTGTCTGGTCCGCAAACTACATTTCACAACCAAACACACGCGAGAAGTGATAAGGAAATAACACAAAATCTCGCATGCATAAGACCGCAGTTCTCGCGCGAGACTGCAAGAAGCTTGTGATCCAAATTGTCTGTGCGCTGATTTGCAGCGAATAGGAGAAAAAGAAAAACATATTATGCATGATGAAATGATTGGGGAGACGAGGGGAGCAAGGATTGTGTGTTCTGCAAAGAGAGTTGGGGGTAAATAAATAATTTTGCAATGTGCAGCTGTTGCTGCAGGTCAAGCAAATGTTTGTGCTTTTTTTCTGTTTGATCTAATTGTAATTGTAAATATATATATAATTAAAATAATGATATTGTGGTCTAACTCCTCCCTGAACATCCCGCTGCCCTGTTTCTTTCTCTCTTATTGGCTGTAGGTCGTCGCCAATGTAGTTTTCAGTCAGAACACATTCACACAGCAGGATTTTGAATTGTCGGCGACTCATCTGTGATTCACTCAGTTCTTGTCTTTGATCATTCACACTGCGTGATTGTCACTCACGTGAATGAGCACTGACTTGCTATGATTTCGGGCATTTGTCAGCGATCTCCCAAAAACCTGTCGGTGAGCGAAAATCGGGGCTAAAATCGTTCAGTTCGAACGCCATTAGGGTTCACTCCGTTTCCAAATTTTCCGTATCCATGTTCACCTCCGCATCTTGTACAGCGTTTTTTTACCTTTACAAACCGCAGCCACATGCCCAAATCTCAGACATTTGTATCATCTAACTGGAGGAGGGACATACGGATGAACTACATAACTAACAAAACCAAGATACACTCTATTGAGAAGTATTTTCCTCATCAAACTGTATCATCACTGAAAGACTGTCCCCTTTCGCTATCCAATTCAGATCCCTGACTTCCAGTTTTGTTCCTTTTCCTATTCTCTAGTAATGTCCATCTACTATTCCTACCTCCTTCAAAATCCCCACCGAACAAGCCATTTCAGAGTTGCTACCGGAAGCAGCGTCATTTCCTTCCAAGGGGGTAATCCATCAGCCGGAAACTGAAGCCTCGCGGGAGCCGCAATTGTAGCAGAACTTCACCTGCTGTTAGCATTCCCTTGACCCCCAGTCATTTTGGCGTCACTTTGACAGCGAATAACTTTACATCTGAGACGTCCAAAGACTTCATTTGGCCATTATTTATTTCTAAAGAAACACGACAATGTATAAAAGGCTCCATTACTTTGTATCTTACGTTATGGCCCTGTAAAAGCCGTTTTTGTAAAAATAGGCTAACGATTGCGTCATAACCACGTGACTTTCTGTCGCACAATAGAGACATTACCGTGTAGACAGGAGGAGAAGCTCGCAGGCAATCTTTTACTGTCTATGAGGCAATCGGGGGGACATAGAGGCATAAAGTCAAGGGAAAAGCCCATAGATAGAGAGTCCATAAAAGCAACAGGACAAAATATTTCAACAACGTTTTAGAGGAATTAGGTGATTCAGATTTGTCTTGGCACAGCTACTAGAAGATTTACAACTGCCAGACTGTCGTCAAGCTCAGTTTGAGCCTGCGCAGTCGCTCAGCCATCAGGCAGGAAGTGCAATAATCGAGCTTCAGTCTTCTCCGTTGAAATAAATGGGTTCGCTGTGTCCACTTCTTTTACTGTCTATGTTTCCTTCCATCTCAAGATCTCCGCTTCAGACTGTCTATGCTTCAGGCACAACCCAGTGTTGCGAACCGCCCGATTGCTTAATAACAATTAACAATGTAGCAAAACATACCTAAAAATGCAATTTCTTTCACTTAAACTATATAAATAATCAGGATAAAAATAAAAGATTATTACATGAATTAAAGTTTGATTGATTACATTATGAATCGCGAGAACAGCTTTAGATCAGGCATACTACTGGGGTCCTAAGTTGGGACTCATCTCTTCACCACACCGGTCGGGTTGCAACCTTTATCTTCTGCTTCGATGGCAGGCAAGTCTTTCAATTCAGTAGAAAATTCGCTCCTCTTCATAAGGATCACGTCCAACATATGTTGTGATTTTCTGTTTGTAACGTTCTAAACCAGCACAGTACGAACTTTCCTGAATCTCGTCCAAGCGTGCCGCACAAGCCCTGAAAAGTGAAGCCAAAGCATCTCGATCGCCCCACAGTGACTGGTCCTAGTATAGGTCATAAACCCCGCCCTCCCTGTGTTATGCATGAGACCAACTAAACAATTAAATTACACTTCACATATCTTTTTTCCAAAGATAGTTTCTGTCATTTACTGTAGTTTTTATCACGCTGATGTAATTTCAAATGTTTGTTTTTAAAATAAGTTTTTAGTTAGTTATTTGATGCTATAAAAACGGTGCTGTGACGTCATGACTGACAGGTTCTGTGAGCGAAGTTCACTGAAGAACCAACGGACTTCGGGATCTTCGGAGGACTGAGGAGATTGTATTTACTTTATTTTAACAAGCCACTTGTCGCACTGCAATCAACAGACATCAAAATTGGAGCAGAGCGGAGCAGACATAGGCCACTTAAAAAAAGTGCAGGGACTACTAGAGTCCATTCAGTGAGAGTGAGGGAGGGGTGTTGATTTTGCGGCTTTACTTCCTGCTCACTACTGCGCAGGTCTGGTCCCGAGATCGCAACTGCGCAGACACAAGTCCCAAGATGTATGCGCCATAGAGAGCCTAAGTCCCGATCCCCTCCGCTTCCGGCTCATTGGACCTTATTTCGGAAAAAATATGTATGGTAGTCAATGGCGAGAGACAACTTATCTTTTCATTCCGTCTGAACTGTGACCTGAAATACACATATGATGTTTGTCAATTTAAAAGATAATTATGAAAGTCAAGAAAGTCACAGTTTGTCATAAAACAAAAGAGTAACATTTAGATTTATGTGAAAATCGCTCAATGAATTACATCTCTCGCCTCGCACTATGTACGTCACCAAGCTCGAATGTGTGCAGTCTAGTACAAAACACACAGGCATGACGGCGTAATGTTACGATTATAATGTTAGACTATAGAAAAAATGACAGATGTTAGCTCCAGTAAAGTTAGCTTCATTCATTGAGAGAAAAGGGATGGCGTCAAATGCGCGCCTTTTGGGTTTGTAGTCTTTGTAATTACGTATTTTCACAGTCTTATACCTCAACAGTTTTAAATCAAACTGTGAGTCATCTTGACTTTAAAATGTATCTTTTAAATTGACAAACATTTATGTGTAATTCAGGGCACAATTCAAACGGGATCCAAATATTTCTTGTCTCTCGCCATTGGTCTGGTATCGCCATTGGTCACACTGGCATCTCGTATAAGCACAGCATCAGTTGGCCAAAAGAAAGTTCGGTTCAGCGACGGTACTATCACGCATGCGCAGTATCTCCAGCTCATTGGTTCTCCGTATCGAACGTGTCCGAAAGAAACAGTTCTCGGTTCGTACTGGTGATTCGAGAACCGCTGAAGCAGTAGGCTTGTGTGTGTTTACACAATACAGTTTAATATGTGGTTTCTTTTGATTAACACATTATAATCCTTGGCATCCATCCTTGGCAAGAGTAATACGTCAAAGATTTATATCAATTTTCTTAGAAATTAAATTAGCTCTTCCTGAAAATAATGTTTTAGTATAATAATAAATGTTTAGTTTTACAATCCATGTTTCCAATCTTTAAAATAATACAGTGAAAATTATGTGATAGGCCTAAACCTGTTTCCAACATGTTCTATTTTGTTACAATTATTGATGTTCAACAAAATAGCCTACTTAAGAAACAGGCACAACACTTCTCTGGAGTTCATACCATCTGACACTGCGATACAATAATAGACTTGGTTAATTCAGTAATTCTGGCAGTCATTCAGTAAGGAAATATTTACGAAGGAAAACTTTGTGATTCTACAATTCCACCACTAGAGAGCAGCATTTCCTCTGTAATGAAAACAATGGCTTTTTGAGTCCATACGCTCAGAGGATACATTTGGTTAGAGGGAGCTTGTGGGACATAACTCTTAGGATGCATTATGAGTCAGACAGCCAGTTGTGGGGCGCTGGGGCAGCAGATGGGCTATTATCTGGATCTGTGCGGGAGTGATGGAGAGCCAAGTCTGTGCTAGATACAACACCCCATTACTCAAACAAAATATCACTGTGCCAAAGAAATCCCTCTGCTTATACTGAAGATTGCATGCACTCTTTCAAACAATAATGCTGCCGCTCGGAAAATTCACAACAAATACAAAAAGATACTGGGTGAATAATAAAAATAAAAAAAACAGACAACAACAAAAACAATTAGGGTGATGACAGTTTATTATTATCATGATTAATTGTTTGGCTACAATAATACTAACACCAATAACAACTACAATAATTATACTACATAGTAGGGAAGTATGGTTTTGGATTCAGTCAGCGATATAATCTGAGCATTAGTGTTATCTAATATCAACTGGCTCTTGTCTGTTTGTTGTAGTGCTCTCTGAAAGCCAAGACATGACAAGATCACCACACACTTCCTCTTCCTCTTCACTTCCATGTATCGTGTCCCATCGGGCATGACATTTTACCAGCCCTTAAAGTCTTCTAAGAGCTTAATGAGACGACGGACTGTTCATCAGCCATGGCACACTGAATTTAGACATGCTCAGTCAAGGGGTCATAACGAAGAACTGCGACACTCTGCGCTAGTTACTCTTCATATTGTGGGATGAATGGGATAAAGCATCAGAAACCTGCAAGAAAAAATCATGTACTGTAAGCTGTTTTCGAAACCCAGTGCAATCTACAGGTTAAGAAGTGGAGTCAGCCAGGATCATGCAAGTCAATCAGTTTTATAATTGTCTGTAATTAATTAAAGATATGGGTCATTACCTTGTAGTCAAGTGTGTCTTTGCATTTCAAGGTTGCTTTTACAATCTAACTTGATAGCCTGAATGTATCTACCGAGAATAATAATCACGTCCTCGCTGTGAGTCAACACATGACACGCTCGTGTCTCTCTGGCAAGGGTTTTTCAGGGGGGTAAAAAAGCACATAAGCATTCAGCAGTCATGACAGGCACCCACCATCCAGGGGTAAGTAAATAATTACATTTTTTTCATATGAACTATTGCAGTCACAGGAAAATGAGTTGAATGGGTAAATAAACTCCAAGCAGATAGAAGCCTTCATTTGCCTAAGATTGCAATGCATAGCAGTGTTTTTATGGTTTTACAACCAACTGCTCATTTTGTTTTCACAATGCATTCATATATCAGCAGCTGCCTATTATCTGCCAGATTAACTTCAAACCTCTGTGACTGTGATTATTTATTATTATTATTTTAAATTGGCTGATGTTATTGATTACTGCTGCAGTTTTGTCATTCTCTCCTCTGTCATTTTACAAAGATTTGATCTGATATTGTCACGTGATATTATGTGAACATGTCATAACTTGACTTTTAGAGAATTGACGGCACTGCCACCATCTACCACAAACAACAATCATTCTGGAATTTCATTTCTGTGTAACGGCAGAAGGCCCTTATCGTTTTAACCATATTTCTCCCCTTTAGGCAAACACACACACAGGCACACACACCTTTACTACTGTCACACAGTATGTGTTATAGTGTTCAGTAACTGCAGCTTGTCCATGGCTTTTAATTAAGTTCTTATCAGAGCTGTGTGTCTGTGCATTCACAGGCTCCTGGGACGCCCCTAGATCCACACTCCCATCGGATGCAGCAGACCCCTCGGATATATCCTTCAGCTCAATTTCTCTGCCAGTCGATCTGCTGTTTTATCACATGGCTCTCTATAATTCTTTATTCTGATTGGTCAATCGTGCCAACCAGCGATGTGATATTTCCTAATATTTGCCTAAGCTGTCTTGTCTGTCGTATCCTCTTTGCTTCAAGATTTTTCTCTGCGTAAGAATATGGATGTGTTTCGTGAGAGTGTGTGAAAAGTGTAAATTGTGAGTTGCAGCCCTGCCTAAGTTTACCTATGTCACAACCCATTCTCACTCCCAACAGGTGTCAACAACTGAAGCATGGTCAAGCGCCCGAGGCGTCACATAGACATAGAATACGCCAAAGGCGCCCCTTGGCGTCACTCTATGACGCATTAGGAACTCCATTGCTTTCAATGGGAAACCTGTGGCGTCAATAACAGACGCGAATTTTATCAGTAGGAAATAGTCCTGAAGAAGTCTCATTCCGAACACATCGCGATATTTGGCATCCGGTCATGTGTGCCAGATGTTGGTAAGTAGCATGGTAAGTAGGCTAGTCGTAAATACCATAGACAGTAAAAGAAAAAACGCTGTCCAAATAATAACCTACTTGTTATAATGTCTTTTCTTTTTGTCGATATTAATCAGATTAGCTCTCTAATGTTCAGTCACTGCATTATATCTGTCATCTCCACGGAGGCTTTTCGTTTCATTGCTTTCTAATTCAAAACACCTTACTAAACTAACGTGATTAAACACTGTCTGTCGTGACGTGCTATAGGCCTAGACCTTCAATCAGTAAATCATATTCATATCAGGTTCAACGTAGTACAATTAGTTCCAAAGTGGTATTTGTAGTAGAAGCGCAGTAAAAACAACACTTACCATGCTCTTACCACAGTAACCTTAGTTTTACTGTGATAGGTATAGTAAAAGGACAGTAACCACAAAACTTACCATGCTTTTACCACAGTATTTGCAGTTTAAATGTGTCATTTGTTGTAAATGCACAGTAACCACAACACTTACCATGCTTTTACCACAGTAACCTTAATTTTACTGTGATACCGTGATAGGTATAGTAAAAGGACAGTAACCACAGAACTTATCATGCTTTTACCTCAGTATTGGTAGTTTTAAAGTAACATTTGTTGTAAATGCAAAGTAACCACAACACTTACCATGCTTTGCATGCCTAATAATTTAAAACCCCTAAAATTGTAAGGTAAATCTGTGATATTTCCTTTAAATAATCCTATTATACATAATTATATTTTATTTTCTCTTTTTTCTGCTGAAAAGACCAAATGGGCCTTTCGGACTCAGTCAGCTCATTATTGTTTGAGGAGAAGTGAACAGAAGAGACGAAAAGCTGCAAAGGCAAATATTCACAATGGTATGTGTGTGTTGTTTTAACCCGTAATCAAACATTTTATCAAGCATTTGTTGTTTCTTAAACCTTTTCTTACAAACCCTTAGCCCAATCAGTACGAACGTAGTCTCTAAGTCTTAATAATTCACAAGATTTAACAAGTTCTCAAATTCATGCGATGCTCGTACATATTTGTATACTCGTACATAATCCTGCAGCTTTTTCTCCTGCTGTCGTTGGCTACTGCCTCAATTCCTGTAAATATTTATTGCAATATTTGTAAATCAGTTGCACCCCTTCTTGGAAAGTAGTCAGATGTCCCACACACTGTCAGAAAGTTTATATTAATTGCATTGTATTATTTAAAATTATTACAAATTGGAACCTGTCTGTTCATGTTCCAGTGATACATGTTGTCTCTGATTTTGCTAAACTAACACAAATCAACAAGATGGAGTCAGGTAACACAATATTAAAAAGTTACTATAGTATAATAACATATTTAATACATATGAAAACACAATCCAACACATTCTCACCTGTAAAAGGTTATCCCATAGAATGGTGCAGGTATGACGTCAGAACCAAGACGTCTAATTTGCCACTGGTTCCTTTTGGGATTTTCCTATGGGTTTTTAGAATGTTTTGTAATTTAGTATAAAAAAATACTGTGGCAATCATAACTTGAAGATACCTTTTGTACAACGTACACTCACACTTCAAGCTGTCTTAACTGTCTAGTTACTGTATAAAAAAACATACATTTGAACTGCTTCAAAATTTGTTTTTTGCCATGGGGGTTTGGAATTAACGCTGTAGAACTTCTAACGTCAAAGTATAGTCAAGTTATGTTTACCCAATAGGGAAATCTCGAAATCTCTGCAGTTTCACAACCAACAGCTGCGCAAAGTTGTGGCATCTTTGACTCTTACTGTAAGTAACGACACACTGACCGTTCCAAGATGGCGGGGGCACCGTGTCTGGAACGGTCGAATGTGGCGTCCACGTATTCATATCTATGGTTTTAACAACATGCCCGGATGTGTTTGCGCTCACATGTCGTGCATGATGCTCTTCTCAAAAACCCGGTGCTCAAGGTAAAATTAATTAAACTTTTAAAAAAAAAAACGGCCTACTCATTATGTCTTTAGAATGTGCTCACGTAGGCGTACAGGATAATGTATTTAACGAAATAAACACTTAAAAAAATAAACAACGGCACAAGGTTTAAAATCACCCCATGAGAGCGAACGAGAGCATCTGGAGCAGGTGACAGAAGTGAGGAAGGGGTTTACGGAATACACACACTGGCATAAATCACACAAATAATGCTCAGTGCCACAGCCAGCTGATTGCAGGAAAAATATATAGGCATAGGCACTCATGTTGATGAGATGCTTCTCCATAACGACATATATTGTTATGGATGGCCTATAGTTTTCATAAGAGCTTCGTGCTATATCCTGGACTGCGATGACAGGGGTGTTTTATTAGGAGACACACGTGACACTGACTTTGCTACCAACATCTGCACAGAGAAGCACGAGCTACAAAAACTGGCCATTCATATTTTATTAGTCATTTTGCTGGCTATCCATAATTCACAGCGGAGCATGCTTAACAGGCCTGCTCAGGGAGAGTGGGCCAATTATACGGCCCCTGTGAAGGAGGATTGATTCTGTTTGGGTCGTGGTGTCTATGTGTGTATGCACTATCTGTGTGTTTGTGTGGTCTGCAGGTGATTACAGGAGTTATAAAAGCAGCAGGCTGCAGGGAGATGGAGAACACGCAGGAATGGACAGTAGGATTAGCTTTTCTGTATCAGCTTGGGTTCTCTAAATGGCAGTGTTCATACAGAAAAATGTCAGCTTTTTTAATGCTATATTATTATTATTATTATTATTAATATTCATTTGTTCAAAGAAATTTAAGCACTTTTCCCAAATTGCTGTTTCTAGAATAAAATTTGGTAAAGTGACACCATTATATGAGAACTGAACTGAGCTGGACGATGAATCACGGTTTTCTCCAGAGCGGCTATATATATAAATTAACTAAATTAGTAACTCTTTACAACAAAAATGAATCATCAAGTAACTTACTTAAGCTGGTTCTATGGTGCTATTTTCTTCTAGAAACAAATCTTGTTGCATTATTTTCCTGTTATCTCTGTAAAGCTGCTTTGAAACAATCTGTATTGTGAAAAGTGCTATATAAATAAAGGTGACCTAAATTGACTTGACATTATTTTTATATTTCTGCCTGTGTGCCACACACACACACACAAATGTCCCCCGGACATTTGAAATGTCCCCCGGTCTGTCAGTCCTTACCTACGCCACTTGGCGAGCACGAAATCCTCCTAAGGGCCTGCGTGCATCTTTCTATTTTACTGTAATATCTCCCTCATTGAAGACTGGAGCTAACCCCTTTCAACAGAGCCCTGCCATGGCATAAAAATGCAACACGCACAAACAGATTAGTCCATAGAAAGAAGAAATTTCAGCGACTGCTTACATTTGCTTTTTATTCAAGATCATTAAATGTTGACAGTTCTTCTGTCATTAAGAGGAGGGAGTTAAATATGGCTTTGAAATGTAGTGCCATCACATTCAAACAAAAACTGAATATTAGAAGGTAGTCATTTCAACAGGAGGACATATCCATTTCAAACTACATGAAAAAGCCCTCTGAATGTGCATTGTGTTTCTAACAACATAATTTTAAAGCACAGAATTCTTAGACTAAATTAGAGACTAGTGTCTATAAATTACACCCTGTCCAGACCCTACTCAAGATGGCACATTTAGAAACAATGATTGCAAATGAGATCTTTATAATATCTCTATTGTTTGAGATCTGAACTGAGAAGAGCATATGCTGAACTCAATTCTTTTTTTGTATGATTGCATCTCATTTCAAACCATTTGAAATGCACTTTTTTCCAATTACTAACACAGCAATGAAAAATGACATTTCTTTAATCTTATTTGCTTCTAGACAACAATGAGATTAAATGAAGAGCAAATTTAGTATTTTACTTAAATAGATAGTTCACACAAATATGAAATTTATCCCATAATTTATCCATTTAAGTAACCTCAAGCCATCTCTGGTTATACACACATTTTTTTGACTTTCTTCTTTCAGCCAAACCCAATCTGAGTTTTGTTAAAAAAAATAGCTCTTCCAAGCTTAATAATGGTAACTTAGATTTGTAAGCCCAAAAAAGCACATCCATCTCAACTCCTGTACGGCCGTTACCGGAAGCCAGTGATTCTAGTTTGTAAAGTTATAAATAAGGATATTTTTCTTACAAAAATGCATCGCTTTGCTTCAAAAGGCCTTTGGAGCCATATGGACAACTTTTATGAATGAATGCACTTTTTTGGGCTTCAAAATCTCAGTTACCATTCACTCCCGTAATAAAACTTGGAAGAGCCAGGATACTTGTTTAATATAACTCTGAATATCAGGGGCGTCATGCAAGCCAAAATTCTGGGGGGGACACAATCTGAGACGTTGCAATTGTTTTCTGACGGGTGGTATGGATCATGTTAGGAGAGGTCAGGGTGTTTCTCCTCCTGAAAATTTTTAAATTCTGGCTGCTAAACATACCATTTCAATGCAGTTTGGGAGGGACAGAAATACCTTAATGGAGCTAGCAGCAACCCTCCTCTATCTGAGGACTAAGTTAAAGTATCTATTTTGTAATTTTATGTAAAAGACAGATTGATGAAAGAAGTGTAAGCTCAAATTCAAAAGCTTTTGAAGTCTACTTCATTAAACCATATTTACACACACACTTACTGTACACTTAGGCCTACTACAGATGATTTTAAAAACAGTACCATTGCAGTTTTTATGTTATGATTTTAAATTGGTATGTGACCTAAGAACAATCTTACATTAAAGGTACGTAAAGGTGCTAAGGTCTGGCTTTGTGGTGCTCTAAAATTAAGTTATTTTAATATTAATATGTGATGAAGGACTTTGAAAGAAGTTTGACAGTTTTTAAGTGCTTAATAAGGTTAACACTACCCCGTTTATTTGAAAATGGTTAATATTTGACAGAAATGTAAAAAAGTAAACAAATCAAATGTAAAATGTAACATTACTTTAGTAAAATCATTGAAATACTGTAGTTACACTGCTCATTATTATATTACTTTAAATAATGAACTTGTAAAGAGTAATTTATGAGCTAACAGAAAAGCTAGTAACTTGTACATTTAACCTACTATGGCTTATTGGCTTTGTATGGCAGGCAGTAACGTTAGCCAACTAGTTTACGGTTAGACTAGGCTAGCTATCGATAACGTTACACTGACACAACTTAAATTAATGCTCTGAATTCGCAGCTAATATCAAATCCATAACTTTTTGATCAAGTTAAAATTTCCAGGTTAACCACAAATAATCCAACTACCTTTTAATATCATCCGATAACTAGGCTAAATCAATGCCGATTTGTTGGTTTGCCCACTTACCACTTTAAGACCATCTGTAAAACATTGCTAGCTCAACGTGCAAGACGAGTGAGTTGCTTGAACATACACTGCAAAGATTCTAGAGCGCTACGCGCGTAGCGCTCTAGATTTGATATACACAGACACCATATTAGGAAAAAGGGGCAGGCTGATGCTGACCGATTTATTACACATCCAGAAGAATACATTTGAGTCGTTATAGGCTCTGGTATTATGGAGCATAATAGGAATAAAGTTGTGACAAAAAAATGATCAGGGAGGAAAAATCTGAGGGGGTAAGTGCACTTTGAATGGGCATGACGCCACTGCTGAATATGTTCGACTGAAAGAAGAAAGTCATATGTACCTTGGATGGCTTGAAGTGGAGTAAATTATGAAATAACTTCTGGGTGAACAAACCCTTTAAGTCGCCTTGTCACAGGTGTGTCAAGGAGGACTCAGATGCAGAACGAGTGATAACAGGTCTATTGACCAACAGTAGACGGATGACAAGATGTGGTGGGATAGGTGAACAGTCCAGACAATAGGCAGGGTTGAGACACAATGACAGCTTTTGTAACTAGCCGAGCAGCAGCTGTTACAAGCACAAGATGACTGTAGGCTGGGGAGTAGTAATGGCAGAGCAGAATGAGAACTGAGAATAGTAGCAATAGCCAGACAGGATCTTCAAGCACAACAGCAAGGCACTCCGGGATCTCAGGCTCAGCCCAGGCACTCAGGGATCTCAGACTCAGCCCAGGCACTCCGGGATCTCAGGCTCAGCCCAGGCACTCCGGGATCTCAGGCTCAGCCCAGGCACTCCGGGATCTCAGGCTCAGCCCAGGCACTCCGGGATCTCAGGCTCAGCCCAGGCACTCCGGGATCTCAGGCTCAGCCCAGGCACTCAGCGATCTCAGGCTCAGCCCAGGCACTCAGCGATCTCAGGCTCAGCCCAGGCACTCCGGGATCTCAGGCTCAGCACCAGGCACTCAGGGATTTCAGGCTCAGCACAGGGCACTCAGGGATCTCAGGCTCAGCGCAGGCACTCAGCGATCTCAGGCTCAGCCCAGGCACTCAGCGATCTCAGGCTCAGCACCAGGCACTCAGGGATCTCAGGCTCAGCCCAGGCACTCAGGGATCTCAGGCTCAGCCCAGGCACTCAGGGATCTCAGGCTCAGCACCAGGCACTCAGGGATCTCAGGCTCAGCACCAGGCACTCAGGGATCTCAGGCTCAGCACCAGGCACTCAGGGATCTCAGGCTCAGCCCAGGCACTCAGGGATCTCAGTCTCAGCCCAGGCACTCAGGGATCTCAGGCTCAGCACCAGGCACTCAGGGATCTCAGGCTCAGCCCAGGCACTCCGGGATCTTAGGCTCAGCACCAGGCTTGCTCCAAAGCAAAGAGTGTAAGCAGCCAGGGACGCTCTGCTAGCAGGACAGGAACTAGAGACACAGGAGAAAAGACAGACAGGACCGATGGCAGAACTAAAGCCCTAAAAAAACTTCTACACATAAAACACTAATGACTTTAGTAATAAGAAACAAACTATGTAACACAGAAGTACACAGTTGCACATCTAACGAACTGGCAACACATGAGGGAAAGAGCACACATATAAAGGGAGCTAAGAACAAGAGGAACAGGTGACAACACTTGGACAAGGAACAGGTGAATACACTCAGGTAAAGGAGGACTCAAACAAGGGAGCAGAGAACATGAGAAACAGGTGACAACACTCAGACAAACGTGGACTCAACTAGACAAGAGGGCGTGGTACAGGGAAACAAGGAGGCAGGAACAGAGGAGCACATGGCCAACACAAACAAAGACAGAGCCATATGTTCAAGCACAACATAGAGACATGAAACAAAGACAACATAGACAAAGCTGCCAGGGCAGAACCCTGACACTACTTACCAGATTATTTATCCTCTAAGTTTCAGAACACATCTGAACAGTATCTTAAACTGTGCTCAGATTTGTCAGATTTCAATATGAACTAAAACATTTCATTTCAAGCTACTATCCACATGAATTGTATCACTCTATACTCTATGTCTGCCAACGATTTTCTCATTTGCTTCTATTTTTATTTCTCCCAAGGAATTCTGTCATTTGAGCTCCACATGAGCACACAGCTCACTGTTGGAGAGCATGAGCTAAACGCAGATTACATCTTATACAGATGCTTAAATGAAACATGGTATCTTTATTAAGCCTACTGAGCTGTTGAAAAGAGCAACCTCTGATCAATAGTTTTCATCCAGGTATGTCCTTTTCCCAACTGAGATGAAAACCAAGGGGCATCGTCATTCATCAGCAGGTGAGTCAGCCAGCTGGGTGCGGCAGGGACAGCGTGTCCTCCCGGCATAGAAGTGAAAACTATAGTCTTGCAGTCTTGTACTCCACCCAACCCACATGATCCAGCTCCCTGTGGGACTAACCGAACCATATCAACAGTTTCCCAATGGCACTGAACAGGCCAGAGAGAGACAAGTCTAATTGATCACCCTGTCACCGCTCTTTATCGTTAACGGCTTCGTGTCACAGTAACAAATTAGATTGTTGCAGGATGAGACCAATTAATTGTGATGTTGGAAGGGCTTGCCAAGTTCCCTGTGCCAGATGCAATTGTGAACACCAGTGATTTCTTGGTTTTGCTGGAACACTCTATCAAAATGCCATTCTCTATTCTGCATCTTTCATGATTCGTAAATGACTCTCAAAAAGAATGTGAAATTATTTTATTTTATTCATATCCTCACTTTTTCTTTCAAGGCAGAAAAGAGTCAGTTCATACTTTGGTACAGCTGTGTTTTTATTTAAACTAAATGGCAACATGCTAGATCAATGCTGAGAGTTAATACCACCACCGTAGAAACGAACTATTCGAGACGCACTTGTGTGAAGATCAATGCCAGATTAAACAGTTTAAAGAGGGAGAAGAGGGACAGCTTAAAACAAAATATGAATAGGGAGTAGGGAGAAAATGTATGATGGGCGTAGGATTGTAAGAACCAATTGTCAGTTCTGATTCCAGATTTAAAAATTGGGTAACACTTTATTTTGATGGTCCCCTTTAGACATTCGGTTGACTAGCTATAAGTAACGTTGCACCTAAATGTCAACTAACTCTCATTAGAGTATTAGTAGACTGACTGCTTAATATCTACTAACACTTTTTTGATGGTCCCCCAAGAGAGATTCTACTGACTAAAAGTAACTTTGTCAAATTATTCTACTAACCTAAACCCTTTATTCTACTAACCCTAACCCTATCCCTAACAGTCCACTAATACTCAACTAATACTCTAATGAGAGTTAGTTGTCATAGGTGCAACGTACAGAATGTCTGAAGGGGACTAACAGAATAAAGTGTAACCAAAATGTGTCATTGAAATGTTATCGAGACAAACAGCATTGGAATTTGTAGAAGTTCTTCTATCAAATATATAGGATTTGTACTTGTTTGCCTATTACCTATTTAGAAAATAGCTGTATTACCAAGATGGCAAGCAAATAAACGAACTTGCCTGAAAGAGACTTAAGCCAGAATCAATCCAATCCAATCCAGCATTTTAAAGACATCATGCTGCATTTATGAGGTTTCTCATTTAATATCTCCTTCTCTAGCAGATATAATTTCCCCATGGATTAATTAAGAACCTAAATGACCTTTTATTGCATGTGTGTCCCATGAAGACAAAGCGCAGTGGTTTAAGACAAATCCGCACAGCTATCAGCATGTCGGTCGGAGCTCACTAGCTGCATATCATTACATCACCAAGTTGCTCTACTAGTGCAAGAAGACAATTAATATACCTTGTGTAGCAACAAGCACAACCGAGCTCAGTATTTCAGAGGATCCTCCTATAGGTATTTGCTTAAGTTAGCCACAATACGAGAGAGCTGCTTGGTATCACAGGTGCTAATGCGTGTTTATCCCAGGCTCATACCTTTGATGTAGTCTTGAATTGAGGAGTGTCATCATCTATTAATGTACTCGTAATACATGGCCTATGAAATGCTGTCTTACTGCTTCGGCTCTGTTTACTTGTGATTGAGCTCCAAGAGACATCTTTTGTTATGTAAATCAACCCCACAGCATGATATTCTGTCACAGATTAAAGGTTATTATAGCACATATTCATCCTGTTGCTGTGCTAGGACCGTTTTTATTCACTGGTTAAAAGAGAATCATGAGAATTTTGAAATACTGCATTAGACAAAGATGATGAAATATACATTCCAGAGAGATGTTAACATTCAACATTTTTAAAAGATTTATTGCATGCTTGGATGCTTCAGATTAGCACTTTCTTGAGTGTCCTTGAAATGGAAGAGCTTGCAAAGTTACTTCTGTCATTTAGAGATCTGATTGCGTGAGCAGCATACATCTGACCCTCTTCTGGAAATTAATCAAACACACACACACACACACACACACACACACACACACACACACACACACACACACACACACGCGCGCGCGCGCGCACACACACGCACGCACGCACGCACGCACGCACGCACGCACGCACGCACACACACACACACACACACACTTTGGAGCTTTATGGGCTGTTCTTACACCAAAGAAACAATTGTGAGAAACAATCCCAGCTAAATTATTACGCAATTAAGCTATTAAGGCAATTTTGCCATGTATATCTTAAAACTCAATTTATTGTACAGCTGAAATTATGGCAGAATTGCAAACACAAAACGTTATCAGGTTGAAACATAGATGCATTTCGCTCGAAAATTAGATTAGGCTTGGAACAAGTGAAACTATTTGAATTCTTCGATTTTTAGTTGAGAAAAAGTCCAACAGCAATTTGTTTCAGTAGCTTCGAGAACAGAGACCTAATGCTGTTAACTGCAGGCCAATTGATTCCATTGAGTTATGTTGAGAAAATGTATTGGCTCAAGCCAAATTCGCACAATAATGGAAAGTGATGAAAAGTCATTTCTATGCAAATGGTGTTGACAAATGCATTCTATATTTCCTGCTTATTGTGAAGATCTAAATTGCTTTGCCTCACTCTTATTGAATTGAGACCTAAATTATCGTTTAATCTAGTTGTGCTGTGATCTATTTTCATGGGGCACTGCTTTAATTGGTTGTTATTGCTTTCTGTTGGTTTCAACAGCATGCATGAGTATTGAAAGGATATTTCTCCATCAATAAACAGCTTTCCTTTTCCTCCTCCCCCACCCCTGGAAGCCATTAAATAGTCCGGTCCATGCTCTCCTGCGTAGCGTCATCAGCGTGAAGGAAGATGGGAGGATTACCAGATTAGATTGACTGCAAAAATGCACACTTGCACCATTCTCTGTCTTGAAGTGTGTCATAGTGTCTCTTGTTCCTTCTGAGCAGCATAAATCCTCCTTATTCCATCACATTTCATTTCCTCAGTTCTCACAAATCGGAAAAAACACTTGCTCCTTGTAATAGAACAGTTTGCTTCAGATCAATTCCATTACAACTAACACCTGCAGCTCATTTCTTCAAAATAAACAGGCCATACTTCATAATACGTATCTTTCATTCTAAATGCAAAGAAATGCACAATAGCCAGTGTTCCCTGTCAGATTTCAGTCACTTAACAACAAAAGGGTGCCCACAATGAGATAGCGTCTCTGACAGTTGCTTCTATTTTCTGTGATTGACATTGTCTGTGCTGACAGGGGGTGACATGTCGAGGATGGGAGGACAAGGCTGGATGTCACAATCCATTGCTGTCATCAGACTGTAAATGGAGAGACAGGACAGTCAAATAGACATCCCAGTGCTGAAATGAACATCATAAAAGCCTGCAGGCGATGTGTCAGCCATTTTGATTACAATGTTGACTGTTAAATCTAATAAGTTGCCTTGTGTTGCTGTTTGCCTTGACGTTTGTCATGCTTCAGAATGTTTTGTTTATGCCATCAGGTGATCTAAACTTACAGATTGGAATGTGCCTGAAGCAAATGAACATCAACAGATTGGGCCCTATCTTGCACCCGGCGCAAATGACTTTGTACACTGACGCATGTATCATTCCTATTTTGCACCCGCGCAAAGCGGACTTTTCCCTCCACAGACACACGTCGGTTAACTAAGAAATACACTTGCGCTCCCCGGGGCGGTTCAGCGCAAAGGGGAGGCGTGTTCCGGCGCAAACTTTCCCTCATGCTATTTTACTGTTCTATAAAACAATTGCGCCACTGACCAGAAAAAAACTAGTCTAAAGTCAATGGCACGTTGCGCGTACATTCAGATGCTATTTTAAGCGCGCATGCTTGGCCATAATACAGAGTGTTAACAACGCGCATACACTGTAGATGATTCTCTCATCTACACAGATGCATTTAACTTTTTGCACAGCAGCCGTTCATGTGGTTTGCAAAAGGTCATGGTCATGTTGAATTTAAATCATAGTTGTAGTTGTATAATGTTCTGTTTAAGTGTTGTGTCTGCTGAGTAGGCAGAGTTTATTTGGAAGTCTCGCGAGTTCGGGGAAGTGAGGCGAGATCAGATATGAGGCAATGGGGAAAAGAAAAGAAGAAAATGTAGTACATGTTATATCGTGAATCAGTCAACGAGGGGAGGTGGATTAAAATTATAAAGCTATCGATCGACAATTGAGCACTTAGGTTGTGACCAGTTTGCATTTCAGATGTGATGGGCGGTCGAAGTTGTGTGATCATTTACAGAGCTCATTGGTATTATCTGGCGTATATCATCGTGTGCGTCATTGCAGATTGTAAGTGTTTATCCAACATTATTTAATCTAATAACCATTGTCTGATATTCTTTTGAATGCATTTTGATAAGATATTTCCTAAGTTATAAGAAAATTGCTGATATATGTCGTCATTATTATATATGTGCGATGTATTGCGTTCAGTCACATGAAGTCATAATAACGCAGTTCCCTTTCGTTGTCACTCCGAGTTACTTCGGATGACGACGAATGGGGTTTCGCTTAGAAAGCCTGTCGACTTCGAGTATTACAAAACGAGCCAATGGCAAAGAAATGCCATGGGTCTGCGGAATTTGCATAGCGTATCTCCGCCTTACCTCGTGGGTATAAAAGGAGGACGCTGGCAACATGCAGATATGTTTTCGCTTCGGAGCCAAGAGTATCTCTTCACTCCACAGCCATTCCCGACTTCACTCTACGAGACATTCTCCGGTGTTGGTGTGACGGCGATCTGCAGCGAGTTCACATTGCCTGCTGACCTGTGCAGTGATCTGCCACTGAGTGTGTTTCTCCCTGCTCGCTTCAACATCGTGGAGTTTTTTCCTCTCGCAAAAGAGCTTGCACGTCTTTTTAAAGACGGCTCGCCCGTGCATTTCTGGTTGCGGTTGACTAATTTCCGATTTTGATGGGCACATTCTCTGCTCTGCGTGCTTGGGCTTGATCACGCAAGAGCAGCGTTTGTGGATGACTCACGTTCTCCCCGCGGGAACGTGACCATCGCGTCATTAAGGTCGAGACTCAATGATCTCGTTAGAGAGAGAGTCCCCTCATCCACACCCCGATCTAACACACTCTACGTGAGGTGCTACTTCGGCTGGTGGCCAGGGTGACCTGAGGGTGATGACGTGGAACAAAGATGCCGACTATCCGTCCGTGCCCCACGCCCCCCTCTTTATTGACGCAAATATTTATATCATATTTATTTATATTCCGTCTTCGGACCCCCCGCGGGTTTCCTTTGACGTTCCAGAATCGGATCTGTTGTCCATCGCAGCATCACAGGGCGGGCTAGAATCTTCAGGAAGTGAAGATTTGACAGTGCTGCCACTTTCGGGTGTGCATATGACATTTGTCGAGTCAGATCCTGAGATGACGGCCATGCTTTCCCGGGCCGCTGCGAGCGTCGGACAAGAGTGGAACCTTCCACCTTGTCCTGTGCGCTCGCTGCTGCACGATTGGTTTTTGGGTGTGGCCGTTGACACCTGTAGGCTTCCACTCCAATACCTTTCTTCCCGGATGTGCATCAGGAGATCTCGAAATCCTCGAAGACCCTGTCTTCCAGCGATCCCTCGTTGATCTTCTCCGCCCTTCCTCCCCTACACGGGGCCGCTGCCCATGGGTACACTGGGGTTGAACGCTCTGTTGTGATACTAAAATAACTGTGTCTTCAAATAACTGTGTCTTGCACCCGTCCGAAGCCTGTAGTTTTTCGTCTACACTTGTGGCGAAATCCTATAGCGCCCAGGACAGGCAGCTGCCTCACTGCATTCCATGGCCATTCTGCTGGTCTACCTGAACCAGGTGCTCATGGACATGCAGGAGGGTAGGACTGACCCAGGGCTCTTCATCGAGCTGCGCGCCGCCACTGACCTTGTTCACCGAGCGACGAAAGTGGCCGCACGCTCCCTGGGTCAGGTGATGTCCACCATTCATGCCTGTGGCTTAACCTGTCCGATGTGCAGGATGTCCGGCTGACCCATCTGCTCGACACCCTCATATCCCAGATCGGCCCTTCGGCGGTGCGGTTGAGGGCTGTACAACAGTTCTCAACCGCCCATGAGCAGACTGAGGCATATTCTGTCCCGACGGCCCTGCCATCCGCTCAGATCCCTCAGTCTGCCCACCGCCGAAGCACCCTCCTGCGGCTCCCACCCCGTCCGTTCACTTGGGCTGGTTCTGGAGGACGCATGGGGACGCCACTGCCCTCTCCAGCCCCGCCCCCCGCTATACGCCGGGTTAAGCGGCGCTCTTGAGACGGGCTGCTCAGAGATGGGACTCAGTTCTTTCCAGGAGCTGGTAGGAGGGCCACTCCTTTCCCCAGTGGAGGGCAGGGGAAGAATCATTATTCTCAGAAAGAACTGACTCTCCCGCACAGTTGTTGGGAGCCTGGCTAGAGCTTCCCAATCTGTTCCGCTGGGTCGCGCGGACCATCGGCTCGGCTATGCGAATCAGTTTGCACGGTCTCCTCCCCGCTTAAGGGGAGTCCGCTCCATTATGGTCTGTGGCCATGCCCCTATCATGAGAGCGGAGGTTTCTACCCTACTGGCGAAGGACGCCTACTTTTATGTCTCCGTTCTCCTTCGACTCAGACCGTACCTACGGTTTGCTGTCAGGGGCGCGCATATCAGTACGCTGTTCTCCCATTCGGGCTGGCCCTGTCTCCTCGCGCCTTCACAAAGGTTGTTGAGGCAGCACTTGTTCCTTACTGGGAACACGGGGTTCGCATCCTGAACTATCTCGGCGACTGGCTATCCTAGCTCACTCTCGAGACGAGGGTTGCGAACACAGGGACCCAGTGCTCCGGCACCTAGCTCGTCTGGGCCTTCGGGTCAACTGGGAAAAGAGTAAACTTTGCCCCGTGCAGAGGATCTCTTTTCTCGGTATTGACTTGGTCGCCTTCTCCACTCAGCCACTGCTGGCTTGCCTGACTCAATCAAGTGCAAGAGTGTGGTTCCACTGAAGTTTTTTCAGAGGCTCCTGGGGCATGTGGCGTCTGTAGCCGCAACATCCCCGCTCGGATTGCTAATATGAGACCACATGTTGTTGTAATGACAGATGCCTCCACCACGGACTGGGGCGCCATGTGCAATGGACGTGCTGCCGCGGGCTCCTGGACAGGACCCCAGCGTCTTTGGCATGTCAATTGCCTCGAGTTGCTGCCTGTACGTCTTGCTCTGCGCCGCTTCCGGGCCGTGCTCAAGGGTCAACACGTACTAGTCTGATCAGACAATACCGCCAATGTAGCGTAAATCAATCGTCAACCGGCGGTCTGTGCTCCCGCCGTATGTCGCAACTCGCCCGCCACCTCCTCTTATGGAGTCAGAAGCATCTGAGGTCGCTTCGTGCCATCTATATCAACGGAGCCCTGAACTGTGCAGCCGATGAGCTGTCACGGCTTCAGCCCCTCCCGGGAGATTGGCGACTCCATCCCCAGTCGGTTCAGCTGATTTGGGACCAGATAAGGGACGCACAGATGGATCTGTTTGCCTCTCACGACTCGACCCATTGCGCCCAGTATTATTCCCTGACCGAGTGCAAGCTCGGCATGGATGCTCTGGCGCACAGCTGGCCGCGGGGCAGCAAATATGCGTTTCCCCCAGTGAGCCTTCTTGCGCAGACATTGCGCAAGGTCAGGGAGGACGAGGAAAAGGTCATTCTGGTTGAGCCACACTGGCCCACCCGGACCCTGGTACCCTGGAGGAGGCAGACCCAGCCTTGGCACTGCTCTCCGCACCTATGTAAACAGAACGCAGTGTTTCATGACCTCAGACCAGCTCTTTGTCTGTTATGGTGGGAAGCTGAAGGGAAAGGCTCTCTCCAAGCATAGGTTGTCTCACTGGATAGTGGACGCCATTGCTATGGCATACCAACAGAAAGGTCAATCGTGCCCCCTTGGTGTGACTGCCCACTCCACCGGAGTGTGGCGTCCTCTTGGGCTCTAGCGCATGGCGTCTCACTAACAGACATCTTCAGAGCTGCAGGCTGGGCGACACCGAACACATCCGCCAGATTCTACAATCTCCGAGTGGAGCCAGTGTCCTCTCATGTACTTGCTTCAACCAGCTAGTACTGGATCCGCTCAGGTGTCTTCGCTTGCTCGCCATTCCACTCCACGGACTGGATACGTGCGATATTCTCCTCAGGTGAGCTTCCCCGAAAGCCCTGAGTTCCTCCAGCACTCCTGACGTCAGCGCCAGTGTCTATTGCCTGCGCGTCGGCTAGGTGCCTCCCGTGTGCATGGTCCCTCCTCTGAGCGACCCCCACATGTGTATTTCCACTGTAAGCCTCCCTGACCATGTGTCTTTCCCTTGGCAAGCCACCTTGCCACCCCTGGGATTGAAATATGCCACCTGCAGCTGGACACCCCAGTGTTCTCCATATGCATCCCTCCAGGTCATATGTGTATTCTCTAAGTCCCCCCCACTCTGGGTTGGCAATAATTGCATATTTCCTCTAAGCTATGGGATATGCTCCCCAGTGTACCTCGGTATTCCTGTGCTAAACAGGAGTCCTTCGTCCGTGCTAGTCTCACTACAGGGATCTCAGATTTACGCAGGGCACTGGAAGACAGCTGTGAAGGTGGCGTGATTAGACTGGTAAACCCCATTCGTCGTCATCCGACGTAACTCGGAGTGACAACGAAAGGGAACGTCTCGGTTACGTCTTCCTGCCATTTCCGCGGGGATCGCCTGAGTTCAGTCTCGGCTCCTCAGCGAAGAAACATATCTGCATGTTGCCGGCGTCCTCCTTTTATACCCACGAGGTAAGGCGGAGATACGCTATGCAAATTCCGCAGACCCATGGCATTTCTTTGCCATTGGCTCGTTTTGTAATACTCGAAGTCGATAGGCTTTGTAAGCGAAACCCCATTCGTTGTAACGTCTCCGTTCCCTACTCAGGGAACGAGGGTTACATACATAACCGAGACGTTTTGTTGTACAAATTGTCACCGAAAACTAATTGAGCATGTTTGTTTATTGTAGAACCACACATTTACAGACCGACATACAAGTTATCCACGATTATCCAGCTGAACCCTATCACACAAACCTATCGCACATTGAGCCTTGCAGCACATGAAGCTACGGGCCTCACGGTTGGAGTTTCATCACGTTAACCCTATCTGGACCAGACCGGGATCCTTGCCGAAATGTAACTGCCTGTTCGACTTTCACTAGGATTGCACCGCGTCGGATGGTCGACGTCTGAGGACATCTGTACCCTTCTGCCATCGAGTGAACTTCCTCTGAAATACTTGGGACTTCTTAAGACTGAGTACATTTATGAACATAATTTTTCATTGCCTTCATATTATTTGGAATCAATACACATTGGTTTTATTGTTTGGTTATTTTTACGTAGGCCTAGGCTGTTTTATTATGACATATTTACATTTTGTTGATATTGTGAGAAATTATTAATTCTTTTATTTAACTAACTAATACATTGAGTGAATTTTATTCATGACTCTGGCTTCTTTACTCCTCTCTTAGTTACTGGACATTAATTGGGAAATAATCCTCTAAAGGTGATTTAGAACCGTAATACCAATCAGTGCATACTACAGCATTCAATACATGTGGACCAAACTCTAGTTCGTTTTTCATTGCTTGAACAGTTTTCAATACTCGACACACTTATCCCATGACTTTAACCACAACCTGCACAACACTGTGGATTTACAACACTTAGTTCGTTTTTCATTGCTTGAACACAGTTTTCAAAACTCTACACACTTATCCCATGACTATAACCACAACCTGCACAACACTGTGGATTTACAACACTTTGTTCAAATGCTAACACACTGCTGTCAAAACTGTGAACCACACATCAGAACAGAATAGATTTCAGCCTTGTGCCTTTCAAACACTGCTGATTGCAAATTTCAGCTGAAAGGCTAAGCAGGTGTCTTGTTTTAGACATGTTAGTGAACACACACACACACATATATATATATATATATATATATATATATATATATATATAGAGAGAGAGAGAGAGAGAGAGAGAGAGAGAGAGAGAGAGAGAGAGAGCGAGAGCGAGCTCAGAAAGACTAATTTTGGAAATGGAACAAGGAAGACGGGTTCATGTAGGGAGAAGGGTGGCAGGGAGAGGGCGGATGCGTGGAGGAAGACAAAGAGCTGTTATTTCAGATTAAATAAGGGCTACACTTATAGACCACGTCGTGAACCATGGTCTCTCATTGAGAGAGGCAGGGTTGAGGGTTCAACCCAATCTGCAAAGATCCACAGTGGCATCTGTAATGTGAATTTTCCATCATACAAACAGGTGAGATTTACATCCTTACAGTAAATGAAAACATTACAAGATATTATTTTGTATTGCAATTATAGAATATTTACACAGATATATATTACAGTAAGTTTGACTGTAAAATATATTTTTACAACACGACCCTAGAGGCTGCCCGCAACAGGAGGAAGAGGAAAAATATTTTGAGATGCGAAGGAAAATGCTATTGTTGACATGGTTTTTGTCAACAATGCAATAAAGCTGCGGGAGAATCAAGATAGAGTGCTGGCTGATAATGATATATTTGAAAATGTTAATTCTGTGAGCACAGCAACTATTGCTTCAGTCCTACAGAAACACCAAGTTACAATGAAACAGTTATACAGTGTACCGTTCGAGAGAAACATAACGGGTAAAAGAGCAAAGATACCAATATGTCCAGGTAAGACGTCTGAGGTTACATACACAGCTATAAAAAATGTTTACAGAAAAAAAAACACTAGCATTACTACAGTAAAATTGTGCACTTACTGTTTTTCAGAGAGTAATAGAGGTGGAAGCACTGGAAACACCACATTCATTTGTATTTATCGATGAAGCTGGATTTAACCTTGCCAAAACACGGCGTTCCTAGAACAGCTCTATGCTGAGCTAGTGCCAGCAGAACAGGGGGAGCCAGGAAGAAACCCCCAATTTTTTTTCAAGTTTGCGATAACGTTGCTTTTCACCACTCTGCAGCTGTCACAGATTGGTTTGCAGCACATCGCAGATTTATGGTTTTGTACCTGCCTGCATATTCACCCTTCCTCAACCCAATAGAGGAGTTTTTCTCTGCCTGGAAGTGGAAAGTGTTTGATCACCACCCACATGACCAAATGTCTCTTTTGGAAGCCATGCGTGCCGGATGTGAGGACACGAGTCCAGAGGACTGCCAGGGATGGATAAGGCACTCCAGAAGGTTCTTCCCCAGGTGCATGGCAAGAGAGAACATTAGATGTGATGTTGATGAAAACCTGTGGCCTGATGCTAGAGAGAGGCAGGATTAGCCCCTCAATTATTTGTTCGAATTACAGTAATTCCTAATGTACTTTTAGTTTCTACCTTTTTTTTTCTCATTACTGTAATTCCGTAAATTACTAAAGACTATTGAAGCAAACTGCTCATTTTCATTTACCTTAAAGCATTGTTATGTTCTAAAAATTTAAATAAATCATGTGAAAGAATGTCACTCTTTTCTTTGAAGAATATTACTTTGTATGAAGTCACTGAAATTGTTCAAACTGTAAAGATGAAAAGTTTGTATTTTCTGTATTGTTGTTTGATGTTAGTGTTTTTACTCTCAGTGTGTTCTGAGTGACAGTAGCTGTGTCCCATTGTGAAGGCTGCGTCCTTCGAAGGCCGTATTTGAAGGTTGATTGGCCGCATTTGAAGGCCGATTGCGTCACAGCGGCGCGACGAAGAATGTCCCAATTCAAAGGCCGCATCTTCGAAGTCCGCATTTGAAGGCTGATTGTGTCACCGCGGCGCGATGAAGGCTGCCCAATTCAATTTCGCATCCTTCGAAGGCCGTATTCAAAGGCCGGTTGCGTCATTGCGGCGCAACGAAGGCTACCCTGATTCAAAAGCGACGCCAAATGCACCCTTCGTTTCCCCGTGAAAGGAAGGATACATAAATGGATCCTTCTCGGTCTATACTCCCCTATCCTACCCCATAAGTCATTGCGCGCCGGTGACGACAGCACTTTTATTTAAAAAAATTATGGATGATTTTTCTTGTCGCCTAGCAACTGTGACAGCTACCGATGACGAGCGGGAGTAACATTTGAACTGCACTTTTTTATATTCAACTGGGATTTATATTCCTGTAGTACGGAGCCCAGAAAGTCTCCTGTGGGGGGAAAAAACAATCCGTGGCGACGGTTGTGCAGTCCGTCCCCTCAGTTTATAAACTGTATTCACGAATTCTTAAACTGTTCCCTCGGTTTAATAAATCGTGCCCACGATGATTCAAACAGTCCACCTGTTTATGAGGGATGCTTTGCATTGTGTTTAAACGTAATTTTTTTATGTGGATAATTTCTTCAATTTTCTAAAACTCCATTTTTGGGAGGAAAAAGCTCAGTATAATAGAATAAGCAAAAAAAGACTTCACATATAAAAAAGAAATATAACACAAATACAAGGTTAGGTTTTATTATATAAAAATAAAACATTCATAAATTATTTTATGATTAACATATTAGCCTACTGTCTTCAGTGAACTCATTTATAATTATAATTATAAACACAAATAATAATAATACTACTAATTATCATTATTATTATTAGTAGGCCTAGGCTACATTGAGGCTACATATTTAGAAGCTGCTTTTATGAAAAAAAAGGAACATTTAGAAGCTGCTTTTATCAAAAAAAGGAACAAGATAATTCGTCAAATGTCAGTCATAATACAGGTTAGACAATAATAATACAGGGCTAAGATTATTATAAATAAACAAGATTTTGAGCATATCCAAGTGTTTGTGTGGAGTGTGGAGTGTGGGCGTGCGGGCGCGGACACTTGCATTTTCCTATAAACAGTGGAAACACCTTAAAATAGGCTACTCTATCATTTCTGGTCATACAGAAAATAATAATACATCATTCAACTACTTTTATTTCTGCAAAAACGAATGGACGCAAAAGCATACCTGTCAAGTATCCCGTTTTGGCCGGGAAAGTCCCGTATTTAACCCTTCTTTCCCGCCGTCCTCCCGTATTAGTATTTTCCCGTAAATCTCCCGTATTTTAACCTGCGCTATTAAAAAATAATAATGGCCCGGGCGGATAAAAAAAAAAACATTCCCAATCTGAGCTCTGTCACTAGCCACGCGATAACTGCCAACTGCAGTAGCCTACTACAGGTACTGTGGGTACTGTAGGTGGCAGTTGTCGCGAGGTTAGTGTGTGAGGTCAGATGATGAGTGACAACGCGGGGGGAAAAAAGAAAAAAATCGGAGACGGATGGTGGACGCTACGACAGAGACGGAAGGCACTCCTGCCACAAAACCAAAACGCTCATGTAAATACCGCGATCAATGGGACAGCGAATTTATTTTCTGAAGAGGAGCAGGGTAGGGGTCAGTCACGCGTTTTGTAACTGCGACTTTAGCATCTTAAAACCTGTTAACCGTTGCCAGTGCGCCGACGCACTGAAGCGTTTTTTTGTTTGTTTAAATAGTTCAAAGTTACTATCAGATTTAATGTTATTACCTTGGCAAACTATACATCATTAAGATATAACACTCAAGTTTCAGTATTTGACCACTATTGTATTCTCAGAAACTTTGAAGATGTTTCATACAAAATACATTTCTAATAACTTTACAAAACTTTGTAACTATTACTAACTATTTTTTTCCATTATGACAATAATTAATTCTACATTTACAATAAACTGCCAGGTGTCAGCTTTCAAATGAGATCATACTTGTGCTTTTAGTGCAAAGTGTTTATGAACTGTAGGCTATCTGTTTCAGTTTGGGTATGCCATTTCTGAGGATTTTTCAAAAGTGGGGTTGCAGCCTAACAGGTTAAATAATGCAAAGTCTGCAACAAATTTGAACAACAACTAACTAAAAGAGTAAATAAAAGTTATGTGACATGTAAAGAAAAGCTGTAAAAGAAAAGCAATATGAAATTAAAAGAATGTGTGGAATGAAAATAAAATGTAAATGAGACAAGCAATGTTAAATGAACAGAAAATATGCAAATAAGCCTTTAAAATAAATGCTCTTCATATATACCCTTTTGTGTTTTCATTTAAGCTATAACACTTGTCTGAAAATGTAAGGGATAACGTTACTGGAGCTTGGTTTGGGGTGGTGGGACTGCTCGCGGTGGGCGCCGGAAAATTTCCCTTATTTTCAAATCCAAAACTTGACAGGTATGCGCAAAAGTACACGGGCCCAACACTAACTTTTTCTACAAATAGCCTACATTATTTGAAATATTTATAATTATATTAATAATATTCTATAAGGTCCGTGTAATTTTGCATCCATTCGTTTTTCTTTTTTTAACCCGTAATTGAAAAACGAAAAAATGAACGGTTGTTAGGCTATTTTTAAAACGCAAAGTTGAGCACCAAAATTTGAATTTGAACTGTACACACCAAATGCTGCGCAAAAAAAAAATATATTGACGTATTTTCAGATTTTTGTTTATGACTTTTTCCCCTTTATTAAATATTTGAAATACTCACAAATTGATAGGGAAAAAAATGTCAATATTACTGGTTTTCTAAGGTCCAAATTAGAACTTGGAAATTAGATTCGAATTTGTTCGTTTAAAAGTGGACATTTCAAGCTTTGTATAGACCAATTTCGAGCCTACGTCACAGTTACGTCATGGCGCTAGCTGGAGGCAAAACGAAGGGAAAACTGCAGGCGGACAATACAAACCAGCACAGATTCAGCTAAATAATTCGCCTTATTCACCTGGCGGCCATTTTGAAAACTCGAACGCCGTTTAGGGGTACACAAAGCCGGAAGTTTTAGTCCGACGCAGCAGCACCAGCAATGGAAACTCCAGTGTGGACCACCAATCTTAGAGTGTGACAAAATCACAATGTTGTGTTTTATTGCGAGTGTACACAAATATAAGTAAACACTTTGCAGTTTGAATGATGTCCTCTATGATCAAAATGACGTAGTATATTTCTATGTTTCCACTGTTCGATCGCGCCCGCGTCTCTCTCTCTCTCTCTCTCTCTCTCTCTCTCTCTCTCTCACACACACACACACACACAGATCGCGCCCGCACCTCTCTCTCTCTCACACACACTCACACACACACACACACACACACACACACACAGTTCGATCAGTAAATTAGCTTCCATTCATACCTTCAATGTCATGGATAAAACCTTCGATCCAGTTACTGTATCCCTTAATTAACACAACCCGGGGGACGTTGCAGTCGGTACTGGCCCACTGCTCCACATTTTGTACTGTTAATTCGGGCAGACAGGAAAGATTGGTGGTCCACACTGGAGTTTCCATTGCTGGTGCTGCTGTGTTGGAGTCAAACTTCCGGGTTTGTGTACCCCTGAACGGCGTTCGAGTTTTCAAAATGGCCGCCAGGTGAATAAGGCGAATAAGGAGCTTAAATTGTTATTATTATTATTAAATGTCATCTTGTTGTGTTGTTGGGTGCAAGAATCAATGAAAAATGAATATGCTGTATCTGGAATTTTTATTTCTAGAAAATATTCACATCATTAAAATTGCACCGTAATGTCACTCTTTACATTGTCGTCTTACTAGGCAGAACTGCGGATCGTACCACACAAGTATTGTACGTGACCATTCATCACATAGTTATAGTCATCTAAAAATGTATATGCCCTCAGTTTCTCTTTACACTCGGTTTCTCCATAAGGTAGGGGTAGAAGGCAGGCCACTCTGACTCAACCGAGGTAACGTTAATCCTGTCAGATCGTCCATTGAGTGAGCGTGTAACGGCTACGGGTCAGACAATCCGGTTCCGTCCATTAAAATTAACTTTTGCATATAAAAATCGCGGTCCTGGACAGTGAGTGACATTGCACATTAAGATAAAATCGGATTTTCTCCTGTCATTTAAAAAAAAACAAGATAACAAAACTTGCATACTAACGTTAGGGAAGCGGCCAGAGGGATCATTCTGCCACCACCTAAGCTCCGCCCACAAAAAAACGTCACCATGTTTACCAACTGAAAAGGGGTCTATAGGGACGTCCCGCGTGACGTCACGCCATTTGGAGCAGCCATTTTGACGGAATAGAAAATGCTATAACGATATGCTATTTGATTTCGGGATCAAATGTTATAAATCCACTGTTGCCATAGAAATCCGCAATGTGTGTGTGCACACTACCATTCAGCATAACATAACAGGGCTCTCAAGTGTCACGCATTGAGCGTGACAGTCACTCATTTCGGTCTTTTGTCACGCTCTCCCGCCACATATTGTATTTCTCACGCTGAAAAACTATTTTTAATATATTTAATATGCCGCAGCGCCCAAAACTCTGGCCGCGCCGCTCTCACTGTGGAACCCGCAGGAATCAAGCGCGTCTCCTCTGGTGTTGTTCGTCGAGCTACACAATAGCCAATCAGAAAATAGCACTATTGTATCTGGGTAAGATTTAACACAACAACCAATGAAAAAAAAATGACACGGTTCTAATCATAGACATCATATAGTGTCTATGGTTCTAATGGTGTATGGGTTGACTACTTTTTTCTACGTTTTTTTTGTAGCAGTGAGAAAAAAACCTACCAACATTAGCTAGAAACAGTATTAAAGGTGCAATGTGTAAAAATTTTGAGTATCTATTAACAGAAATGCAATTTGACATCCATATGTGTTCAGTGGCGTAAAAAAGAACTTACTTAATAAACCGTAATGTTTTTATTACCTTAGAATGAGGCATTTATATCTACATAGGCGCGGGAATCCCCTTCTATGAAGGTCGACATATTGTGACGTCATGTTTCTACCGTAGCCGACAGCGAACAAACAGCGTTACAGAGCGCGTTTCGTCACTACCTTGAAAGAGAAGCCGCAGAAAGCTAGAGGCTAGCCATAAACACCGTGAGTAGTGACTTTTCCCTTGTCAGTGGTGTAAAATATGTAGTTGGATTGTTACATGTAACTTAATTCTTCTCCCTCGCTGTGTTATGGCTTTGCTATGTGGGAATAAATGTGCTGGTTACGTTCGTGAGACAGCTGATTAGTACTCTTGTCATTGACCGTAAAACAGTTACAGGAATCACCAACCCGTCGATCTTGGAAGCATTTTAAGTCGATCGAGTTTCCAAAATCAGAGAAAAAAAGCCTATTGTGCTTTGTAAATGGTGTCTAGGGGATGCGGAGCCACGCGTTGTTACAATCACGTTATTTTTGCCGCACGCACCTTTGGGCTCATGCGGACGCGTCCAGTAAAAACAAGGCTTAACGCTTTAACCAGCTCAGCCACAGTAACAGCTCATATTAGCCAGCTAAACTTTTACTACCCTGTTAGAAAAAATATATAGTTGCATAGTTTCATGTGGTTCTTCTCCCTCGCTGAATTATGGGTTTGCTATGTGGTGAGAAATGTGCTGGTTACGTTCGTGAGACAATCAACTAATTATTATTATTATATAACGTATTAAGACCCTTGATCCTCACCTGACTATGGCTTTGTAAACTTTATCAATGATGTGGTTTATAATGGACTGTGGTACAGAAACTTGGTTTACTCTGGCTATTCTCTGCCGTCTCAGACGACTATGTTTGTCCCGTTTTAGCCATCGTAGCTTCTTCGAAAGGGAGGGGTGAGCAGTGGGCTGAGCCCTTAGTGTAAACTCGCAACCGAACCGCTAGATGTCGCTAAAAGTCACACACTGCACCTTTAAAATAGTAGTAAAGAGTAGAGAAGAGAGCCGTGGAATTGCTCAGTTAGCTTCAGAGTCAGTAATGTTACTGGTAAATGCATTTACCTAACACACTGTAGCCCAATGTCAAAACGTTTTTATGTAATTATATTATTAGTATAATAATATACTAATAATATATATTACCCACGGCAATGCATCTATTATTAGGGGTGGGCTACCCCTAATAATAGATCCATTGCCACTGAGTAGCTGACGGATGTATTCTTTCAAAATGGCTGACACGCGACTAGGGGTCACGTGACTGGGAGATCCCTATAGGTAGGCTATATTTTCAGTTAATTTTTGAGACGCGCTCAAGTTCACGGAGATCATGAAAGCGCGCCTGATTTTTTATTTTATTTTACAAAAGCACAAAGTTTTCTTGTTATTGTGAGTTACACCAATAAAATTTTGTATTTTTATTTACACATAAAAAAATATTGTGAGTACAGTTTATAAACTGAAGGGACGGATTGGACAACCGTCGCCACGGATTGTTTTGTTTTTTCCCACAGATAATTATATAGATAGTTTTTTTCCCTCCATAATACGGGGTTTAAATATATATTTACCATATTGATATTCATCATTTATATTGTCCATTTATGCTACATAATAAAATGAATACACTAGCCAAAATCGCATCAAGGTAAGATATAAGTAAACATTTAAACCATATGCCCATGTATTTTTTCTTTTCTTTTCATTACACTATTTACATAAGTTAACACCCAATACTTGAACAGTTTAAAGTGTAGCCTAATCTGGCAATTCAGGAAGCAGCTTCTGAATTGGGACACAGAAAACCTCTGGCCATGATCCGGCTATTAAAGCCGAAAATACATGACTGAAACATCCTCACCATGTCCTCCAGTAAAATATAAACAAAATACTGTTTATTCAATTATATAAAATGATTTATCAGGATGCCAGCCGTAGGCTACTCTCGCACTTTTGCTTGGCGCCAGGAGCGGTAATCGGGAACACATGGATGCGCAATTCGGGAATCATACGAAGGCTACATGCGGAGCGTCCTTCCAAGGCTGGGTAGGCTGGGTCCTTTGAAGGACGCGTCCTTCGGAGGATGCAGCCTTCACATTGGGACACAGCTCCTGTGTGTTATCTCGGTGAGGGTTGTGCATAGTGTTTGGCTGCACTGAGCCTGTTTTGAGCCATGTGTTAAGAGTTATGTTGCTTGGAATGAGTTTTGCAGGTGATGTGAACTGTTTAGCTCAGATGACTGTTGGTAGTGCAGACTGTAGGTAGAGTTTTGCACATGTAGCTCCAGTTGTGCTCACTGTCGTTTAGCAATCGAAAAAAAAACAACTGTAATGTAATGGTGTTTTACATTGATCACAGAACAAAACCTTGTAGGCCTATTAGCAGTTTATATCAACGTGTATTGTCTACATACTCCGATATCTTACCTGTAGTACATATCTTACACCTTTCCAAGTTCTGCTGAATTGGGGATCATTTTTACAATGAAGTCTGCAAATCACAAAATAATTAATACATAAATGAAAACCACTTAGCAATCAAATAAAGATTGTATTTTATTAATGTTCATACACACCCTCTATTATTGAAATATGGTTGCTGTCTATCAGTACCTCTTTATCAATAGAGGGGGACAGAAATGTCAAGTGTAATACCAGTTTTTTTTTACCTAATCTTTTGCTTTTAACTGGCTAAGAAATCAAATACACTGCTAAACAATAACCAATAATTTTAACTCTATCCCTTTCATGCAAAGTGGTCACTACAGTGGACAGCTATTCAAAAAGCATTTTCATGCATTTGCGTGGGTTTTTATGGCATTGTTGCACATCAACATTGGACCCTGGTGCATCATCCTAAACACTGGCATCAAGTTGCAAACCGATGTGTGAAGATCCCCAAAAAAAACCAAACCAAGATGTCCAATGGCCAATCAGAAATTCCAAGTTGCTCCGGAATATCCACTCATTCCTCCTATTCTAGGAGACTCTTGCAGGTCAAATAAAATAATAATTATATAGCCTATATATTACTCTAAGGAGTCATATCACAGTTACATTTTCCAATTATTGATTTTCGATTGGGAGAAAATTCTGATTAATCATCTGGGGGCGTATTACAGAAATCTATCTTAAGTTCTATCTTAACGTAACATCTGACAAGTTAAAGGGGCATTCGGCAACTCTAGCTATTTTTTCGCTGATTTTCACTTTTGTTGTCGCATGTTTTGTCAACGAGCTCCCCCTACAGCTGTGAGGCGTATATTTCACAACAATGTCGAAAAAAAACTCACTTGCGGCACCCTCCTCCCCCTTTCTACCGCTGCTCATGTGCATTTGTTATTATCGGAGCTGGCCAACTTTATCGTGTGGAGCTATGTCTACCGAGGTGGGTAATACATCATACACTGAGGGCGGCGTGTGTGTTTATGTCGAATTGCCGCAAAGCAGTTTGTGTTTCTCGCTCGTTCTCGCTTCTCACGAGACTTCCTATTTCCAACTTACCAGGACGTTAATCCTCATGTTGCGAGGTTGGTTTTCCGCCTAGGAACATTGGGGGGAGCGGGGAAAGTCTCCATTCTCACCAGAACAGGTTATTAAACCATCCAAATGATTTCTAAACGGTTTTATTAAGTTGAAATAGTTGCCGAATGCCCCTTTAATATAGGATTTTTCACAAATTTCTATTACAGGGGGCGCATTACAGAAAGATCCTAACTTTAGAATCCTATCTTATCTGTTTGGTAACCATGGCATTTTCAGTTAGGACCTCATTTAGGACAAAAGCTATTATAAAATGGCATTTCTTAAGTGCATAATCTTATCTTAGCTACAGATAGGAAAAGGGAATTACAGAAGCATGCTAACTCCACAAAAAAATCCTAAAAACTGTTGTAACTTTAGGACAACACCAATGGTGTCCTAACTTCAAAATTATTTAAAAGCCATCTGTAAAAATCACATGGGGAGAGCCGGGACGATTGTAACACGAGACGGATGAAACATTGAGATTTCCTTGAAAACCACTCACGTCATGTACGTCAACTTTCGTTAGCACATACAGCACGCAATGCCGACCAGACCCGCAAAAACATTTCTTCTTTACGTCATGCCATTTTAAAGTTAGAGCCGGAAAACTGTTTTTGAGTGCCATAAGTGAGTTCTTTCATTCTGTACTTTTTTTTTGACTGACAAGTTGTATTTATTGTTTCATGTGCCATCGTAATGATAATACGGCAGGTGTATTAGTACTGCAACACACCCCTAAGTGTGCACTCCTACTGCACATGCTCAGTATGCCCCTCCTTCTTTCTAGAAGTTAACAGCCACCTGTTAAACTTCCTTATGGGAGAACTGAAATTCAAGGTAAAAAAGTAACTTTTTTTACAACTAGATTTTTTGTCATACTGTCTAAACGGTTTAAGTATTGATTTTTATCGTTTTATAGTTTGAATGTGCAGTTTCTTAGCTCTTAACAGACTTAGTTACAATGTGTTTAAGCTAATGTGTTAGGCTAGCATCCCTAGTTTTGACTGCCAGGGCTGCCATATGGTGTTACAACTATCCCTCATGACAATAATAATGACAATTACATAAAATTTATATAAAAGGCAATTCAGTGGTTTGATAAAGAACATATTTCAATAGCCAGGTGTCTCGTCTTTGTATTTCAGCAAATTGCTTTTTTAAAACTCAAACTAGGCTGCAGTGAATCCTACATTTTCTGTTCTGTTTTTTCAGTATGCCACGAGACAGGAAAAGGACAACAGATAGGGGTGTCCCTCTACCCATTCTGTCCTTAGCTGCTGCTGTAGTGAGCAATGATGGTAGGACAGTGAGGTCTGTGGCAAGAGTATTCAATTTGCCACCCAACCCTCTACCGCTTTATTAAAAAGAGAGAGAGGCTAAGTCAAGGAGAGGTGATGAGGACAGGTTACTGGACCCCGAGGAGGGTTTTCTCAGTCCAACAGGAAGATAGCCTGGCACAATACCTAAAAAGAGCAGCTGATCTTTTCTACGGTCTCAGCACTAAAGAGGTAGGCCTAAGCATGAGGAAGGTATTTAAGCAGAGTGTAAGCTGAAAGGGAGGGCTGGTAGGGAGAATTATATAAGAATATTGAGACTGTGAAATAATAAGATAAGAGAAATTACCATTCCACCTCCATTTTCATTTACCATCGTAGATTGGCCTTCCAACTGGCTGTCTACTACAAGTGCTCCTACCCTGAAACCTGGAATGAGTGCTCCCTGGCAGGCCGGGATTGGTTTATGGGGTTCATGAAAAGACAGCCCAGTCCGTCTATACGGTGCCCTCAAGCTACCAGTCTCACACGGAACACAAGCTTTAACCGTCACAATGTATCCTTGTTTTACGACAATCTTGCCAATGTGCTTGACAAAAACAAATTTGAAGGGAAAGACATCTGGAATATGGATGAGACCGGGGTCACAACTTCTCAAGAACCAGAAAATGTTGTTGCCGGGCGCGGCGTCAGACAGGTGGGGGCAGTAACCTCCGGAGAGAGAGGAACACTGGTAACAGTTGCATGTGCAGGCAATGCATTAGGGAACATGATTCCACCCATGTTCATATTCCCGCGGGTTAACTTCAAGGACCATTTGATAATCATTCCTCCCATCTTTCTGTAAGAGGAATAGATTTCTGCAAAGAAAATGGCATTGTCATGTTATAGTTTCCACCCCATTGCTCCCACAAATTACAGCCACTGGATCGTACCATTTATGGCCCCCTAAAACGTCATGTCAACACATTTTGCGATACCTGGATGAGAAGTCGACCAGGCCTGACGATGTCCATCTACGACATTCCTGGAATTGTTAGGTTGGCCCTCCCATTGGCTGGAACACCAGGCAATGTGCAGAATGGCTTTATCAGCACTGGAATTTGGCCTTATAACCGTGATAAATTTAAAGACAGTGACTTTGCACCATCTTTGGTGACAGACCGGCCACCACCACCAGTTCTTCCAGAGCAAACTGGGCCTTCTGCTTCTTCTGCAGTTCCTCCAGTGCAAGCTGGGCGTTCTGCTTCTTCTGCAGTTCCTCCAGTGCAAGCTGGGCCTTCTGCTTCTTCTGCAGTTCCTCCAGTGACAGCTGGGCCTTCTGCTTCTTCTGCAGTTCCTCCAGTGCAAGCTGGGCCTTCTGCTTCTTCTGCAGTTCCTCCAGTGCAAGCTGGGCCTTCTGCTTCTTCTGCAGTTCCCTTTCAGTCGATAACGTCAGACGTAGTCGACGTCGACTGAAATGGGATCACACTAGGGAGCCTATCATCTTCGATAATTATTGAACGAGCCAATGGAATTTGGCGTGCGTGATTTGAATCACACACTTCGCCCCCGCGGCGTGGGTATAAATACGGAAGTGGATGCACGCACTAGTTGCCTTTCGCTTCGGAGCCGTTCGTCTTTGATGTCTCTGAAGAGTGCTGTTGTATTCAACGAGCGAGTGTGTCGGTGTTCTTACGGGAAGACCTCTCCAGTGTTGGTGTTCTACAGTGTGGTGCAGCGGTGATCGCGAGCTTCTCAGCTCTCAACTGCTGTTTTAACAGCATCAAATTTCTATTGTTTGTTTGTGTGTTGACGGTTGGTTAGAGGGCGAGAAGTGAGTGCTTCACTGTTGGTTGAAAGACTATTCAGTGTTTGCCGCGGTCATTCCCTGTGTGCTCCGGCACTGGTGACGGTCCCATTTCCTAAAAGAGCAACACGGGTGTGAGTGCGTCTTTTTCAAGATGCCATTCCATCCGTGCGTTTCTGGGTGCGGTCTGGCACTATCCCCCTCTGACGGTCACGAAAGTTGTGTTGCATTTTTGGGCTTAAAGCATGCCGAGGCAGCTCTCGTGGATGAGTCATGTTCTCACTGCGGGAACATGACCATCTCGGTGTTGAGATCTAGACTCGCCTTCGTCAAAAGTGTTGGTGCAGTCCCCACCTCTGGGCCCCGCCCTTGTTCTTCCTCTGGGTTACCTTCCCAGAGAAAGACTGGGGTGCCGTCCAAGCTGGGTGATCTGAGGATCACAGTGAGGGGTAATCCGCCCGGCCAGGCCCCGTGGGTCCCTCACTCCTCTTTCACACCGCCAGCGATGGAGCTCCCCATTGATCCCGCTGGTCCCTCTGTAATGGACAGGCCAGCCGTGTCCTTTGGGGCCCCTCAAGGGGATACGATGACAATCGCAGCATCGGAGGGGGAGCTGAACTCTGGAGATGACGACTCGGCTGCACTGCCTCCCTCCGGGAGACCAGTGTTGGCCGAGCCAGATCCAGAAATGTCAGCTATGCTGAAAAAGGCCGCCGAGGCGGTAGGGCTCGTGTGGAACCCTGCACCGTGTCCCGAGCCGTCTCGGTTGGATGATTGGTATATCGGGGCGGGCCATACTGGTTCTCAGTCCGCCGCCCCGGTTCCTTTGCTTTCCTGAAGTGCATGAGGAGCTTACGAGGGCATGGATGGCACCTTTCTCTGCCAGAAACCGCCTGAGTAGCTCCTCCCCCCTCACTACCCTTGATGGGGGAGCGGTGAAGGGTTACGAGGCTATCCCTCCGGTGGAGCGGGCAGTTGCGATGCAGTTATGCCCAACGGCGGCCGCTTCCTGGAGAGGTGATCCTCGTCACCCCTCTAAAGCCTGTAAGTTCTCGTCCGCTCTTACGGGCAAGGCTTACAAAGCTTGTGGGCAAGCCGCTTCCTCCTTGTATGCCATGGCGTTGCTCCAGGGCCACCAGGCCCAGGCACTCATGAACATGCACGAGGGTAGTTCGGACCGTGAGCTCATGGGTGAGCTCTGCACTGCAACTGACCTCGCCCACCGGGCGGCGAAGGTTGCAGCTCGCGCGGTCGGTTCGGCGATGTCCACACTTGTGGTCCAGGAGCGCCATCTCTGGCTCAACCTGGCCGATATGAGAGAAGCGGACAAGGTTCGGTTCCTGGACTCTCCCATTTCCCAGGTTGGGTTATTCGGCGACGCTGTGGAGAACTTTGCCCAACAGTTCTCTACAGCTCAGAAACAGATGGAGGCCATCCGGCACATCCTGCCTTCACCCGCCCGCCGAGGTCAGATCCTCCGCCTGTTCGTCGCCGAGGGCGTCCGCCCGCAGCCGCCTCAGCTCCCGCCGGACCATCGCAGCAGCCTTCACCCAGGTTCCGGCGTGGAGCCGGCCGCGGAAGGGGTGCCCAGCCTGCTCCAGGTGCTGCCAAGCCAGGTGGTAAGCATCAGCGCAAAAGGAAACGCTGAACCTGGACGGGCTCTCAGGGATGGAGGAGTTGCTCGTGGAGTGTGGAGTGTGGAGCAGTGCTCCTGACTTGAGCATGCTTATCTTATCCTGCTGGCGAAGGATTTGATATAGCCGCTCCTCCAGCCGGTACGAAGGCCAGTTGTGAACTTGTTCTTCGTGCTACTAGGTGTGGGTCGTGACCATCTTGGCCCAAGATTGGTCTGCAGCTCCGACCTGAAAGACATGTGCTTTAGATATCTACCTTCCGCACCGCAGGCCATCCTGTGTGTGGCGTGTAATAGAAAAAGGGTGGAGTATCAGTACAGTGTCCTTCCCCTCGAGTGCTCCAGAGCCCGTTGGGTCTTCAGGTCAACTGGAAGAGAGTAATCTCGCCCACGGGCTGAGTATCTCTTTTTCAGTTTTGGAGATGGACTCGGTCTAACACGTCTCTCCAATGAGAATGTGTTCAGCTGGTGTTGAAGTGAGAAAGGGTCCCACTGAAAGAAATTTCAGAGGCTCCTGGGGTATATGGTAGTCGCAGCCTTTGGCTTCCTCCATATGTGACCGCTTCAGCGCTAGCTTCATGATCGAGTCCCGAGGTGACCTAGGCAGAGCAGCTCACCCTGAGAGACTATAGTTCATCCCGGTCTGCTGCCAAACCCTCTTCAACAGAGGGGCCATGTACAAAGGGCGTGTTTTAACGGGGGCCTGGGCGACCCCCGACTACACTGGCATTCGTGCCTCGAGTTGTTAGACATTGCGACCGTTGCGCAAGCTTCCCTTGCATGTCACAACTCACCCGTCACCTCCTCCTTGGAGTCAGAAGCTTCTGAGGACGCTTTGTTCCACTCCTCCCGCTTTACTCAATCGTGCCGCCATCGAGCCTCACAACAGTTATAGCCAGGGCAAGTAGAGACTCCATCCCCTGGGTCCAGCTTGGACATGACCATTCCGGGGCCGCTCAGTTGCCCCCCCCCGGTTTCATCTTTACGCCAGTGTTTGTGTTAACCGAGCGGACTACCCTTGGACAAACACTGGGTCTCAGCTGCCCCAGGGGCCCGCAGAAATGCGTTTAACCCCAGTGAGCCTTCTAAAAGTGACTGCGACTCATGGTCGCCTTGCGCCTGCTCAAGTCAGTGAAATCATCACACTTCATGTTGAGCAGAATTGCTCCTGAAACTCAGTGAAGTTCATCGCACTCAGGTGTTCAGCAGCAATGCTCCTGTAGCTCAGTGAGTTCATCACACTCAGGTGTTGAGCAGAAATGCTCCTGTAGCTCAGTGAATTCGTCACACGCAGTGCTGAGCAGAAATGCTCCTGGTGCTCAGTGAAGTTCTTCGCACTCAAGTGTTGAGCAGAAATGCTCCTGAAGCTCAGTGAGTTTATCACACTCGGGTGTGGAGCTAGAATGCTCCTGAAGCTCAGTGAACTTGTCACACTCAAGTGCTGAGCAGAAGATGCTCCTGAAGCCCAGTGATCTTCACATGTTGTGTTGAGCAACGCTCCTGTCTTTTTGCGCCTGTCGGTTGCACCTACATGCTAAGTCAGGAGAGGAACAGGTCTTCATAGTTGCCCCTTATTGGCCCAACTAGACCTGGTTCCCATCAACAGCCTTCCTGACTTCCCCTGAAAACTTTCACGATGGCACCCGCGTTCTTCCCCCGGAGATTCCGGGCGGTCTTACATCTGAACGCGGAGGTTCAGGTGGCTATCACAGGGCATGTGATAGTTACCATCACTTCTGCGAGCACCCCATAGAAATGGGTAGCGTGCTTACGCCTTTAGAAGTGGAACCTAGTCGTTGAGTGCGTCTTCTCTCCAGAGGAGATCCTGAAAGCTTTCGATCACTTCAGTGCTCTCTTTCCTGCAAAATGGGTTGCAGTAGGCTGTTTTCCTTCACCCTCAAAATGATGTTGCCTCGGTGTTTAAACGACGCTCATCGTGTTGCGGAAGTGTGCAGAAGCACGTTCTGATCGTCAGGTTCCTGAGGAGCAAGGTCTTGTAAATCCTTGCGTCCCTCTTTATCCTCTTGGGCCTTGTCCCTGGTGCGACTGCACTGCAGAGACCGCCCCTGAGCCACTGCAGGCAGTGAGTTAAAAATTCTGTTATATCAGTTCTCCTGCTCGCGTGGTCTCTACTAGAGGGTAGGGACTTGCTCGCTTTTGGTCAACGTATTGTGCCTGGAGTCTGGGCCGGCTAACTCTCACAAGCTGAGACCCCGTCTCGGATTGTGCCCAAGGTTCCTACCTCTCCCGTAATAGGAGCAGGTGGTGAGCCTGCAAGCGCTGCCCTGGAGGAGGCAGATCCAGCCCTGGCTTCTCTGTCCGTTCGCTTGGACGTGCACAGAACGCAAGCCATAGACCTCAGACCAGCTCTACAAATATCTGTTGGAATTCAGCAGAGAGGGAAGGCTGTTTCCATGCAAAGTTGCACTTAGTGCTTGCCTTCATTTCGGTAAAAATCCGAGATGCAACATGTCGACTTAGGTGTTGAGCTCCTCTATGATGAGTGTAAAGTGCTCCGCCTGGGCGTTGACGATATGCTTTGCTAAACAGATTCTAGAGTTGGGGGCTGGACGACACCTAGTTGAACCGCTGCTTCCCGTGGGCTCCCTTCTCATGAAGCCAGTTTCACCGTGAGCCCGGTTCAAGTGTCGGCTTGCTGCGCCATTCCCCTCCTATGGACTGGATACGTGCGCCTTTCTACTCCAGTTGAGTTCCCTTAAAATTGAACCCTGTTGAGTTCCTCCACACCCCTCCGACGTCGGACGTGCGGAACGTCTGGTGTTAGGCCTACCACTCGTAAGCAGTGTGGAACCTGTGTTAGGCTGGGTCCATATGTTGCGGTCCCTACGGCGACCCCATATGTGTATTCTTCCACGATACGGCTCCCTGCGGCGAGCCCGTGTCTTCCCTCGGCAGAGTCTCTCTGCCGTCACTGTCAGGTGTGTCTCCCCCGTCTTAGGCTGGAGCCACCGCAGTGACATTCCATATGTTAGACTGCCCGGTTTCCGCCCAGTTCATATGTGTATTCTCCACGTTACCTCCCTCTGGGTTGGATGTGGCTTCCGCAGCGTCCCTTCCTTCCAATGTACGGGGAACGCTTTCCCAGTGGTCCTGTAGGAACAGCAGTGACTTCCCTGGCCTAAGCCCTTTCCTTCCCCGCCTTAAATTTGCGGGGGCATCAGGAGGCTTTGGTTTAGGCACTGGAAGGTGGCAGTGTTAGTGGCGTGTTCAAAGGGTGATCCCATTTCAGTCGACGTCGACTATGTCTGACGTTATCGACTGAAAGGGAACGTCCTAGTTGCGTATGCAACCCACCGTTCCCTGAAGGAGGGAACGGAGGACGTAGTCCCCTTGCCACTACCGCTGGACCACCGCTGACCCCGGGTTACTCTCGGCTCCTCAGCGAAAAGCAACTAGTGCGTGCATCCACTTCCGTATTTATACCCGCGCCGCGGGGGCGGAGTGTGTGATGCAAATCACGCACGCCAAATTCCATTGGCTCGTTCAATAGTAATCGAAGATGATAGGCTCCCTAGCGTGATCCCATTTCAGTCGACGTCGACTACGTCCTCCGTTCCCTCCTTCAGGGAACGGTGGGTTGCATACGCAACCAGGACGTTCCTCCAGTGCAAGCTGGGCCTTCTGCTTCTTCTGCAGTTCCTCCAGTGCAAGCTGGGCCTTCTGTTTCTACTACAGTTCATCCAGTGCAAGCTGAGTTCTCACCTGAGACAGTTAGACGTCACCCCAGAGCAGGACCACAGAAGATAACAAAATCAAATGTTAGGAAAAAATTCATGCTCCTGTAGCTCAGTGAATTCGTCACACGCAGTGCTGAGCAGAAATGCTCCTGGTGCTCAGTGAAGTTCTTCGCACTCAAGTGTTGAGCAGAAATGCTCCTGAAGCTCAGTGAGTTTATCACACTCGGGTGTGGAGCTAGAATGCTCCTGAAGCTCAGTGAACTTGTCACACTCAAGTGCTGAGCAGAAGATGCTCCTGAAGCCCAGTGATCTTCACATGTTGTGTTGAGCAACGCTCCTGTCTTTTTGCGCCTGTCGGTTGCACCTACAGGCTAAGTCAGGAGAGGAACAGGTCTTCATATTTGCCCCTTATTGGCCCAACTAGACCTGGTTCCCATCGACAGCCTTCCTGACTTCCCCTGAAAACTCTTTCACGATGGCACCCGCGTTCTTCCCCCGGAGATTCCGGGCGGTCTTACATCTGAACGCGGAGGTTCAGGTGGCTATCACAGGGCATGTGATAGTTACCATCACTTCTGCGAGCACCCCATAGAAATGGGTAGCGTGCTTACGCCTTTAGAAGTGGAACCTAGTCGTTGAGTGCGTCTTCTCTCCAGAGGAGATCCTGAAAGCTTTCGATCACTTCAGTGCTCTCTTTCCTGCAAAATGGGTTGCAGTAGGCTGTTTTCCTTCACCCTCAAAATGATGTTGCCTCGGTGTTTAAACGACGCTCATCGTGTTGCGGAAGTGTGCAGAAGCACGTTCTGATCGTCAGGTTCCTGAGGAGAAAGGTCTTGTAAATCCTTGCGTCCCTCTTTATCCTCTTGGGCCTTGTCCCTGGTGCGACTGCACTGCAGAGACCGCCCCTGAGCCACTGCAGGCAGTGAGTTAAAAATTCTGTTATATCAGTTCTCCTGCTCGCGTGGTCTCTACTAGAGGGTAGGGACTTGCTCGCTTTTGGTCAACGTATTGTGCCTGGAGTCTGGGCTGGCTAACTCTCACAAGCTGAGACCCCGGCTCGGATTGTGCCCAAGGTTCCTACCTCTCCCGTAATAGGAGCAGGTGGTGAGCCTGCAAGCGCTGCCCTGGAGGAGGCAGATCCAGCCCTGGCTTCTCTGTCCGTTCGCTTGGACGTGTACAGAACGCAAGCCATAGACCTCAGACCAGCTCTACAAATATCTGTTGGAATTCAGCAGAGAGGGAAGGCTGTTTCCATGCAAAGTTGCACTTAGTGCTTGCCTTCATTTCGGTAAAAATCCGAGATGCAACATGTCCACTTAGGTGTTGAGCTCCTCTATGATGAGTGTAAAGTGCTCCGCCTGGGCGTTGACGATATGCTTTGCTAAACAGATTCTAGAGTTGGGGGCTGGACGACACCTAGTTGAACCGCTGCTTCCCGTGGGCTCCCTTCTCATGAAGCCAGTTTCACCGTGAGCCCGGTTCAAGTGTCGGCTTGCTGCGCCATTCCCCTCCTATGGACTGGATACGTGCGCCTTTCTACTCCAGTTGAGTTCCCTTAAAATTGAACCCTGTTGAGTTCCTCCACACCCCTCCGACGTCGGACGTGCGGAACGTCTGGTGTTAGGCCTACCACTCGTAAGCAGTGTGGAACCTGTGTTAGGCTGGGTCCATATGTTGCGGTCCCTACGGCGACCCCATATGTGTATTCTTCCACGATACGGCTCCCTGCGGCGAGCCCGTGTCTTCCCTCGGCAGAGTCTCTCTGCCGTCACTGTCAGGTGTGTCTCCCCCGTCTTAGGCTGGAGCCACCGCAGTGACATTCCATATGTTAGACTGCCCGGTTTCCGCCCAGTTCATATGTGTATTCTTTTGGATGTGGCTTCCGCAGCGTCCCTTCCTTCCAATGTACGGGGAACGCTTTCCCAGTGGTCCTGTAGGAACAGCAGTGACTTCCCTGGCCTAAGCCCTTTCCTTCCCCGCCTTAAATTTGCGGGGGCATCAGGAGGCTTTGGTTTAGGCACTGGAAGGTGGCAGTGTTAGTGGCGTGTTCAAAGGGTGATCCCATTTCAGTCGACGTCGACTACGTCTGACGTTATCGACTGAAAGGGAACGTCCTAGTTGCGTATGCAACCCACCGTTCCCTGAAGGAGGGAACGGAGGACGTAGCCCCCTTGCCACTACCGCTGGACCACCGCTGACCCCGGGTTACTCTCGGCTCCTCAGCGAAAAGCAACTAGTGCGTGCATCCACTTCCGTATTTATACCCGCGCCGCGGGGGCGGAGTGTGTGATGCAAATCACGCACGCCAAATTCCATTGGCTCGTTCAATAGTAATCGAAGATGATAGGCTCCCTAGCGTGATCCCATTTCAGTCGACGTCGACTACGTCCTCCGTTCCCTCCTTCAGGGAACGGTGGGTTGCATACGCAACCAGGACGTTCCTCCAGTGCAAGCTGGGCCTTCTGCTTCTTCTGCAGTTCCTCCAGTGCAAGCTGGGCCTTCTGTTTCTACTACAGTTCATCCAGTGCAAGCTGAGTTCTCACCTGAGACAGTTAGACGTCACCCCAGAAGATAACAAAATCAAATGTTAGGAAAAAATTCAAATCGGCCATCTTGACAGACACCAAGACAGACACCAAGACACCAAAAGGAGGCTTTGGAGAGGGAGAAAGCAAAAGTTAAGAGAAAGCCAACAAAAATTAAGAGAAAACTGACAAAAAAACACACTTGAAACAAGCCAACAAACCAAAAACGTGAAGAAAAAGCATACAGAGAAGGACAGTGACTCTGAGAAAGAAGAAGATTTCTGCATTGTATGTTTGGAGAGCTACCAATGTTGGCAGTGCAGGGCATGGACTCATGAAGCCTGCACTTATGGTGGTTCCATTTACATTTGCCACAATTGTGAGTCAGATGGGGAATTGTGAACACTTGATGCTATGAAATAATCAGTTTGTTAGTTTTATGAAATAATCAGTTTGGTGGTGTTAATCAAATTGTTACTGCAGTTGTAAACTTTAATATTTTTTGTAGCCTACTTGTGTTTTACTTTAATAAGTTAACTCGATGAACTCTGGTCTCATTTGAAAAATTATGCAGAAGTATGAGTTTTATTACATCTAAATGACTGTTGCAACTGTCCCCATATATGGGCACAGTTGCGACATTTTTCAGGGTCCATTTAAGTACAAATGACTTTCATATTATCATATGTACACATGTTGCAACAGTATGGGCAGGTAGGTTACATATATGGGTTTAGTATTCATATATTTTTTCTTTCTAATACAAACAGTCACTGAGAAACTGAAGGAAATGTAAAAAGTGTTGCAACCAACCCCCACTCTCCCCTACAGGTTTAACTGGAAGGAGGCGCTGTCGGGACGGTTGAAAAAGTTCATAATAACAGGCTATTCAACTAGCAAACACCCAATATGACTCAAGGAAGAAATGTAAGAAAATGAACTGTAAACTGATTTGTCTGTCTTCCTCAAAATAGTCTATGAGATTACGCAAAATGCGCATGGACTATAGGCTTATTGTCGCCTATTGTCTATTGGGCGACAGAACAAAAATAATTAATATGAACCTTTAACTTTAAATAAATTGCAAAATATGTTTGTAACAATATGTACATAAGTAACTTGTCAGGCATTGTTCATAAAAACAAACATTAGATGAATAGTTGCCGTTTAAACTGTTATGTTTCATCCGTCACACCCCTGTGTTTCAATCGGTCATGCGGGACGATTGAAACAAAGCACAACTACCGTACAAAGTCAATTTTTACCGAATAACACATGATACTTAGAGCACAGGTATGTGAGTTGTTGATCACAAAAAGAAAAAATCTATCCGTAACTTTAGGCTATCTTAGAAAACGACGTTTATCTGAAAAGTGTTTAAAGTGTTTTATTAATGTTAAGATGAAGAACAGCGATGTTTGATGGTGGAAACACCATCATGTGAAACATTGTGAACACCCAAATTATGTTCTGCACTTTGACGACGAAACTCCGACAAATACAGACTCCTATGAAATAAAAGGATTAGGCTTTGCCTTTTCTACCAAGCTCTATCAATAAGAATACAAAAACGCCAGGTCATGCAAGACCTTGTTGCTTTGAATTTACACATAGGCCTACTAGAATGATTTACATTGGCCCATGAAAACCTCTAGGCCTATGTGAACACAGTTGCCCAAAAAATGTGCGGGGGACCATTTTACGTTTTATTAAAAGGATTTTACGTGTGTGTGTGTGTGTGTGTGTGTGTGTGTGTGTGTGTGTGTGTGTGTGTGTGTGTGTGTGTGTGTGTGTGTGTTTATTTTATTTTTATAAGTTTTATTTATAAAGACCACACCCACGATCTTTAGAGAAAGAATTCCACATTTCTCCACGTAAATATAGCCTAACGATTGTTAGACTGATAGTTTAATAAATACCAGCAAAATATAAAAATATAGGCCTAACTATTTGATAAATAAAATGTCAACCAAACCAAAACAAATTAATTTTTAACAATTTATTTTTTGTTTTATTAAAATGCTTAAAATAACATGAGGATGGAGAAAGTAATTAGGCTAATGAATGCAATAAATTCGAGCGAAAAACATGTTATATTGGCTATAGCCTAGCTATGTGGTGTCTTTTAACAACAGCCCTCTTTATAGGCTACGTATTTAGTTTAGAAATAAACCGTAAACTTGAAGCTCAGACAAATTATGATTATTAGCCTATAGGCTATATGAAAGAGACACAGCGCAAAAAAACAAACAAAAAAAAACAGACTACAATGCAAGTATTTCTCTCCCGCTCTCTCTAGTGCGCAGGTGGGGAGGGTGAATTCTCAGTTTGAAGTCTCAGTCTTCCTCATTTCAGCGGACTATAGGCTACAGCAGCAGCGTCTGTCAGACCATCACAGCTCAGTCCCATCATTTGGTGCAATTTTAAGAAATCGTTTCACCTGCGTGGCTTTATTGCACTCCAAGTTATGCACGTGACCAAAACAATGACCTGTTGTTATTTTTGGCACTGTTCTCTGCGCTGAACGACTAAAGACCCATGAGCATCTTCTCAGGGAACGGATTGACCAGCGGAGCGCAGGACGGGATGGCATATCGCAACAGCGCGTTTAGTTGAGGGAAATGGGAAGTTTAAACGTTCGTAGACTGCGGCTACCGAATAATAAACACGCGAAGAGATGCTTTAATGGAAGTTGTAAAAGTAACATTCTGCAATTATACAATAATAGCCTCTGAATGAACTGCTCTGTTTGTGGCGGACTGTTAATTCTATACATTAAGCAGCGCTGGTTCTTCTGGCACAATGAAATCCATCTTCTACTCTCGCTTTTTCATCCTTCTTCCGTGGATCTTGATAGTGATCATCGTGATCGACATCGATACGAAGAGATTGTCTGTTCGGAACACGGCCAGCTTCTATTTGTCTCGGCTGGGAAATGTGCAGCAGCGGCAGGTTGTCAGGACGACTCGGACCAGCAGCAGCAGCACCAGCGGGAGTAACACCACATCTCCCCCGGTCATTTATGCCATCACTCCCACTTACAGCCGAGCGGTGCAGAAAGCAGAGCTCACCCGCTTGGCAAATACGTTCCGCCAGGTTCCGCAGTTCCATTGGGTCGTGGTGGAGGACTCGAACTCCCACACGGAGCTGGTTTCGCGGTTTCTTGCCCGGTCTGGGCTGCGATACACTCACCTGAACGTGTTCACCCCGCGCAGATTCAAGCGGACTGGGATGCCGCGAGCGACCGAGCAAAGGAACTTAGCGCTCGGCTGGCTCAGAGGACATTGCGCGTCCAAAGAGAAAGGAGTCGTTTTCTTCGCGGATGATGATAACACTTACAGCCTTGAGTTATTTGAAGAGGTAAATGCGACTTCTTTCTGGTCAATTTAGAGCTGCAGGAGGCTTGAAATGAAATCTGGAAAATAAGAACTAGTCTATTTGATGAGATAAGCGGTCACAATGTTAAATTGCAAACCGTGCCACATCATAGACAGATGTCTGGGGCTCTAAAGAAACCTCCGCTGGCCCACACTGGTCAAAGCCATGCATACATGACATTCTGTGTCGAGATATGGCTGGAACTAGGGGTTTGCAAGGCAGTTGCTACCACCCTGAGTAAGATTCTCGTCCTGATGTGAGGAACCATTGTAAAGAGTCATGTCTGTACAATAACTCAAATGGTGCAGGATGAGTTAGGGTTTTTTTTTCATGAAGAAGCAAATTCATATATACCCATCTTATTTCTCCCATCAAATGAGAACGATAGCATCTATAAGACCACTGGCGTTAGATGCTACAGGTATACTGTATGCACAACTCAGAGGTCTACAGTATTTGCCTTGAGAACTTGCACTGTAAAAATTAAATAAAGTTTAAACCTAAAAATTTTAAAAGCAGCAATTAACCTTAAAGCTGCAGTTAAAACAAATTGGTGCCACGGTCGAGTCAATTTAAGCTCTTTATTGTCACTGTACAAGATGATGTTTTTGCACTGTTGTTGTTGGATTGCACTTAAATGAATAGTTTAGAGAGAAATAGACTTATATTTAAAAAGTTGGCCGTTAATAAATAATGTCTCTGGAGATCTCGCATCTGTCCGCATGGAGATTCATGCGGTGTGTTTTATCATGCCATTGTTATCTATTTCTTATGAGTCTTTAAATGTGCAGTGGTTGACTCACATAAATGAAGGCGACCCAGTATACTGTGAAGCCAAGCAGAGTGCATTAACCCAGTTTGAGTGGAAGTCACAGAGAAATGACAAAGCGTTCTGAAAGCTGAGAAATAAGGATTTGTCTGTTTAGCCGGTTGTCTGTGGACGATAAACGAAGCAGATAACATGGCGACGTGATGAGAGGAGATACACTTCATTTGAGGCTCTGTCTTACACAGGTTGAGTTTTTCTAGATCTCTCACACACAATAATCTTTTTTTTTTTATGTGCACATTCTCTAAGTTTTTAATGAAGTCAGTTTAATAAAGACAATTCATATCAGGGTGTAAAGACACACCCTTTAATCGATGTCTCATGATTATCCATTTCATTTATTTGTCTGGGATATATAAAAAGGGCAAAGAGGGAAGAGGTTTCCTCCACCGCATTACACTCAGTTCTATCTACGGTAACACAAAATATTCTTCTCTCTCTTGGCTGTTGTTCAAACCCGGCACTTATAGCTCATCGTCTCATTTATCATCAATTATTCTACCAGTCTTTTACCTCTGCTTTTTCCTCCTCTTTTTGCCGTTCTCTTTTCCTCTGCCACAGGCCTTGCTGCCCTCCTTATTTCTTCAATGCTTGCTTTGTGCATCCCTCCCTCCCTCTGCCTCTTTCTCTCTCTCTCTCCATTTCTCCAGAACACAGCTGGACATGTGGATGAACACATGGAACGGCCCCTAAGGGGTAGAGCGCAGTGTCAGTATGCGGATGACCCCTGCTCTGCTCAACACAAACACATTACACAGCACAACAATGAGAGTCATTTGGCCATTTTCAACAGCTAGTGCTTCATAATGACAAATATTAACGACACCAAGGAAATGTATTCATTTAGCACATTCTGTTTCCCCCAATGAGAAATGCTACAGCTCGAGTGATTCATCCTAAGGCGACAGAAATATAAAAGAGCTGCAATACAAAGTCTCAAAATTGGCTAAAAGTACAAGCTAGTACCGAGATGTGACTGAGAAACAGTGAAACAATTGAGTTTTTTAAAATAAAGGTTTAGTTGGGACAATAGTACAGTGCGCTGATGGTCACTGATCAAGTGCTTGTAGAAAAAATTGTGTTCAGCTGCTTGAGTGGAGTGTGGAAGATCATTTTGTGTTAAAATAGCTTTATCAAACATGCAAATTCATTTTTTTTTCATTATTACATTATTATTATTTTTGGTTAGAATAATAATGCGATAAGATGAAAAGTAATTTGTCCAAAACAAAAAATGTAGCGTGATATAATCGATCACGAACCAGCCAATCAAAACAGTTCTCTCTGTTTGTGTGGCTCTCACACTCACAACGAGCTGGAACTGAAGAGCATTAAAAATAAGATCAAATAGCTTATTTTTATGTGTAATCTAATGCTTAACCAGACCAGACTGCATGCTTTTCCTTTTGAAATGTGAGGGTCATGATATCCACAACCAGTCTCTCCTCATTCATAGTTAATATACATGAAGACTGGTACTTAGAAGGATAGTCCACCCAACAATGAAAATGATGTCATCATTTACTCACCCTCATGTTGTTTCGAACCTCTATGACTGTCTTTCTTCTGTGCACACAAAAGAATATATTTCAAAGAATGTGTGTAGAAGAATGTAACCAAACTGTTTTTAATACCATTGACCTCCATTATATTTTTTGAGGAAGTCAATGGGAACCAAAACTGTTTGGTTACAAACATTCTTAAAAATACCTTATTTTAAAGGGATAGTTTACCCAAAAATGTAAATTCTGTCATCATTTACGCACCCTAATATTGTTTTAACCCTGTATGAGTTTCTGTGTTCTGTTGAACACAAAAAATAGGCTATATTTTGAAAAATTTTGGTTTCTGGTCCCCATTGATTTCGATAGTATTTTTTTTCCCTACTATGGACGTCAGAGGGGACCAGCAACTGTTTGGTTAACCATATTCTTTAAAAATATCTTATTTTGTGTTCAACAGAACAAATAAACTCATACAGGTTTGAAACAATTTGAGGGTGAGTAAATGATGACAGAATTTTCATTTTTGAATGAACTATCCATTTAATGTTCCACAGAAAAAAGAAAGTCATACAGGTTTGGAACAACATTAGAGTGTGTAAATGATGATAGAATTTCAATTTTTGCGTGGACTATCATTTTAAATCCAATGAGATTTCAATGTGTGTGCAGTGTGTTCTTTTTTTTTTAAAGTGTAACTAAACCCTAAACCAACTTTTTTTAGTTAATGATCTGTAAGAATGGAGCTTCATAAATGCTGTTCATTGATTCGAGTAACTTTTTTGACATTTGTGTATAAAGTGTTTTAATTCTACAATATATGGTGTAAAAGTCTGAGTGCTGCCCTCTTCAGGTTGAACGGTGGCTACTGCAGTTGAATTTTCCCATTGGATGTTTGGGGTGGTTCGTGACGTAAGGGTGGTTGGTGACGTAGGCAGGTTCCATAAGAGATGCGTCTCAGGTGCACGCCCCCCTGCTCCGCTGGGCTCTGCCCACTTTTCCAGCATTTTTCAAATATTGCCAGTGGGTGGAGTCAGGCTTTGACCACGGGGTTTAGGTACCCTTTAAGTTTACAAATTAGATATGTCAAAACTAGGTGCATTTGACCAAAAAGCAACACTTCTTTTTACTGCACTGGCAGTTTTTCACTAGCCTGGCTCCGCCCTCCTACGTACTTCCGCTCAATTTTCATTTTCCTTCAGTGCTAGTCTTGTAGTTCAGTAATGGCAGTGGAGAAAGATGCGTGCGAAGCCATTCGGTCCGTTGTGCCAACGCTGCCAAATATCAAGAAGTTAAAGCCGGAGTAAGAACCTCCCGACGGGGTTCGGGAAAAGTTTGATTTTCCAGCTCGCTCCGTTAGTGGTGAATGAGTTGGCTAAGGCGAACGCTAAGCATACGTCACAACCAAACGTTAGGGATTGGTTATGGCAGATCCAGAGTGACTCTGGGCAGATCCAATAGTTTTAGACTTCAATAGAGTACCCGCCTACAAGGACGTTAACGCTTGTCAATAGAGCGGTGCCAGAATCTCTGTACAAATGAAATGAAATCTACTGTGATAATCTGGTGGGACCAGGCTAGTTTTTCACTTGTTTGGAGTTTAAAGTCAGTGTAGTAAAACAAAAATGAATACAAAATGCACTTTTACATAGAATAGGCAAGAATTTCTTATTCCCTGTCCCTTCAGGAAAACACATGGGTCACAAAAACTGCCAAATACAGATGTCTTTCCATATAGCCGCCAGTAGCTTGAGAGCTCAACTCAAAGAACAGTGTATGTGACATTGCATTTGATGGCTGTGCCTGTTGCCCTTGTTGTCATCTTCAACGTGAAAGGATGCTTGGCACCTGGAGATGACATCCTCTTTGCTATTGCTATTTGCTTTGATTTTGCCTTTGAGTTGTCTTACACTTCAAGAGCAACCATTATGGAGACGAAGCCTTTGAAAAGAGGGAGGAAGACAGGCATTAGAAACACAGCTAAAGGGGCAGCAGTTTGGGCTACAAAGCTTGTCCATTGCTTAGGGCCGCCAGCCAAAGACGTGTCACCCGACTGCGTACAGCACTCACATAAATAGCACAACCATTAAATATTCAAAGACTACTCTGACCATTTGTTTGAGAAATTGCAGCAACGCTCATTCCCCCAGTGGCAAATAGTATTTTTTTTATTATTATATATGAAGGAATGAAGAAAAAAGGAGATTCTTTCAACTGTAAGATGTTTAAAATTTCACAAGGAAGATGGTATCTTGTTGGAAATGACAGTTTTAGTGTTGCCGGGTGGTTCAATCAGATGTGATCGTGTTTATGAAACTGAAGAGCAGTGTGTGCTGTCTCCAGCAAACTGCAGGTGGACGGACTTATTTATGCTGAAAATGAGCCAGGATTTTATAATAAGCCATGCTGTTCGTGGCAGTACTTTACTTGCTCCTTTAAAAATAATAATTGTCTAAGTACTCGTATGGTTATAAAGCAGGGCTGTAACCACCATAGACATTGAGCCATAGACACCCCATGGAAAATTGTACATTTTAAAAGTAAACATTTTAGGCTGAAGGCGGGCTTTACTAGTCACTGAAGATGAGTGCGAATTTCACTGTAACGCTTTAGGAAGGGTGCCTTGTAGGATGTAAGTAGCTAAACATTTATTATTTGACAAGACATTTTTTGACAGAAATGCAGGGTTCTCAAGTTGTATCAAAAGCTTGGAGTGAGATCACATTGGATTAGGGGAGGAGCCCTAATGGCGCCCCGCCCCCATCCATCCCCACCCCCCAATTTTACCCATTGTTCATAATTAACCAGCACAAATTGAAATTATAACAATTGGTAAATCTGATAAATGACAGAGCAATTCATCACATCAAATATACTCTTTAATGCTATATTTCAAAATTACAAAACATACAAAAATTACAAAAATATAACAAATTGCTCCAAACAGTTTGGAAAAACAAATCTTTTTGCTTTTTCCCTGACATCTTTGAAAATTACAAATGCAATGATTAAAGGTATTGTAGGTAGAAATCCACAAAAATACTTTTTGTCCAAAGTTGTTTAAACTGTCTTTATATATCAATGCATAATTAAAATGTAAGTACTCTGGAAAAGAAATGATAAAAATCGAGTGTCTGTAGTCCTCTCAGGACTGCAATAAACACAGCTCATTATCCCATTAACTCCCACCCCCTCTCTTCTCGGCTCCTTCCAAAGCCACGCCCCCAATACAAATGAACGCGCGATCCCGGCCGTTCGCTCAGCTGGAAGAGTCGGACGCGTTTTAGTCGAGTCATTTTAAGCCAAAATGGGGGTCAACCTTGAACAAATTGTGGTATTTATGCAAATTAGCACATATATGATTAAATTATGCACCGTTTGTCCATGTTAACAAACAATTTCAAAAAACTTGTAATACATTTTTTGTTTGTCTTGATGTAAGTAATCAACTCATGGTGATATTTAAAGGTTACAATTTTTACCCTATTCACGTGAGAAAGAGAATGAATAGGCGAATGAATAGGCTATATTTGGGTCTTTTTCGAAACTTTCCCCTAATGGGATTCTTCGGGGCTTTTTTTTTCCTTACTCAGGACATATTGAGGATACAAAATCAGTTGAGTTTGCATCTGTTGCAATTTGTTCAACCTTTTTTCATAAAATGAGTGGACTATTTACCAGCTTTACCAGATGTAGTGACATAATGTCAGAATCACAAGTAATAAAATAACTAACTTTATCAGTATGAATATAAACAATTAACATGGCTGTTAGTACTCACTATCAAGCTCGCATATCGGTACTGGTAAAGTTTAAAATATTTTACTAGCTCGTAACGGAATCAAACTCAATATAAGGCAAAGCTATAAATACCTTCATTGATACACGTTTGCCGTTACTATCAGTTACACTATGATGTAGGTGAATTTATAAGATTCATAACTTAAGATTGTTTACAGATAAACTGAGTAACATACACTCAAACACCTTCTCACAACTGCATAGCAGACCCAAGATAATATAAGACACACACACAACATATATTTTATAGCACATAAAGATACAACATAAAGACATAGGTAAACATATGTACAGCATATAACAACAAACCAAACGTGCAAAAACGGAGCAGGTAGAGTTCACGTTGAAAATAGGAACAAAGTTTAGGCAGAGGGTAAAGCTAGGTATAAAAATAGATCCCTTAAACTTTTTAACCTAAAGTTAGATTTGGCGAAATTAAACAAAACAGCTTTCAACTGCAGATAGGCCTATTGCTTATTTATCGTCTCAACCCTGGCTCACTAACAGTAACGTTATACCAAAGTTAACTGTCATAGCTAAGCCAGTACCGTTTGTTATGCTACGTAGCGTTAGGTAGCTATATTATGTAGCTACGTGTGCTAGTGATACATGCTTCATGAAAAAATAAATGCCATCAAAATGGAAACAGCAAGATTACCTTTCCAGCAGAAATAAAGCCATCATGGAGTCACTTTTCAGCCCCTTGAGATCACTCAGTTGTCGCCACCGCTGGAAAGCCACGCCGATATTGACTCTTGTATGATTTCTTTATTTATTCAAAGACTTTTTGTTCATAGCCTTTTCAAATACTTTCTTCCTTTTTTTAACTTGTTTGACTTCGCTGCCTCTATATGCAGGTAACGTTACTGAGAATTTTGACTGTTCTTTCTCTGCCATAATTGTTATTACTAGCTTCTGTGCCGCTTCAAACGGGTGCGCGCATTGCTCATGTATCAGCAGAGGTGGTATCCATGGTAGCGAGGGAGAGTGACAGTCGCCTCAGCCAATCATTTCTTTCGTCCCGAATGGAATAATGAGCTGTGTTTATTACAGTCCTGAGAGAACTACGGAAACTCGATTTTTATAATTTCTTTTCCAGAGTACTTACATTTTAATTATGCATTGATATATAAAGACAGTTTAAACAAATTTGGAAAAAGTATTTTTGGGGATTTCTACCTACAATACCTTTAATGTATGTTTTGACAGGATATAAAATATTACCCAGAGCACTCTGCTTTAATACATGTAGCCTTAATGTAACTAGAAAGACTATTAATACAGTATAATACATTAATAAAAATAAAATGAAGAAATACATCTTCATTCCTTCCCATACCCACTAACATTTCCCATAGTTTCAGATAACGTAAGCTAGCCAAGCTGAGCCAAAGCTTCTGGCCTGGTTGCAAAGTAGTTGTAGAGTTTTTAAATGCATCAATAATATTGTAAACGATGGGCTATATATTGAATGTTCAAGCCTTCCAACTTACATTCTTCATCACGACGTGTGTTTGCGCGATGTTGTTGGTTACCTAGTAACGAACGTACAGTGGCCGAGAATGTTCCGTCAACTTCCGTTTGTTCGCGCATCTACAGTCATGGTCCGAATTAATGGCACCCCTGGTAAATATGATCAAAACTGGCTGTAAAAAATAAATCTGCATCGTTTATCCTTTTGATCTTTCATTCAAAAAATTTGCAAAAATCTAACCTTTCATTGAAGTAAATGAATTGAAAGTGGGGGGGAAATCACATTATGAAATAAATGTTTTTCTCCAAAACACGTTGGCCACAAATATTGGCACTCTTTTATTAAATACTTTTTGCAATCTCCTTTAGACAAGATAAACTGCTCTGGGTCTTCTCCTGTAATGCCTGATGAGTTTAGAGAACACCTGACCAGAGATCAGAGATCATTCCTTCATACTGAATCTCTCCAGATCCTTCAGATTCCCAGATCCATGTTGGTGCTTCTTCTCTTTAGTTCACTCCACTCATCAGGTCAGGGACTGGGACGGTCTGGCAGAAGCTTAATTTTGTGCTCCGTAACAAATTTTTGTGTGGGTTTGATGTTTGTTTTGGATCGTTGTCTTGATGGAAGATCCAACCACGGCCCATTATAAGATTTCTAGCAGAAGGCATCAGGTTTTGATTTTTTATCTGTTGATATTTGATAGAATCCAAAATGCCATGTATCTGAACAAGAAGTCCAGGACCTCCAGCAGAAAAATATGTCCACAACATTAAAGATCCAGCGGTATATTAAATTGTACACATGGGGTACTCTTTATCCTTGTGTGCACCAAACCCATCTAGCGTGTTCGCTGCCAAAAAGCTCTTTTTTTAGTTTCATCTGACCACAGAAGCCTGTGCCGTTTGAAGTTCCAGTCGTGTCTGACAACTGAATTTGCTTTTTGTTTTTGGATGAGCGAGGAAGATTTTTCCTTGAAACCCTACCAAAAAACATGAGGTGATGTTTTTTGGCTTTCTGACCCCCGAGACTCAACTAATCTCTGCAATTCTCCATCTGTGATCCTTGAAGAGTTGTTGGCCACTCAAACTCTCCTCCTCACTGTGCATTAAGGCAATATAGACACACGTCCTCTTCCTGGGAGATTCATAACATCTTTAGTTGATTGGAACTTCTTAATTATTGCCCTGATGGTCAAAATGGGGATTTTCAATTCTTTAGCTATTTTCTTACAGCCACGTTCTATTTTGTAATGGTCAACAATCTTTTAATGCACATCCGAACTATATTCTTTGGTTTTACTCATTGTGATGAATGATTAAGGGGATTTGGCATTTGTTTCCCCTCATATTTAAACTCCTGTGAAACAAGAAGTCATGGCTGGACAATGGCATGTTCCTAGTCACCCTGGTGTGCTAAAAAATGTAAGTATTAATGGGAATATACTTCAGACATATCTTACTTGTAAAAAAATTATAGGGGTGCCAATAATTGTAGCCAACGTGTTTTGGAAAAAAACATTTATTTAATAACGTTATTTAATAATCCCCCCCCCCCCCCCCCCCACTTTCAATTCTTTTACCTCAATGAAAGGTTAGAATTTTGCAAATTTTTTGAATGAAAGATCAAAAGGATAAACAATGCAGATTTATTTTTTACAGCCAGTTTTGATCATATTTACCAGGGGTGCCATTAATTCTGACCATGACTGTATTTTGCCTAGTAACGAACGCAATCTGCCCGAGATACGTGCTGGCGTCAGGAACTTCACTTTGTGTGCCTGCGCCTCGTATACAACGTTATATATAAAGCTTGCATGACAACTTGGTTGGCATTGCCTTTTCAGCGTGAGAAATACACGGTGTGGCGTGTGAGCGTGCGTGAACTGGCTGAATTGCGTGTGTCTCACGGCCAATGCGTGAGACTTGAGAACCCTGGAAATGTTTAACGACCGGCAGTAACATATTAGACATGCAAATAGTTAATGCGTGCATTTTTTTAAAATAAAATATTATTTGAAAAGTTTAAATTGATTACTTCCCAAATTACAATTAGACCTAGAACTTCTTTTTTATGTATTTTCTTAAAAGGGTACAACTATGCTCTTTTACGAAGTCTTGATTTTGTTTTTGGGGTGCACTACAATATGCTTTTATGCTTGATTGTTCAAAAAAACATTAATTTTGCACATTTCTTTCATTATTACAGCCCCTCTTTCACCAGTCAGGCCCGAACGCGCCATTTATTTCGATGAAGCCTCTCCTTCCGAAATTCGAAATGTGCTATGATTGGTTAGCTTGCCCAGTGTGTTGAATTTCGAACCAATTCAAGCTTGATTCAGACTTAAGAATGTTAACAAACAAGAGTATTGTGCAGAACCGATTTCATGCACAGATTTTGCAAGCACAGATTTCAATGGACATTTCAGAGTGGTATGGGTTTTTTTTGTAATAGTAATTGTACATTTTGTAATTTTGTGATTTTAGATATCAAGTTATACACTATTTAATCATGATACTTGTCGGAATATTATGGTAATACAAACAGTGATCGATCACAAAGCCAAGGTAATTTTCCTAAGGGGTGGTGAACAGTCTTACAAAAGCGAGAGCTTACAAACACTATACAGTAAACACTAACACTTAACGTTGGATAGCAGGCTAGTGGAGTCAAACATTTTTGCCCTTTGTTTACAACATAGCAACAACATAAAACTTAAAACATAAAAATTGGAACTGGTAATAGAAAACACAACTAGAAATAATAAGACATACTTAGAAGCAGTGGCGGCGTTTCACAAAAATCTAGAGTATGGCATTCTCCTCTGTGCATGTAGAACAACTACATTCCCGAACGATAACGTTACAAGTTGTGATCCACAAACAACAGATTGTCCCGACAAAGTGGGAACCGCTCCATCATTTCAGGAGAAGCTTTTGTGCGTATAGCCTGCATTGTGGTTCTGGAAGCTGTTGTCCATAAATTGTGTAGCACACAGATAATCGTTGGGGTTTTAATGTTCAGGAACAGTGTTGAAAATATTTTTTGACATAGCGACAACATTGTCTTCTCTAATGGAGCTCAACCAGTCCTTGACCCATTTTTCTCGTATTCCTTGGGCAGGGATTATTTAAATGAGTAACATTATGACTTCACAAGATCCGAAAAAAATCCCGTTGTATTACAAAGGAGTTGTTTGTTGTAGTTCTTGAAAAGTGGATTCTGTTAAATAAAATATCTCCCTTTGGAGTGGACTTTAAGCTTTGTAACCTGATCTTGTTTATGCTCTAACAGTAACATTACAAACTAACTGAAGTTGAAAAAGCATAATAGGACCCCTTCAAATCATTTAATTATTTATTTCCTTTTAATTAAAAAGCTTTTAATTAAAAAGTGTGTTTGCAATATTATCATGTTTCCCTTCTACAGATGCGGTCAACCCGGAGAGTGTCAGTGTGGCCAGTGGGACTCGTTGGAGGCCGGAGGTACGAGCGTCCCCTGGTGAAAAAAGGGAAAGTGGTCGGCTGGTACACAGGCTGGAAAGCTGACAGGCCGTTTGCAATTGACATGGCTGGTAAGACGTCACTAAGATCGACCTACACAGGAGTAATTTTCCCCCCATAGTAAGTTATCAAAACACCGCTAGCGATTTTTTACTGATTATTATTACGACAAAACTGAATGATAACTGCAACAGTGTTATCAAACCAGGAAAAAAATGTCACATATATTTGAAAAGACCATTATGCCTGTTTTACACCACGTGCAGAAGCAGCGTATTCACAAGGCTGAATCATAAATGCAGGAGTAAGCATTCAAGATGAAACTGTTTCTGCTGTGTAACAGAACAAAAAAACAGAAAATTGATTTCTGTTTTACTGCATTTTGTATTTCCCTTTAATAATGGCAGAACATTCTAGAATGGTTATTCTAGAATGTGCAACTGAAAACAATTAAAATATTCTCCTCTCACTTTTATAGATGGTTCAGTATTATAGAATAAGCAGCCATTTTAAATTTTTTTTTTTAAACCATTTGACCAGTTCTCAGAAATGCCTCTATTGCATCAATTTCTGGATTTCAAATATTTATAGGCCCTTAACATTATCTGGCTCTTGTGACAGAGACAGATTTTTGACAATAGATTCCTCTGGTTAATTAACAGGTTTCTGGTGACTGGCACATTCTGTCATCCAGCTGGTTTTGAATTTCAGAACTAATTTGTGCAAATCACGTAAACAATTACCAGATTTCGGTTTTCCATCCTGCACATCTGAAAGCTTCCATTTAAGTTACATTTATTCATTAGACAGATGCTTTTATCCAAAGTGATTTACAGAGCATTCAGAGTATACATTTTTATCAGTATGTCGGTTATGAAACCCGTGACTCGTGGCATTGCAAGGTGAGCTACTGTGACCAATTAACCATCCATCAACCGACTTGATAAAAGTCATTTTTAAAGTTCAGAACCATTATTGTAAATGTCTTAAAAGTATTGGAGAAGCAGAACCACATTACCTAGAGCATTATGTCTTCAAGTTTCACCACAAGGTCTCTCAATTTTATTTAATGTTATTAAGATATTGAACTTCCATATCTCTGTCTATCTTCTATGAGTTCTAAAGGATATTCTGTTCACGTAATACCATGTGCTGCTGCTGATCATAACATCAGCTGTATGAGGAGCAGCTTGCCTGCTCAGATAAACAGATGGGACTTCTTTGCAGTTTGGTCGTGTTGATACTATCCAGACTGCCCCTCAGTGAAGTCGTTTCAAACAGGCATATAAAATTGCCCCAAAGCAGGCAGCAAAACGACTTCTATATAGAGAGACCATGCAAAAAGAATGTTCTAAGCTGAGGAAAAAAGCCGTGAAACACCAGAGAGTTTTCTGAAGAGGCTTTTCTCCTATATAAGACTGGAAAAACTGGAAGAGAGGGCAACTCTTTGAGAAAACAAAGGAAATTAACATTAAACTCTCTTGTGAAGTTAGCATCACCATTTGAGACGCAAGTCTCACCTCAGAATCATCCTAATTAATATCTCTTTCCCTCTTCCCCCATTCCTTCTCTCTTTCATGCTGAGATCACCAAAATTCTCCCAAAAATCTATATGGTTTAATGTGAATAATTATCATACAGTATTATACATGTTTGGTAACATTTGAAATGTCTCAGTGCGACTGGTACAAATGTCTCATTCCCAAAGAAGTAAACCATAAGGTAAACAAGTTCTTAAGAGTTTAGAGATAACTTGCACACAGAGGAGGTGTGTCTTCCATGCAAATGGCATCCTGCCCAAAAGGTGTAAACTCAGAAATCAAATTCCATTGTTAGCAAATGTTTCCACGTGCAAGACGTTTCCAAAGAAATGCAACGATTTGTAGCTCAAATTAGCCTGTGATGCGGAGTGCGGGCAAGACACTCAGGATCATGTATTTTTTAATGTCAAGTTTGCATCTTTTCTCTTTATTCCAGGGCATTTGATGTTTTTTATTTATTATCTTTGAACTGATTATGAAATTGGCATTATATATTTACCTGACATAATAAATTGTTACATTTGATTTTATTCTGACTGACTGATATTGTTTTCCCAAGTAGATTAAACAGAAACTAATATTTGGCACTAATTCAAGTGTACTTGGTTCGCAAAGACAAGAAATGAATTTCCGTTTAGGACAGCAAAAATGCACCTTGACCAACCTAAATTTGGGTGTGTCTTATCTCTGTTTTAATTTAATGTTAATTTAGATAAGTGTACCTGGGAAACAACAGCATGGCCAATCCAAAGCTATCATGAGAGAAGTAATATTGGTCGACTTATATCTGTAGAAGTGGCCATACCTGAAGTAAACGTTATTTTAAATTAAAGTGTATGCTTAACCATGGGGGCTATACCAAATTATCTTTGATTGTGTAAGTGTGAATGTGACCATCTCAAGTATATAGCCAATTACCCCTGTTTAGTGACCGAAGCTGGCGAGTTTGTGATCATGAGACCCGCGTTAAACAGAAGGCTTCAGGACCTCAAAGCGACATAGCTTCCTAATTTTAATGGGTAAAATGTAGGTAAACAGTTAAATAGAACAATCAAATGTATTGCTTAACTGTTATATAATTGACCAATAACCAATTGGCAATCTAATCTAATCTACTCTAATCTAATAATTCAAGGTCTAAAAATAGGGCTGTGCAACGATTAATCACATATAAAATAAAAGTTTGTGTTTACATAATATATGTGTTTTACTGTGTATAATTATTTTGTATATATATAAATACACACACATGCATGTATACATTTAAGAAAAATGTTATTTATAAATAAAATATTTATATATAATATAGATTATATATAAATATATATATACAGTATACACATGCAAATATTTCTTAAATATAAATATATGCATGTGTGTGTATTTATATATACAAAATAATTATAAGCAGTACACACATATATTATGTAAACACAAACTTTTATTTTGGATGCGATTAATCATTGCACAGTCCTAAAAAAAATATTTTCATGAAAAAAATAATACATGAAAATTAGAACTGTTGTCTTGGCAACTGACAGAGATAAAATTAGTAAGATAAAGTATGTATACATATTTCAAATAATATAATAGTATATACTGTAGATAATACAAAAAAAATACTGAACTGTACTTGCAGAGAAATTAGGCTCAAAGTTCATAGTATTAGATTAAGGGGTTGCCAAAAAAAATAAAAATTAATTAACAGAAAATGTTTACAGCAATAATAATAAATAAACATGATTATGAACACCAACATCCGCCCCGTCTGCTGAGACCATCAGAACCTTCAAGAAAGAGCTGAAGATACACTTTTTCCACAAGCACTTAACTAAAACAACCATAAACAAAGGCACTTGGCATAGTGTACTGCAAATATTGTTGGCTCTTCTGATAAACTGCTCATGATGTTCTTTATGTGTAAATAGCTTTGGAAAAAAACGTCTGCTAAGTGACAACATGTAAATTGGAAGTTGTGATGTCAAGCTGGTCAGGATACCCAAACAGAACAATGTTAAAAGCATCCGTGTTTACACTTTGTGGGGAAATCAGCTTTCAAATGGTATGCTAAAGAACATATTGCAACAGTAAAACAAATAAAATTACACACTATTACAAAGCATTACTGACAGGCAAATATAACACATATCCTATATTTTTAGGCAGACGAAGAAACCATTCGCTCCCTATAGTTGGCAAAAAGCCCATTTACTGTGGCTAACTTCAGCAATTTCTCTGCATTTTTAGCAAACGTGAGCTTTCAGGCAGTGCATTAAAGAGGGTGAGGTGAGAAGATGCTGACAGGTTGGAAACATCCTAATGGAGAGAGGCAGGGCTCATATGGCGCTCGAAGGAATGAATACAACGTCAGAGATAGCAGTGCGTATAGTTGAAGCAATCCCTAATTCCCCAAACTCCAGCGCTGCCGCTGGATATTATGCTGTTCATGAAACTCTAATAACAAGAGATGGTATCATCTCTTTCTCATGTGATCTCTGTTACTACCACTATTGCTCTTCTTCCAAAGCTCATATTTTTCTCCATGTTCACTCACCCATAATATCATCATCGTTGTCATCAGAGGTAATGTATTCATTGTCAGGCCCTACCTGACCGTGAGCACATCTCCCTTAACAAACACTTCACACAATGCATAAGCTTCCTCACATCGCTGGCATAGACTAAACGCATGTTGAAAATGAGCTGTTAAAGGTTTATAAATCTGCCGGCTCTACTACACGCTCCTTCCTGAACAAAAGCTGAGAACAATAAGGTTATTTAGTATTCCTGCTGTACAGCTTCTTCTGAGAGCAAACACAATAGCAGAGAAAAGGTCCTGAACCGCCTCTCTCATTGCTTTCAAGCACTGCTCTCACCTAAAGAGGAGCTCAAGTGCTTGTCTTAACATGGAAACCTTTTTAACACACAATAGCACATTTTGCACATTAGGCGGAGAAGGGCTGAAATGATTATGCATGACAAAAAGCTGCATCTGTAGTGTACACAGTGATTAAACCACAGCCTTTACACAATCTCTGTCACGGGTATAATTTGCAGAATTTTATTTTATAAATGTTTTAGAATAATTGTAATAAATATCATAAACTGATTAAGACAGCTTAATTGTGGTGGACACAATACAATTTACACACTACTAATATTTAAGAATTACACCATTAGCTTCAGTTGACGCATCTACAATACACAACCATTCATTATTTTGGGGTCAGTGAGATATTTTTTTAAAAAATGTTTTTGAAAGAAGTCTCTTATGCTCACCAAGGCTGCATTTATTTGATCAAAAATGTGATGTATATTACCACAATTTAAAATAACCATTTTATATTTGATTATATTTTAAAATGTAATTCATTTCGGTGATGGCAAAGCTGAATTTTCAGCATCATTACTCCAGACTTTAGTGTCACATGATCTTTCAGAAATTCTAATATTCTGATTTTGTACTCAAAAAACATTTATTATTATTATCATAATCCTGAAAAGTCATGGTTTCCACCAAAATATTTTTAATGGAAAGTTCAAAAGAATAGAATTTATTTGAAATACAACTCTTTTGTAACATTTTACATTCTTTTATCACTTTTGAGCACTTTAATGTCATTTCTGAATATTTTTTCCCCCAAAAAATAACAATCTCACAGACCCTAAACATGATTGAATTACATCAGTGAGTTCATGTTGTACCTTTACAGAATTTGATCCTTTTGAAAAATATGATAATGTTATGTAAATAACAGAGTTGTTAGTAACAACATAAAACTCATCTAAAAGGTGCTCTTTCCAATGTGCATTTTACAGATTGCTCTATTAGTATTTACTTATTGTCCCTTATTAATTTTAGACTGTTTCTGAATATGATTTCCATATTTAAGTACTAATGATTTCATGATTTATGCATCACATTTCCCTGGAAATTAAATTACTTGGCAGTTCTGTAAGGCAAAATAAGTTTTAAACATCAATCACTTTTCAGCTTTTCAACACTGCAGATTTGAAGGCCACCCTAATTAAAGACCTTATAAATGGCTGGTCATTAGGTCTTGGAGTTGGTTCAAAAATCAGGTTGTGAATGTTTAGGATGGGCTTTCGGTTTATGCATCACATGTAGATGGACCCCGAAGTGCTGTTGGTGCAACAGCAGAAACGTGTCCGGCTCTTCAGCTCTATCAAAGCCGCGTCCCTAGATCTCTGAGCGTAGGTTCTTACATCATTCCCCCAATACTTGTATAGGGACATCAAAAGGCAATGTAGTCATTAAAAAAAAAAGAAAAGAAAAGAAAGATCAAAAGAAAGGAGTTGGCTGGCCTTCAACTATTAATAAACCTTGACATTATGCATGTCGATCTGAGGGAGAGAAACCTTGTAACTACACAAGGACACAGCTAGCCAAGGCTTAGATGAGCATTGCAATGCTGTCGTGAGCCTGCCTCTGCGGATTTGAGGGAAACCCAGGTGGTTTTAGCTGGAATGCAGGCGTCCTAGAAAACAGCCTGTGTCCATGCAGGATAAAAAGCCCACAACAGAGGGTGATATTCCCTACAGTAAAATTTGAAAATTCCTTCTCCTGTTTTGGGGCTGAGACGGTGTCATAGAGAGAAATGGAAACAAGCGGGTGAAAAACTTATCCTGACCCACATGCGACAATGCTTCATGTTCAACCTGCTCCCATGAGAAATGCATAAGGTCGAGAGAGAGCTGAAGAGCTGTGCATTTGTGTATATAGTTTATACACAGTGAATGAGAGAGTGTGTTTGAATATATAGCGAGATTATTTGGACAATTTATTTGACATAAATTTGAAATGAACAATTTCAGGCCTTTTCCACTAAGCTTTTTGATGAGCTTCAATGAGCATCAAACCTAGACTTTCTCACTTGCAAACGAGGTATATAATACCTGGAGAAAGTTATCCGATAGTATTCCTATTCATCTCAATGGCAGTTGCACCCAAGCCGTATGTGACTAATCACTCTGAAGGCACAAGGAAATGACATCATGACCATGCTGACCACACCACACCACACCACAAGACGACACAGGAGTTCTAAACCTTTCTCAGTAATGACTATCACAAGCTGTTATGTCAAAAGCAGCAGAGAGGATACAAAAAATAATATACATTTTAATTTAAAGGTTTGATTCATAATTTGCTTGCAATTTTTACTTTGTTTATGGCAGGCTTTGCAGTGAACCTGCAGGTGATCCTGTCAAACCCACGTGCCCTGTTCAAGAGGAGAGGAGCCAAACCAGGGATGCAAGAATCAGATTTCCTCAAACAGATCACCAAGGTGGAGGACTTAGAGCCAAAGGCCCAGAACTGTACCCAAGTCAGTAGAACAACTTGCATTTGCATCCTTCACCTTTGATTATCATGCATACTAAAAAAAGTTACAGTTACAGTTTTCGATGTTCCTTTCCTTTTTTAGCTCCAGGTATCTCTTAAATTATTTTGGACAATATGACTCATCCCTACCTTCTGTATTACTTTGAAAACATAACTTTGTACGCCGGTCTATTCTTCTACCAGTGACAATAGTGAATAGCTATGTCAAGTAGCGCTTGAAGAAAAAAAAAGAAAAGAAAAAAGAAAAAAAAAACATTCCTATGTAGTTGAGTATGGTTCTAAAAGCTCCTTCATTAGTTCGTGGCCCATTATCTCAGGAGCTGAAATCCCAAGCTCAAACGTCTTTAGTTGACTCACCTTACATGTCAAAATGCTCTCTTCCTCCCTGTACCGCTCGTCACTGCTACTGCCATCATCATTATCACCCAATTACCCTAATGGTAGCCGGCCTGGGTTATTAATAGTGACTATTAGCAGGGCTGACAATTCCACTAATCACCAACACCAGCAAGAGCAGGACACATTTCCAACATCAGCCAATCAGTAATGCATCATTTTTCCAGGCGTAGCATAATGTCTGCATTGTAAACACTCCGGAGAACGCAGGTTTATTCCTGTGGTACAATGCTGTGGCGGGTGTGAGTGTGTAGATATCGTGCACGTAAACGGGACAGAAAGGCCACTGACAGTTACAAAGAAGTCCGAGGTGCTACTTGGACAAAGTGGGAGTTTAATATACTTAAATTTGTGGCTGTATTCCAATTATATGAGAATGGAATTATGGAAGTAAACAAATGAAAGTGCGTGCGCCAACAGCTATGGGTTTCTCGTGATGGGCGTGAGCGGGCGTCTTTCCAAGTGGAGCACTGCCAGCGATGTCTTTTGGAAAGGTCACATTTGTAGAAGTGTTCTTGTGGGTCCCCGACGGATGACTGTGACTGTGAAGCCGCGGGCAGGGCAATACGGCTAACTCCCAGCATGCACTTCAAAATTACAGGCAGGGAGGCTGGGAAGGATTGGGGGTGGGGTCATCTTATGTGAGTAATCGGACTGAACTGATGTGACGAGGAGGAAAGGGACAGAGGGATAAGGGAAACTGTTGAGACGGCATCATGCTATATAGAGGTAAAGAGTGTGTGAGAGATTCACAGGCTTATTTACAGAAGTCCGTGCATAGACTCGGATGAGTAGGCTACCTGAAGCCTTGAGAGAGAATAATCATTTGAGAGATTATGTTGTGGGCAGATTCAAAAGAAACACTTCTTCAACAAAAGTATTGTTTAAGAAAATGGTTTCATACAAGACCGTTCCCACAATGGACTTAAGAATAATACACCTTCATCGGCTGAACAAATGAGCTAGAATTCTTTAATTGTGCAACAGTAAGTTCCGATGTTGTGCAAGATTCTATCCCTTTTGTACAATTATAGCCAATCACTTTGGTGTATAGTAGTTATTAGTAAAGACTAAGGTTCTATACATTGTTAATGTCATGCAATAGATAACATGAACTAACAATGAACTATGCATTCAGAGCATTCATTAACCTTTGTTAATGTTAATTTTTTTCCATATACAAACACATTTTTAACATTGCAAATTGTAATTTTATAGAATAGTATAAAATTAACTGTTTTATTGTTTGTTCTTGCAAATCTGTTCTAAAGTTTGGGGTCTGTAGGATTTTTTGAATGAAGCCTCTTCTTACGAAGGCTTTATTCATTTGATCAAAAATACAGTAAAACAGCAATATTGTGTAAAATTATTAAAAATTAAAATGTTTATTTATTTATAATGTATAAAATATTTTATAATTTAAAATGTTATTTATTCCTGTGATGGCAAAGCTGTTTTTTTCAGCAGTCGTTATTCCAGTCTTCAGTGCCACATGATGCATCAAAAGTGCTGAATAAATAGATTTTTAAATAAACAAATCTGAACAAAATAACTTTTGAACAGGAGTGTACGGAGCCCCTGAAGCAGGGGGGGAGGGGGGGGGGGGGGTTAAACTCAGTTCCTGGAGGGCTACAGCCCTGCAGAGTTTAGCTTCAACCCTAACTAAACACTCCTGATCCAGCTAATCAAGTCCTTCAGGCTTATTTTAAAACTGCAGGTGTGTGTGTTGAAGCAGTTTTGGTTCACTGTGTTGTTTTAGATTTTCTAGAGCCCATGGGGACTGCTGGCTTCACACCTCCGCACTGCTGTTATATCACTGCTTTCAACCTTTGCGAACCGAGTTATAGCTATTAAATTATCAACATTAAAAATTTAAGGATTTATTACATATGAAAGCAGAAGCGCACAAGTTTAATTCTTCATGCATTACATTACTCTTATAAAAATTAGACATCTCTGTGGGCTGCAAATGTCTTCGACAGCTGCACACAAACAGAACTAATGAAGTTTAACCACCCACAAAACCAATTAGGATCCACTCCAGAAAGTTCCAAATTTAAACTAAAAACTTTTATCTATATATATATATAAAGCTCTGTCCTACAACTATACTTTGCCCGGACAATATTTATTAAGGGATCATCGGGATTAGTAGATGGCAAAGTAGAGCGTCAGACACCAACATAAGGATCACTTTTACAGAATCTACCAGAGGGATGCAACTTGATATCGGGCCAACTACTACAGCATGCTTACTTAAAATATTGTGCACTTTGGAGCAGCAACCCATATCTTGTGCCTTTGCTAAATTAGCCTTGTTATGGAAAAGAAGCCAATTTGCAGTGCCATGTGTTCTGGAACTGACGAGTCACACCTGGGTGCGGACATTCAACAACACTCATTCCCTGCACCGCATCAAACTGATAAAATCAAGACATTTAACTAATCCGAGAGATCCTGTTCCAACACCCTTCAGGCACCAATAGTTTAAAACACGCTGAGAGATCACATACACTGTGTGGGGAATGGGGAAATATGCTAGACACTCACATTTAAATGACATATTTCAAATCAGTAATGAAATCTGACATGAACTCACATTAATGTTGTTTCTTAGGCCCACCATATTGCGCATTGCACTTTCTCCCGTTCCTAATACGAGTAAAATGTCTTTAATATATATGCAATCTTTGTTTCAACACGCGTTTGATTAGTAAATTCTGAAATAACTGATTCCAACTGGTTTCTTTCAGGTCCTGGTCTGGCATACCCGGACAGAGAAGGTCAACCTGGGAAATGAAACAAAGCGGCAGCAGGATTCGGTTTTTATAGAGGTCTAGTGACACTGCACTAGGACTGTCATGACACTGGATGGAGGCTCGCCATCGCTGGCACTTTTCCGCCTTTGAACTTTAGGATACCTGCTCTGGCAGAAAAGAAATGCCAAGCTATCTCGGGTTTCTGGATTCTCAACTGACACTGTATCTATCTGCTGGAGCTTCTCACTGTGGCGTCACACTGGATTACCTGTAACGTGGTGGAGGAGAAACCATGGATAAGGGGTTTTCAAATGGCAAAAACCTGATCTTATTCCCAGTGCGGTAGTCAACAAACCACTTTCCCTTTTCCTCGGACTCTGAACGCTCTGAGAATCAGATCAACGTCTGTGAATGCAGAGGACAAGGACCGGCTGCTTGAATAATGTACAGAGAGTTTGGGTGGTGCTGAAAATAAACTGCCCATGAAAATAAAAGGAATAGTTGATAAAAAAAACTCCTTGCAAATACAGTCTAAAGCGTGAGACACCAGGGACAGAACTCTTGGATTACAACTGTCTTTATTCCAAACGACCTTCTTTAAAAGCAAAAAAAAAAAAAAAGCAAAAAAAATTTACAATAAATGCGTCTTTAGACAAAATGATCACACAATAGTTCATGGCTATTCACTGTTTAATGCACGGAAATAACAATATTTTGTCTCTGTACTAGGCACCAGAAAATGTAAACACATTATAGAAATAAACCTGGATGACATGGTGGGGATGTTTAAATTATTGCACAGCAGAGAGACCCTGTCTGAGAGGATAGAAGCTCTGCTACAGCGGCGGGACTGACGTGTTCGACTGCACGCTTTTGATCGGTCAAAACGAGATGGCTAAAACTACAATTCCTTCCACGAGCCCTTTTCTATTGACCCCCAACCCCCTTTTCCCATTAGCCATCGCAGCTGTACAGTCGTCCAGGTTTATTTATCTTTCACTCACTGTGCTTCTCTGTAACGCACACATTAAAACATCACAGTAAAGATGGAGTTTGTCATGGAGCTACACAGATGCGGTGGGGTGAGAAGCCAGAGAGAGGGGGGCGAGGGGTTTGTCTATCTCATGATTACATTACATAACATGGGTCTATACAATATCTGCTACAGGGTTCTGGGACATGGGGCTACGGAAGATAGGAAAAGGAGGGGGATGTCACAAATATGATAGCCATACCTCTGTCTTTTAAATACTATGACTCTATTTGGTAAAGATATATTAGAAGCCTGTATAATTGGTCCAGCAGCTTTCATGTAGCTGATATGTGATTTGAACCCACCCCCCCCCCACCCCCCCAAAAAAAATTCATATATATATATATATATATATATATATATATATAGAAGAAAAAAAATTTGCAAATAAGACGGTCAAAGCTGCCAGTCCCTTACACGTGATACTCTCGCTCACTTGATCAAAACACAGAGGGCAGGTTGAATCAATGCTCTCCAGAGTAGTACTAGTTGGAAAGAGAAAGGGTGGGAATGACAGTACATGAATAAAACTCAGGAAACAGGATAGATGGAGGGATGCGGTGCCCCTTGTCCTCCATCGTCCCTCATTAATTTACTTCCAGAGCTGGGTGCTGAGGGTCTGACCAGATGGGGGTGCCACCCAGCCGCCCATGGGGGCTCCAGGTGGCCCAAATGCCATTGGAGCACCGGAACCATTCAGGTTCATTCCAGACATCTGTTGGTTAATCTGAAAAGCAGAGAGAGAGAAGTGTGAAACATTTATAGATACTAAACTTGTTAGAATAATTTGCGCTGGTCCAAAACCTACAGAGGAAGCATTTTAAGGGATCATGGCTGACAGAAAACGAATAGAAAAAGGGTTTCTCCTAAAAATACATAATTTCGGCTAAATTCTTTGCCAGAATTACATGTGCCCTTTGCGGAAAAGGCAAGAATGCACTGAAATGAGTTCAAACAAAACTCCAAATTGGCCAACATAGAGAGAGAAATCATAAGCATTTAATTCACAATATTTTATTTAATATTTAATTTAAAATGTATTTAAACATTTTAATAAAAAATATTTTCTACATACACTACCATTCAAAAGTTTATTGTCAGTTTTTAAAAATGTCTTTTATGCTCACCAAGGCTGCATTTATTTGATAAAAAAAATACAGTAAAACAGTAATATTGTGAAATATTCAGTGTCACATGATCCTTCAGAAATCATTCTAATATCTGGGGCTCAAGAAACATTTCTTATTATCATCAATGTTGAAAACAGTTAAGCTGCTTAATATTTTTATGAAAAAAAGGAATATTTTTACTTTAAGTAAAAGTTAAAAGAAAAGAATTTCATATAAGTAAAAAGAATAGCATTTATTTTAAATACAAATTTGTAACAATATAAATGTCTTTACTGTCACTTTGATGCGTCCTTACTGAATAAAAGTATTTCAATTTCAAATTGGTCATTTACAAGATTACATGACTGTTAAGATGCGTCTATGAAGGTCACAAGGTTTTGAAACAGAGTTTTGTTATTAAAAGATAAAGAATTGCTTTTGGTGAAGTGACTGCAGTTCCATGAAAAGTAAAATATATATATTTTTGTAAACAATCAGATCAGATATAAGATGAGTAATTTCACCTGAGGATGGCCTTTCACTCCAAAGTTCCATTTTCCTCTTTTCAGGTTACTAAGCTGTCCTCTGATTTTTAAACTCACTCACCCCTCTAATTACTCTTCGTCTACTTCTCTCTCTTTCATTTTCTATACCTCTACCCTTTTCCCTTGACTTCCACCAGTATTCTTCCTGACTGGTCCTGTGGGGCAGCCCATCAGACACGTCTGTCTGATTTATACTCCTGTCTCTACAGCTTATAGCCAGCAGAGAGAAAAACTAATGGTTTCAAATAAGCAGTCTCCTATTTTTCATTATTAACTTGAATTCTGGGAACTAAAGTTTGTGCAATCTTTTAGTAGTCTATCAGTAGTCAAAATGGATATATAATGACATTATATTTTTCCATACTGACAGTCTAACACCACACTTAACCACTGTTAGCTGTTAGCACGCTAAAAACCTCTCGAAGACGCTGCGTTCAGTCTCTTAAATTATAGCACAGCTTTCAAAAAATATAACACTTAAAATAGTCAACCTTATTAACTGACTGGACGGTTGGTGTTTACATACAATGTTATGTTAATGTTTACCAAACTGCTTAGCCACTATTCAGCTCAGCCTGATCTGTGGAGCGAAACAGTGAAATGAGCCAATCAAAACAGAGTTCATTTGCATATAAAATACTTAAGAACTACACAGCTTGCATAAATATTGCATAAAATAGTAATGAAAAAAGAAATTACGACCGTAATTACATCATGTTTTTAGACTACACAAACGCTCCAAATATTTCTTTTTAAGAAAAAAATAAAAATCTTATTTCAAACAAATGCTGTTCTTTTGGCATGTTTTCAAATATAAGAAACTTTTCTTGGTCGCCAAATCATTATATTAGAATGATTTCTGAAAGATCACGTGACTCTGAAGACTGGAGTAATGATGCATGAAATAATTAGCATTGCCATCACAGGAAAAAAAAATACACTTTAAAATATATATAAAAAAATATGTGGCCTTGATGATCATAAGAGACTTTATAATAACATTAAAAAATCTCACCGAAGCTAAATGTTTGAATGGTAGCAGATTGAAGGGAATACATATTGATATGGTACAAAAAGGCAAAAAAAAAAGAGCCACTTTAAATACACAGAAACAGTAGCATTTGCCTTTTCCCATACAATCTTGAAATACAGACTATAACGCACATAATTCACCGGCCTCCTATTCGTGTTTAATTCCAAAGCACTAAACCCCTTCCTGAGGCGGTGAGGGAGGTTATCTATCACCGTGAACTCCTGGAGTGCTCTGATATCTCACAAGGTGACTAAACCTCTTTAGGCCATGAAGTGAATGACTAGAGTCAGATAGAGGGAAAAATATTTTAAAAAACCTTTCCAAAATACTCAGGAGGACCCACTGTGGACCTAGACTTCATTTAGCGGGACAAATTTGGCCAATCTCATAATTACACCTGCTTCCTCTGCAACACAATACCGCATACACACAGAGAAATAAGGGTCCTCTTAGAGTGAGTGTTTGTAAATACTCCAAGAGCCGTATTAAAGGGAGTGAATATCAAACGCTAATGATTCTTCTCCTCCCTGTGCACTGGCTCTCCTCAGAAAAGAGGGAGATGCTCTGTGTGCTGGGTAACAAAGAAAAACATTTCAAGTCAGATCCATCTCAGAAAAAAAACACTCCTCCCAGGAACCATGCGGCAAAATTACCCTCACTCCAAAAAACCATTAAGCACACTCATTTCTTTCCTCAGCCGGTCTCTCAAAATACAAATGTGCTGCTGAAGGCCTATAACTCAGGACACATACACTTGCATTGTGGGGAGGGATTTTAATTAAGGCTGTGTGAGTGTAAGGCACACTATATTGATTTATGATATGCAATTAACCTCTAGGAGGCCGAAATCTCGGACTCCCTCCGCTCACAGCCTCATACACAGGGGGTCATGGGCCACGGGAGGCAGGGAGATGATAGAAGATGAAAGGTCGGAGTCACTGAGCACCTCGTTTTTAATGAGCCACATGCAGATGGGAGGTGACAGCAGATTAGATGAGGATTTTAAAAACCCTTATTATGAATCTCTGATTATACGGTGAGAGTGGCCGAGAGACTGAATGTGACAACTCGCTTTTCACCTAAAATGGTTTTGAAAATCTGAAAGATCTGCTCTGAATAAAAAGGAAAGCTTTGTGATTACTGGGAGATGCATGGTGGGAATCGAATATGATGAATGGTAATAGCTTCAGATATAGATGTTCTCTCTATAAAAAGCAGACACTGATCCACTGCAGCCATTGCATCATATCAATGACTCATGGCAGATTCCCAAAAGGTTGGTAAAAAATACACCCACAGAAGAACATTATGTACCTCACCTGAGGCTCTTGAACTCCGGCATGTGACTTTAAAGTATTTAAGACATTTCTCAGGTCCCCTTTTTTCACCAACAACTTATTTTTTTGGTTCTGTTTATCTCATGATATGATTGCATTTGTCATTCTTTTGCCAGCTTTTTGAATACTCTGACAGGCTGACAGGCAAAATTGACAGGCTCTTTCCTTTTTGCAATGGAGCTAACTAGCTGTTATCTGCTTTCAACAAGATTACCACTCGACAGATCTACTGTACCAATCCAAACAAAAAGTACAACTAGTTTCATAAGGACTTCGTTTAATATTACAGCACAGTATATTCTTATAATTACTTATAATTATTTCTCGTATAATTTACAATATAAAAATAGTTTTAAATGTTTTAGATGTAAATATCTTCCTGAGTGGGCCTTCCTAAATATACTTGCCCACCACGGCTGCATTTATTTGATCAAATATACAGTACTATTGTGAATACTATTAGAATCTAAAACAACTGTTTTCTGTTTTAATGTTTTTTCAGTCACATGATCCTTCAGAAATCATTTTAATATACTGATTTACTGCTCGAGAAAAAAAATCTTATTATCAATGTTGAAAACATTATTGTTGCTTATTATTTTTTGAGGAAATCATGATACATCTTTTCTGAAGTGCAGGCCACTCCCTGAACATTTTTATTCCCCCAGAGCTGTCACAGAGACAGGTGTGATTTCATAAGACACTCAATTTCACTGTAGGGTAGGGCTTGCACAGACTAGTCGACTAGTCGAGAGATCGACTACTTCAACCACTAGTCGGTGCTTTTGGAAACAATCGACTACTCGAGCGCCCATTAACCTCTATGCCATTAACCAAAAATTAATTCAAAATGGCAAACGTCACCCATAGACACCACACATCAGATGTGTTGAAGTATTTCATCAAGGATGACAAAAATATCGTAATTTGCCAACTCTGCAAGGGGCCGTTCACATATTGCGCCTAAAAACGCTCTCCTTCATTCCACAAGCGCTCGCGCTCCCATGGCGTCAGTCGTTGTTATGCAACCATGAACTGCGCTCTCCATGATGACGAGGAAGTATCACCAAAGGATTAATGATTTCTAGCCCGCAGTGAACAGCTATGATCAGCTGTTTGGCCGAGCTTTCGATGTTGTTACGGAAATGCAAGCTTATCGGTTGGTTTTTGTCTCATGACCCGCACCACATGCTTGTCTCTTCCATTATGAGCCTCATTTGAAATAAAAAACTTGAGTGCGCAAAAGAAGCGATATGTGAACGGCCCCTAAAAGCGGAGGTTGCATCTGTAATGATAGGGAAGAACGGCTATTTATTTGGCTTTAGCTACTCTTTAACATGGAAATTAAAATATGTAATGGCATAATTATAATGTTTTGAGAGTACTTATGTAATTGTTGCATTATGAATTAATAAACATTTATTGATAAGAACTATTTCATGTCTTCTCGTTTACAGTAGCATGAACCACGAGTAGTGGAGTAACTCGAGTATTGTTTTGATAAGAAATCGACTAGCAAAAATCAGTAGTCGTGCAACCCCTACTGTAGGGACATTTTATTTGTAGTAAATTGCTTACAGCACCATAACATACCTGTGCCATATTCCACTGTCCTTGCTGACCTGGCTGCATGGCATACATGTTTTGAGGGGCCACCATGCCCTGAGGTCCCATCATGCCTGGAGCCAAGCCCATCACCCCTGGCTGTGCGTTGCCCATGAAACCGTTAGGCATTGTCATGCCAACCATCATGCCTGTATTCTGGCCCATCATCGCGCCACCCTGACCCATGACAGCTCCCATCATGGTACTGGGCGGCATGGCTCCTCCCATCCCGGGGAAAGCCTGGAAGTTCCCCTGTGGCTGCGCAGGGAACTGGATCTGAGACGGGCCCATGAACATCGCAGTCGCTGTGGGAGCAGAATTGCACAAAGGTACACAAATAAGATTTACACACAGCGCCATTTTCAATATGTTCAAAGAGACAAAAACAGAAGCAGACCAGAGGACGCGGACACACAAAGCATCACAGGCAGAGGAGAGCAATCAATATCTGTGCTAATGTGTGCAGTTTCTTGCCCTTAGCACAGAGAAAATAGATCTTTGAGACAGGAGAGTTGTGCAGGATGAAAGGGGAAATATAAAGCGTTCTGATGGTGGAGTCTTCATTTTGAGCATCTGAGGTTTGGGAAATGTCCTCTTTGAAGAGCAGGGCAGGAGAAGCAGGCAGCTTTAAACCTCGTTCAGCAGTATCAGAGTGCTGAGGCACGCAGTGCTTGAATAATTGATACTCCCATTAAAGCAGGGATCTCAAGAACCTTGCTTGCTTTCTCTTTCTCTCAAACACACACACTCCCACTGCAACATTAGAAATGGACTCTGGACGCAAAGCGCCATTTATAGATCAGCTTTTTCTCACTCAGATCGCTCATTCTCTGAGGAATAAGAAAGTGGGACTCTGGGGGGATGGATATACCTTGTGCAGGCTGTTGTGGGACGGTGCTGGAGCCATACAGGGAGAGAATGGAGTCCTTGGAGAGAGGTTTCTTGGCCGATTCCTCTGCTTTGCTGCTCCCGCTGGTTTCGCTGAACAGGTCCAGATCTCCCTGTGCTGGAGCAGAACTTCCAGTGGCCGTAGCACCTGCCACAGCCCCTCCGGCAGAGCTGGCTTGAACAACCCCAGCTGCCTTACTGGATCCGACCTGCAGAGCACAGGAGACGGTTGACTAAAAGCAATACAGACTCTCAACACCTGCTAATGCACTCTCAAAACAAAATTTCCTGATAAATCGACAAACACATTAGCTATCACACACACACGTGGATATATATGTGGGCCTTAAAATCATGAGCCAAATGAGGTATCTCTACAGACTTTCCAGTCTAAATGATCAGAAACCTGTGCCAAATCAATTGGATACAGCTCCAAACATCCACAGACGAAATACCACTAACAGAAAAGTACCAAAAAATTATCATATTCATGCTCATGTTAAGGATTGGCCATCTGCTTATTAAGTAGCTTAGGCTGGGATCAAAACTGGACTATGCTGCTGCCACAGTACCAGAAAAGGTGCGATCACATTATCAAAAATTTGTAGTCAAAAAGGTTCATTCTAAATGGTGTAGCAATGTATAAAACACAGCTCACACAGAAGTCACTTTCAAACCAAGCACATTTCTGTAGAAATCTTTCTTTCTAACGTGAAATTCTCAATCATGTGGATTCCTATTGAAATGCCAGCATTTTGCCTGCAAAAAGTTGCTGAGCAATGGTTCTTAAGGAACCAAAAGAGAGAGTTAAAAGATGGCAAATCAAATCGAAGTTGGTTAAAAATATCCATCCTGTATAAACACAGAGGAGAGAAGACACAAATACACATACACACAAAGATGAAAGAAAGGCTTCATCATCTTCAAGCAGAGAAATGACATTAATTAGACTGCAGCTGTGATGAATGAATAGCTCAGGAAGAGGAGACACAATTCACCGTTTACGTAAAGTTACAGCACACACAAATAGCAAAAGATGGAGGAGACAATCAGTAAGAGGCAGTTTGTGTTCAGTCAAAGCACCTGCATCCTTTTACTCAATTACAGTCGTGCGATGCTAGACTAGCAGCCACAAAGCTGCAGATGGTACGGCTGATGCCATAGTTACCCTCCAAAAAGCAAGTCTGTCAATATGAAACTGAGGGAAAATTCTAGGCCCAAATCATAGTTCATATGTTCAGGAAAGTCAGCATGCTGACAAGTAACTGACTGACTCTGGTGGCACATGGCTGCAGAAACTCAACAGTGGCCCAAGGTCATGTTCAGTGATGTGCAAGACCTGGGTGAGCCTTGCTGAGATTTGGCACAAGCTCCATTCCATTCCTGATTAAGAACCAGGAGGGCATCACACTATTTAAGCAGGACTGAGGTGCGCTATGCTAGCAACACACCATGCTACTGTATATATTAGCCATGCCAGATGGACTTCATGAATCCTAGTGTCTTTGTCTTTTGGCTGCAAGGGTATTTATATGCTGTTGATAAATTTAACATTACATCGAAAACAATTTTTTTTAATACAAATATACACAGTTTTGTTGCAAATACACTACCTTTTAAAAGTTTGGGTACAGAATTTTTTTAATTTTAGAAAGAAATGTATACTTTTACTCAGAAAGAAGGCATTAAACTGACAGTAAAGACATTTATAATGTTACAAAACATTTCTAATTCAAATAAATCCTATTCTTTTGAATTTTCTATTGATCAAAGAGTCCTTGGAGAGAGGTTTGTCTTGGTCAGAGAGAGAAAAAATAATATTTCAACAAAAAAATTAAGCAGCACAACTGTTTTCGAAACGTATAATAATAAGAAATGCTTCTTGAGCACAAAATCGCCATATTAGAATGATTTCTTGAGGATCATGTGACAATGAAGACTTGTAATGATTCTGAAAATTCAGCTTTGCCATCACAGGAATAAATTACATTTTAAAATCTATTAAAATAGAATATATATAACAGAACTAATAATATTTCATAATGTTACTGTTTTTATTTTGATCAAATAAATGCAGCCTTGGTGATCACAATAGACTATCTATTAACAAAAATAAGTTAAAGGAAAGAAACTGATCTGCCAAACAATTTCACAGGGTCTTTTAAGCACTAGAGCTAATTATAACATTTCACCCTCCATAGAGAGTGAAAGAGAAAAGCAGAGTGAGGGAGTGAAAAAACAGAGGGAAGAATGTGCCACATCATTTGAATTCAAATTGAGCGAAAACAAGTAGATATGTGTTTCAATCGATTTTCCCCACAAAAATCACCCCAGTCTAGTATCATTAAGTGGCAAACATGCTTACTCAGATGGCAGATATCGAACAGGCCATTCTCTGAAGTTCACTGCTGAAGAACGTGCCTGACATGAGCTCATAAATAAAACTAAACGAAAAGAGCGCTATTCAGAGACAGTCTCCCCTCTCCTGCTGTCTATCCATCAATGTCCCGGAGCTCCGGGCACGGATATGTTCCACAGTAATCAGAGACAAAAAGGCTGGGTTGGGAGGATGGGGTGGAGGTTGGCAGGGACACATGCGGACGCTCTCTTCCCATTTAGATGGGCCGACAATACACAACTCTGCGCTTAGGTATGTGGGAGGAACACTTCCAGCTGCTGCTGCGTCAGTCGCCACATCTGATAAGAACCGAGCAGAGCTGAACACGGGTGAACAGCACTGCGGCACGATAAGCCAAACACCGCCTCGCACATCTGATACGCAAACCCCTCGGCTGATTAACCTGTGAAGGCTGATGCTAACAAATGCTTGCTACAGTCTATAATGGGTTCATGATTTGATATGCATGAGAGAAAAGAGATGAGCAACAAAGAAATCACACAAACTCTTGACAGCTAGTCTCAAGACCTCAGCAACAAGCAAGAACATACATACTTGGCAGGAGTGAGCTTTTTTTCAGGCCACATTATGAAAAAGAGATGACATAAGCCCTTTTCTCTATTTGTAATACGAGTGACATTTGAAGGGATCCATCGGGGGTCCGCAGAGGGACACAGGAAATGCTATTAGAATTAAAAATAGAATGAGGAGGAGGAGGACAGGAGACCAACACTCCAGAATTCAGAGAGAGGAGCAGATATATTCTCTATGCTGTATGGATGAGCGGGAGGGACAAAACTTTTTTTTGTTCTCACATGCACACGTCTTTAGTTTGTTGTGATAGGATGCTCACATGAATGTGCATCTCAAAAGCATGCTACAAAGATTGCAATGCTTTCTCTTCTATATATCCACACAACACATTTACACTAGGGCTGTGTCACTATAATATTGTATTGATAGAATGAGCAACAGATTAATAGAACAAATGATAGATGGACAGAACAATAGAATGATAGATATAACTATACAGTATATACTATATATAGAACAATATATGGATAGAAGGATCAACAGAACGATGGATAGAACAAACGGCAGAACGTTAGATAGGTAGAGCAAACGACAGAATAATAGATATAACAAAGTACAAAACATTAGAACTAACGGCAGCACGTTAGATAGGTAGAGCAATCAACAGAACGATAAATAGATAGAACAACAGAACGATAGATAGAACAACAGATAGATAGAACATAGTTAGAACAACAGATAAATAGATAGAACAACAGAATGATAGATAGAACAACAGATAGATAGATAGAATGAACGGCAGAACATTAGATGGGTAGAAAGTATGACAGAACGATAGTTAGAATGAACGACAGAACATTAGATGGGTAAAATGACCGACAGAACATTAGAACGAACGACAGAGCGTTATATAGGTAGAGCAAACGACAGAACGATAGATAGATAGAACAACAGAATGATAGGTAGAATGAACGACAGAAGGAACTGTAGGGCTGAGCAAATATGGGCAGAACTCTTTACTGTCCTAGTACTTCAAAAAGCAATTTAAAGGTATACATGTGAATTAGTGTGATGATACATCATCCCAGTATGTTATTGCATATCTAGTGTCAGGGATTTCATCAATATGCGGATAGAGCACTCTTGGGACACTCAAGGCTCAGGATGGTTCTGTCGAGAGAGTCATTTGCACCTCAATGACACGTTTGTACCATTTGCTTCACAGGACATATGCTTTCAACTACATACTGTTTATTTACTAGTGTGTTCTAATATGTAATTATGTCATGTTTGGTCTCATCTGACTGCTTATACACTGACATGAATGGTGGTGAACTTAATAGACATATTAAAGTATCTTAATGTACAATCTAGGTACTATTGGTTAAACATGCATTGAGGAGAATATGTTAATGTTCTTCTCCCCCTCTTGATCACCACCCATTTGCCTCATCTTTTGTTTTTCAGTCGGTCAGTTTCTGTGTTGGTATTCCACTCATGTTTAACAATGCTTTGCTCAGGGTACAAGAAGGAAAGGTAACTGTTGATCTTGGAGAAAAGGCTTTAACCCTGCCACTCCCGCACACTAGTGCGTAACCTCATACTCCCAAAAGGCTTTTACAGCCTCGTTTGCACAACCGTACATTATTTGTTACAACTAAGTTTTCTATACAGTATGTTGTTCCATTCTGCTGTCTGTATGTTTAAACATGTAACTTAATAAATAACTTTGCCTGTTTTAAAGGCTTTGAGAATCTTTCCTTTTATCACTGATGATGTTGAAAGCTAAAGTGATTATAACTTTTGTTATCTTATTGTTTAGGTTAAATCCTACGTTTTCCTATCAGTTCTAAGAAAGACCTTTACCTTTAAAGAATAAGAGGTTAAAGAATAACAACAACTTTAATGGAGTCAGAAAGAATGTTAGAAGGAACGACAGAGTGTTAGATAGGTAGAACGAACGAAAAACCGTTACATGAGTAGAACGGAGGATAAAACGATAGATAGGTTGAACGAACGACAAAACGTTTGATATATAGAACAAACGACAGAACGTTAAGAGAAATAGAATGAAAGACAGAACGTTAGCACAAACGATAGAACGTCAGAACGATAAAATGGAAGATAGCAAGATAACGATAGATAAAATGATAGAACAGATCTATTGAATGGACAAAAAAAAGATAAAAATATATTTTTTTCTAATGGTCGTGAAGTAGCTTTTTCATCAATCTACTCTCCAAATCTTGTGTTTGCCGCCCTTTTGATAGCAGTCCAATTACATCACTGTATTGCATTACAACTTCTCATCCATCAACAATCAGTGTGGCACCAAAACCATGAATATTTGATCTTTCGCTCCCTCACATTAGCACAGAAACACACACGTGGTGTACAAACACAGTGAAGCCTGTATTTCACTGTGAGATTCACAGAGCACCGTGCATATTCCAGCTCTATCCACCCCCAAACACAATTCACTCGCTCACTCACTCATACCCGAGAGAGAGAGAGAGAGAGAGAGAGAGAGAGAGAGAGAGAGAGAGAGAGAGAGAGAGAGAGAGAGAGAGAGAGAGAGAGAGAGAGAGAGATTTTATGTGCAACAGAGTAGGCTTTGTCTGATTAGCAGCCCCACACAGATAATTAGCACTCTGGTGGTGCTGTGGGCTGGGCTAATCCACTTTTCCCCACAGCATCCTTCTGCCTGGGAAACCAGAAAAACCTGAGCACAAAAAAAAGAAAAGAAGAAACAAAAGAACAGAAGTGCCCCAAAATCAAAAATGTGTTAGGTTGGATTTGGTGAAGACGAAGATGTGCCAGCTCAGAGTTTGGCAGTGCCACCCTGCCAAGGTCCCACTGCAGCTCAGAGTCTGAGGATCAGTCAGCAGGAAAGAGCGGATGAGACAAGAGGCCATCTGGGGAACACAGACACACAATCAACAACATAAAGGGGAAAAAATAAACGAAGAGTTAGGGCACTTATTTCACAGCAAATATGCCGTTACCAAACATGAACAGAAAAACTATTTGCACCAAAAAATCAGAAAAACTACTCAAGCCAACTCATTTGATGCCAGATTTTCACAATTTTCTGTTGTGATTTCAGACCTTGAGATTTAAAAGTAAGCATTTAGACGAATTCTTCAAGGACAAGAATATTCCTTTAGAAAGGTTTGAGAGCATTTATGAAGTTCCCTGCCAATGTCCTTACAAAGAACAATCCCATAGCCACTGAGATGTTCTGGTTGTATTGCGTTCATGACCTCCACTGGTACAACAGACATTGTGAAGAACATTGTCCCTGCGGTACTGCTCTGGGATCAGTTAACTGTGTTAGCAGTGGTTACAGATAGAAGATGGAGAAATCTGAGCCTGCATTCGCACTCTGACCTATATGTTTCCAGTCAGCCCTCTAGTAATATATCCACTGCCTCACATTGTCGTGATCGATACTCAGCTGGTCTAGACTTCAATCACAGTGTCATTAAGTACAGGTAATATTCCCACATAAAAGCAGCATGATTTCACCTTCTGCTTCATACATTACCAAAAATACCATAAGTATTAAAGGCCACTATAACACTAACTTAACATTTCAATAGGTAAGGTCTGTGATTCTGTTGAAAATGGACATTATTTTATGGCTAGTACCTGCTAAAAAATGGCTGTATATAAGTATATATGGACCACAAAGAGATAATATTTCAGCTATATTTTCCACTGACAAATACGGCTGAGAATAAAGCCTGATGCCACTCTGCCATAACATTTAACAACTGCTTAGACACCCAAGGAAGTTCTGACTCAAGAATGCCTTTAAGAAAATGAACTGCCCTGGAAAAGCAAGAACATGCATACATGCACACACTGTATATGTGCAAAAAGCAAGACCAATTAAGGCTAGCTTACCACATCTGGTATAGAAAAAAAATTATACACTTGACGCTTTACTGTCCCTGAATCCTAAAATATGCATAAGTGTTCTTTAAATATCCTAACAATTTGCATTTGGTCACAAGCGACAGCCTCACCTTTTCCTGAGACTTGTGAGCAGATTGGTTATGTTTTAAAGCTCTCTGGCTTTAATGTAGAGCTGGTAACATGCATACATTTCCATTGTGCAGGACTGGAGCATGAAATAACTTAATCCTCCATCGTTACGGTTCCTCGAGCAGTCCTAGCAAGCTTCTTTGAGAACCAACCATTCATGCACACGTCTGTAATGTTTTCTATGACCTTGGGATAGTGACATATAGTGATGGATTCTAAAGGTTTCATGAGTAGGACAGACAAGGGACCAAGAGATGCTGGTTAGCATGGCCCCATTAGTACCTGCTAGTAGATGACCTGACATAACCATCTGGCAAAAAGCATTTTTCCCATGCTAATGGACAGCTTTCTTCAGGCACATTGGACCTCCTTTTACCCTTTGACTTGCAGAAGTGGGTGTGTTGCTCTAATCAGATGCAGTGGACGAAGGCATATAGAAGTACATGTTGATTAGATTAACAACAGGAATAAACAGGACCAAAGTGGGACCATGTACAGCACAGATTCTGCCATCGGTGGCAGTAATAGCTCTCAACCAAGATGATACGTCTGCCAGCGAGTCACTTCACAGACAGCAGACTTTAAAATACAAGAACAGATATGTTAAAGTATACTGCAAAAAAAAAGAAAAGAAAAAAATTGTATACCCAGCCACCCAGCAGCACACCGGCCACCTCGGAGCCTTTTCTCTTTGTAGAGGCGTACAAACTAGTCCTACTGAGAGACCATCTGTGCTTAAAACATGCACACGAAACACTGAGACTGCCTACGCTGGAGCTCACTAGTGTGAGTAGATAGAGTATACATACATTCATGTGCTCCGAGGTACTCAATGTGGTTTTCCACCTTGCTGTATGCATGCAGCGCTGAATGCACGGCAGGCCCATATGTTGAACGTGAGGGCACACGGAGCTCAAAAGAACATGAGCGGATCAATATGTGCACTCTTAAAGGGACGGCGGCGGCTTTATCTGAAGAGTTGTGCCTCTTAAAACAGCTGAATGATTCATTAGTGAGTCAGCACGCTATACATCCTGTGCACCAGATTCTGGGGTGAGAAAACAGTGCAAGAAAACAGCTGATAGAAGGTACTAAGCAAAATGACTAAAGTAAAGCAAAACTTTCTGCAATAACATGACTTAGTCTAGTAGACTGCATCAATGAAAGAGGTTTAGAGAATTCAAATAACCCTGTAATGCATAAAAATCCAAATTATAAGAGCATAATAAGCAGCTAAATACTAAGAGGGTCATTTGCAAGATGTGGAAGTGGAAGTGTGATTTTTGGGTCAAATCATGTCACGGTAGAGACATATGGTACCCTATTAGTTAACAGCATATACAGTACACTGTAAAAATGATAAAAATCTATTTTTATAATAATTTATAATTATTGCAGTAAGTTTAACAAGAAAACACTATTAGTCTTTCTACTTATGTGTTACTTGCCATTTCTTTGTAGATGTTATTGAATTTTACTAACAATTTCTGAGTGAAAACTCTTTCGAAGTAAATCCTACAACTTTTTCAGTTTTCTTTATCAGTATCTGTCAAAATTGGATATTAAATTGAACATGGTCATTTGCACCATTTTTAGATGGCCATTTCCATCATCTAACACTCAATTAAAGTTAATCTTAAACCAAATCTCAAAAAGACTATAATTTTTTTATACTGTACATTATAAAGTAGTGAAGCCTTAAAAAAAAAAATAGTATGTAATCTTAAAACGGGCCATTTTATTATCAGTTATTGGGCATAACTACCATAATTACCGGTATTTGCTAGTAGTTTTATATCTCTAGCTCATGGTACACAAATGACATAGCAATCCCGCATCAAAAGTCACATGTAAACACCTCAGTTTGACAAACTCCAAACAACAGTGACAAACATCATGTGTTTAATATGCAAACAGTGAATAATCATGATGCAAACAAGCAGGGATGTTTAGCCTCCACGACACTCACAAAATGTTGATGTTGATATCCTCACAGCTCTTGTGTGCGCAGACAGCTTGATTAGGGAGCTGCAGAGAAACAGGCTGGTCAGATGTCAATAACGGGGAGGGATTTCTTGCTAACGGAGCATCATGGGATACCAAAACTGGCTAGCAGTTGTGTAACGCAATCACACAGAAGCTGAAGGGGGGGTTGGGGGTCCTGCGGAGGACACTGCGTGTGTATGTCTCTGGGGGTGATATAAAAGCTGGCAGTAGATGAGATGTGAAAAGAGGAAGTGTGAGGACAGATTAACATGCACCGGCTGGAGTCACACTGAAGGAATGGAGAATACAGAAGCCTGGTGGTTTCTCATCAAAGGCTCCAACAGTCTCTCAAGCTCTCATCTTCCTCTCCCCTTAGGCTTAAGAAGAACTGGGAGTGCCTTGATTCAGGCCCTAATGCCAATCAATCAGAAATCTCCTGCCTGTCGGCTGCTTGTTTCCACGTGCTGTCGCTTGGTATCGGGGCAAGGAAAAAGAAAATTCAACATGCATTCCCTCATCGTCTCTCAATCATTTCCCACTCTCCACTTTTCTTCTTTTCCAAACAGTGACGTCTGCAGTGTACCAATTGCCTGCTTATCGGTCTCATTATTGTCGTGTTATTCTGGGTGTTAAACTAATTTCCATTTTTGTGCACACTCCACAAAAGGAATGAAAGAAAAAAAGAGGTGCGTGAGGGTCAAAACATAATACCCTGTCAGTGTTGGAGATGTGTGATGCACAAAACCAAATTGCTCATAATAATAAACATTGTAGGAAGAGCCAATAGGGTTGCAGTATTGATGAATGCCGGTTTCTATTTCTGATGTGCTACAGCAGGGCTATTCAATTAGCTTCATTCGAGGGCCGGATTATTAAATCAAAAAGTTGAGGTGGGCCGATGGGTTTAGCTTATTTATTGAAACATAACAGTATCAATAATTAAGCTAAAGTAAACATAAAAGTATTGTAGGCTATTTACTTGGAAATGTGGTAGCCAACAGTATGCAGATTTATCCGACCATAATAAATAACTTATTTACAGCTATGTACAAATATATGAATTATACAAGATCATATATTCTATTGGTTAGAATTATTTTATTAATAATTATTATAGGCTTAAATTAAAATATTCTGACAGTGAGACTTCGTAACCATAGGTAAAACCATGCATGGCTACTCACTCACTACCACTGTATAAAAAATGCCTAAACAGGTAAAAACTATACACACAATTAATTATATATTTCTCTAGCCCCCTAATAAATCTAATGCAATATAAATGACTATAACATAGTATTCAATATAAATATTCCACATTTCTCCCCAAACCATGGTAAATTACTACAGTACATTCATGGTAAATGTGTGTAAGGGTGGTGATTAGGGATTTAGTCTTCTAACTTCATTCATGGTACAATGTTTCTGCTATTTACCTCATCAGTCGTGTTGGGAATGTTGAGGCTGTTTCATCATATTTAAAACTAGATAAATCATTGAGCGATTTGTGGTTTGTAACAGAGAGATGTGTCAGATTGAAACGCTTCTCACTGGATGTCGCAGCAATCTTTAATAATAGTGTCCGGGACCGGGAGTAAACGCAACTCCTTTGAGCTTGCGTTCCGTTATCCACTGGGCCGTGCTGCGTAGTTCAAAGTAAACTAGTGAAACAACTGAAAACAGCGCTATTTGTTCTTACTGACCGAGAAACAGCTTCAGATGATTCAGTGACAGAACGGTCCGAACGAATCCGAATCGTTTCAGACCGTTATGCAAGCGCGTTTGGCCAATTCATGGAAAGGAAATAATCGAACCAAATGATTAAACCAGGAATGATTGATATCGCTGGTTCAGTCGACAGAAATACGGGACACACACATAATAACTGCTGAAATATTCGGACTGAAAAAAGTTTTTCTCAGGTCAATCGAAACGCTCATGGTACACACACAGTGCGTATAGCTACAGCTGCAGGCGCCACTGCGGTCTCGCGCATATCTAACCAAATTTAGCCGCACCGCCAGGAAAAGAAGAGGAGGGAGGTTGGGGTGGCCTCTGGCCATATGGAGATGATTGGCGGGCCGGACCTGGCCCGCGGGCTGCCAATTGAATAGCCCGGTGCTACAGAGTTACTTAAGTAACTATTTTATACATCTTTTATTATTTACAAACATCATACGAATGAATGTGAATGTGTGAATGGTGGTTTGTGTTGGGGTAATAGAGCAGTGTTTATTTATATACTATTGTAGTATGTTAAAACAGTATTTTGAATTATTATTATTTTTTTTACAATTCATCTTAATTTTGGTATAAGTTTTTACAATTTTGCTTTTGTCATTTGTATTAGTGTTTTTAATATTTCTATTTAGCTTTAACTTATTTATAGTTTTAGTAACTTTAGTTGCAACATTTCTAATTAAAATTTTTTATCTGATGTTTATACTTTATATCATTTACCATGCATATAAATTAATGAATTTTTTTAAATTAATGAAAAGTTCAGTTTTAGGTCAACGTGACATCAAATTTGACTTTTTTTTTTGAATAATGCAGTATTCATCATAAATTATTCATCCATAAACACCATTATTATTATTTTACATCTATGTCCCCTAGTAATCTTTAATGCTGACTTTAACAATAAAAACACTGATATGGAGATGAGGTCAGGCTTCTCTTTGCACTTCCTGCAGGAGTTCTTGTTTCCAAAAATTACTGTTTGGGGAGAAACAAATCCTCATTCATACACAAGCAATCCAATTTCTATAAGTGACATCTTCAGATATGCGAAATGCCTCCAAATCCTTTAAAGAGCTAGTGTGCGGCTCTTTCAGACACATCTTCCACACAAAGACTCTAAAAGACACAACAAACAGAAATCAAGGCATAATGCTGCCATCCTCCCTCATCAGACACCCGCCGCCGCTCGATTCATCTGGAGAATAAGAGCAGAAATTGACAGCATGCTGTTGAGACCGAAGGCTTTGTGAAAGTCTGAGCATTCGCTTACTATTCTCAAATGATCTATCTTTAGCTCCTTTTTATCCTTTATTAGTATCCCATGAGAATGCATGTATGAATGTGCATTGTGTAGGAAGGGCTGATTTCTGCTTGGCCAAAGAAGAGCAGGAGGCCAAGGAGTCCCAAGTCAGTCCAGCGGCTCTACACACAGAGGGGAAATAGCTTTTTGTCAAGCCACCTTTCTGACTTAAGCACAGCTTCAGGCTTCCGAGATCAAAAACAAGAAAAACGTTCTCAAGCCGTTCCGAAAATGACGGCCAAAACCAGTGTGAAAGGAGAAAGGGAATAGACCTTAGTCAGGGTAGACACCATATTGAATTTAACAGATGAAAACGAGGCTAGCATATGCTCTATAAAGCTCATAGATCCTATGTATTTTTCAGCTGAACAATCGGTATGTTGTTAAACCACAGTACAATCCATTGAACACAGTGTACTTTTATCACTAAAAGCCTCGCTTTTTATTCCTGTCCAAAATTAAATATGGCGCAACCCTGACTAAGGGAGAAAAAGAGAAAGGACAACGTGGGATAGGTGAGAGTGGATCTCAGGGGTGAAGATGACCTTCCACAAAGACAAACTGCTATTCATGCTGGGATCCTCCAGCGTCCTGATTGGCTATAAGTGTGTTAATCAGTGGTTCTCAGTGTTTTTCAGGATCCTTATCGCCCTCCATCAAACAAAAAATTAACTACTTGTTCTGTGTTTTATTATTAAAGGGGTCATATAATGCCATTTTCATACAAGTTAATTTGATTCTTTAGGGTCTAAATGAAAAGTTTGTAATATACTTTAATTAAAAATTTTCGTTAGTATTGTAAGAAAACACTAATTTTACCTGGTCAAAAACAGCTCTGTTTTCAGCACGCCATTTCAGTGCATATGCCTTGTAATGATAATGAGCTTCGCTCACTCCGCCCCTCTGTTCTGCGGGCGTTCATAACAGTGTTATGACCACACCGCACGTGGAGTGTTTCCTTGACAACAGTTGAGGGTATAGGAAAAAAATGGCAGCGGGAGTCTCTGAGAAGGACACATCTGTGCAACCGTATCAGTTTGAACCGGAGTCGGAACAAGATGACGGCCCGAAGATGTTCGACAATTAAGGCTCGAACATGACGTTCCTGAATGGTTGGTTATTATATTGTTACTTTGATCTATCTTTGTGTACTGGCAGGGTAGAGTAACTTAGTGAGATGAACGAACGCTATGTGTTTACTGATGTAAGATATACGTACTCAGTTTGTAATAACACAATAATCATAACGCGTTTTTCATTATAAACGTGGGATTATGAATTATATTGAGAACGTCGTACATAGAAAACATGCCGGTATGTACCCTGAGTGTAAACCTTAGCTGCATTCATCATGAAACGATTTGCAAAGAGTAATATAAAGGTTAATAAAATTTTACACTTTTACTTTTTCTGGAGGTTCAGCAGGGAGACATGAATAGTTGGTAACGATTCTTTTTTCAGGAGCAGCTTCTTATCAAAATCAGCTTTATAAGTTACTTCCTTCGTTAATAAAGCAGTCTGGTGAGAAAAGATTTGCGAATCGTGCAAACATGAAAGCATTGACGTTGCTCGTGGGGAATATTCCCTTCGAAAACAAAACTCAGCCACTGCGTCTTCAGCGGTTCGGATTTAGAAACATCAAAATTACTGCTGTGTTCGTTATTACACCCAAGAACAGAACACCACAATCGCTTGGACGCCATTCTGCTCCAGCGTATCAACAATGACGGACTATGATGACTGACAGCTCACTCAGGGCAGGGATCTGTTGAAACGCTGCTGTCAATCAAAAATCGTGGGATGGGCGTCCGATTTAGTGACGTCACAAAATCGAACGGCTCAATTTGGGGCAGGGGAAAACATATAAGGAGATTAAAACAAAAACACTGGATAGATTTTTATCATTATATGATGGTTATGTACAGGCACTGCCAACACACATTTCAGTACAATAAACTTGAAAAAGTGCATGTACCATTATATGACCCCTTTAACATATCATTGAAAAAGCATGGCCCATACTGGACAAATGGCTAGCTGTAAAATTCGACAATTATTTCTAAAAAAAAAATTAAAAAAATTAAACACTGAAAAGTTTTAATTGCAACAAGTGAATTCAGGCACATTAAAATGTATATTCATTCAGTGGTATTTTCTGTGCAAAAGACTACATTTACTTTGAAACAATAAGGAACAGACATATTGTTCATCTCGGACATGCATTTACCAACTTTTTTCTCTCTCTCTCTTCTCAACATGATTTTCTTTTTTTCCCCCACTCTCTTCTCTTGACATTATTAAACATCTCTCCTCTTCACTCTCCTCAGTGAAGGGCTGTAATAAATGCTAATATCCCTCATTATTCATGCTGTATCCTTTGGCCAGGAAGACCTTGCAAATCAATTCTGTCAGCCGCAACTAGACAGGCAAAATGTAATCATGTTGTTTGCAGAGAAAATTAAAACAATTGGGTTTGACCTTTTCTTTGTCTCTCTTAGTCAGTTGATTTTAGACTGAATGAAGGCAGGCAGAAACAGATGCATGTTTATAACCCAGGAAAAGAGCTTCATTTTTTTTTAAATTGTACCTCCTTTCACTTACATGAGGCGTGCTGGTCAATAAAGGTCTGATTGACCAGACCTTCATAGACCAGCAGCTTTAGCCACCTAATGCCATGACAAATTACCAAATACACCGAAAGAGTTGACATAGCACAGACGATTAATTTTGTATTTAATATCATGATTCAAGGTTCAAATTTATATGAATATAACATAAATTAATATTTTAGGTGCTGGTCACAATTTATTTTTTAAAACATTGTAAAGAAACATTTGCATTTAATTTGAGGCTATTTAAATAGTTCCACATTGTGGCAAAATAATTTGTCACAATGTAAAACTAAAAAATGATGTACACTACCATTCAAAAGTTTGAGGTTGGTAAACCTTTTTTTTTATTGTTTTTTGAAATAAGTCTCTTGTACTGACCAAGGCTGCAATCATTTGATAAAAAATACATTAAAAACAGACATATTGTAATATTACAATTTAAAAATTACTTTAATTTAAAATGTAATTTATTCCTGTGATGGCAAAGCTGAATTTTCATCAGTCATTATTCCAGTCTTCAGTGTCACATGATCCTTCAGAAATTATTTTAATATGCTGATTTAATGTTAAAGAAACATTTCTTATCATTATCAATGCTGAAAACAGTTGTACTGCTAACTATATTTGTGTTTTTTACAGGATTCTGGGATGAATAAAAAGTTCAAAAGAATAACTTTATTTTAAACATAAATGTGTCACCTTTGATCAAGTTAACGCATCCTTGCTGAATAACAGTATATTTCCTTAAAAAAACTTTTGAATGGTAGTGGAATTTCTCTAATACCGTTGGTATATTATAATTTAAAAAAGGACATATCAGCCAATGCTTGTCAACTAACCAGCACTGAGAAAATAGTGTGACCGACATGACAACCGGAAATAGCAGGTGTCTTGAGTTTCAGTGCACACACGCACGCAATTGCCAATTGATGTTTACATTAGTGGACTCATCTACCTGGTTTGTGTTGGTGTTTGAGGGCAGAGGGTTGGATACCATTGGTCCAAAGATGTCCAAGTCATCACTGATTGGAGCTGCACTGCTTGTTCCTGTCCCACTGCTGACAGAGCTAGCTGTGGGTGCATCTGAATGAGAGAGAAACCAAAATGTCATTACATACAAGGGAAAAGTGTATGCTGCATTACACAGAGTAACAGTCACTGTGGATTTTTAATTGGTTTCACACCAAAGTTGGAGAAATACACATACAGTGGCCACAAAGCCACATAAATATGAACATATGTGATTGTATTAAAAAACTCTGCCAAAGACCACTAAAAAGAACACTTTAAGGACTTTTTTTTTTAAGGCAACCCCATTATTTTTATTCATCCACTGGTCAATTTTAAGATTTTGGGCTATTTTGCTTCCATAACATGTCCTTCTTTCAGACTATTATACTTTATCTGTTCGCGTCTGTAGTTTTCAAGTACGATATGCATCTTTAAAGGCCGTTTCCTCAAAGTCAGTAATCTCCACTTCAGTAACACTTACAAGAACAATGTGCCAATTTTATTCCTATCTATATTCTGAACGTTTTTACAGTGGGGTTTGTTCATATATTATTCACCTGATTCATACATTTTATTCTTAAAACATGGTTATTTTCTTTCAGGCTATTGTCAGTATTTTCTGACTTGGAGAGATAAAAATAGATATACAAATTCCCCTGTGTAAAAATCTGTAACTCTAATGTCACCAAAATGAAACAAGAAAACCTGGCTTTATCCAATTCAGATTTCTGTTCTGGACATTTATGAAAATTAGTGCATATTTAAAACATAAAACAATCATCTTAATGCACTGTGAATAATCAACAAGTATGGTGAGACCTATAAATTAAACTTTTTTTTTTTACCCTATTCACATGTTGTGTCTTGCCTAAAATGATAAAACACTATATTCTGTTCAAAATGAAGCCGAAGTATTTAGACACTCTCTGGTAGTCAAATTTAATGCAGTCCATAGTTTATGTGATTATTCAGCTAAGACACCTGTTTGGCAGGGACCAATACAGTAGATTATCAGAAATTGCAAAAATCTCTAAGAAATTAACTTTCATATGTTTGCGAATTTAAGTGTCCAAAAACTTTTTGGGGACACTGTATTTATCTTCTCTGAGCCACTGGAGTCAGATGTCAGAGACGCGGCAGCTGTAAAGACTCTTTACATAACAATTCAGACGCATGTGTAACGCACTGACTGAGCAGTGATGACCAATGCAAGGCTAAACCTGCTTGCATGAGTCTTTGTCTCTGTAGAGAGAAATAAGTGTTCATCTGGTAGCAGCCCCCACCGCCTGCTCAGCTTGCTTTTCCCATTCCCGCTACCTATCGACTTCATCCAAGAAAGCAGGAAATCTAATCACACTCCGCACACGCCTCCGCCAACGCTGGAGAAAAAGCGCCAGCCTGCCGCTCACACGCACTCTCTCATTCCATTAAAGTCAAAGACTCCATCAGAGCCCAGCCTGTGTTCACATGTTACAGTGCGCAGAGTCAGGAGCTGCTGCCATCGCTTTATGACTGATAAAATCCATGAAAATAAAAGAGCTCAAAGTAATATAACTGGAGGGAATAGCAATGGGTGTGGGGAAGAGGAGAGATGCAATGCTTGATGAGCTGGTGGTGTGACTGGAAGGAGAAAGGAAAGAGGAAATTATAGAACCTACGTATAGAGATGTGCAAAAGAGCGCAGCAGCTGGAAAGCACTGGACTCCATTTCAAAGACCTTTATGTGTGGAGTCTAAATCCATCTGGTTGTGGGTCGCAGGTCTATTCTCGTCATGAACAGCGGGAAATATAATGCTAGATGCAAATAATAAAAAAACAACTAAACATGCAGTGTTAATATAAAGAGTGAACAGGCTGTGCGTCCAAACAACCTACAGTATTTTGGCACAAACTCTTTAACTTGGTAGAATGTAGGCAATCTAGGCAGATGCCAACATGGAAGAGGCTGAACGACATGCCTTTTTCGACTAACAGTTTTGTAATGTCAAAGTTGCAATGTAATGAAAGTAGTTGCATCTTTTTATTCTAACATGCATCTGACTATAACGGATTATCGGAAATATAAAAGTATGGCGGAGACGTGATTCTATCCATCGGTTGTTGATTGGATGAAGGCAGGTCTGAATGTGAACTTGCAATTGGTAAGAAATTGGCAGGATCTATGCAGATGAAATGATTGTCTGACATATGAAACCAGAGAAAAGTCTGTAATTTCAGATCAAGTTATGGCATTTTGAATAAAAATTACACAATTCAAAAACTATTTAAAAAGGCAACATTTGCAAGGATGAATTGATCAAAATAAGATAAATAACATATTATGTAGCCTGCATTTATTTAATCAAAAATACAGAAAAAACTGTAATATTGTGAAATAATATTATAATTTAAATAATGGCTTATATTTGAAAATACATCAAAATGTAATTTATTTCTGTGGTGCACAGCTAAATTTTCATCAGCCATTACTCCAATCTTCAGTGTCACATGATGAATCGTAATATGTATCGTATCGTGAGGCCCTTGCCATTACCCAGTGTTAAATTATATTATAGAGCTGAAATAAAATTTACACTTGGTATTACCACAAATGTTTATTGCAACAACAAGGTTCAACAAATTTTGTGTTCCACATTTGGAGAAAGAAATGCATGTGAACAATTGCAAATGCAAATACTCCGCCAAAACTGCGTTTTAAACTTTAACTTTGAACTAGGCATGGCTTAAAATTTGTGATGAAACAGACAAAGTGAGATCTTTTCTTCCATACTGTGACAAACATTTCAGTGAAATGGATTATCGGAAAAGAAAAAAACGCAGAATGGGACTTCTATCCATCAATTGTTGAATGTGCGTTGGCAGTCAATGGAGAGAAAGGGGCAGGGTATGAGCAAGCTAAATGATTGGAGCAATCAAAACCAAAGAGAAGTCTGTAGTTTAAACGGAAGATCTATTTATAACATTTTGATAAAACATTTTGGTAAAAAAAGTACAAATGAAACATGAATGATGAAATGATCCACAATGTTGTTGAAAAACAATACAGGTGCTCACTTAAAATTACAATAAGCATTCCTTTCAAAATGCATCATACTTTTGTGATGAGAAAAATATATGCAGTCATGAATAATTCCCTTAATAAAATCCAGGCGTTAATACCAGCTGTAAAAAATTTAATTAAGCCTAGATGCAAATATGCATATAATGCAAGTAATTTGATAAATGATTTATCAACAGCCCTAAAGAAAAAACATTGATGGAAAGAGAGATAGATATTTCGCTAGTCTGAACAGTGCTGGAGCCTGTTGCTGGTATGGAAGAGTGTGAAGAGATGCTGAGGCCTTGAGCAAAAACACATCAATAAGATGCATGTCTCAATCTCAACACCATCATCTCCAGCCTCTCTTCATCATCACTGACCCCTACTGCCCCCCAGCTGAAGACGTTCATCTAAACTCTGTAACCTCCTTGCCTCAGACACACACATTTGTGGAAATTTATATATTCTCACCAACTCTCTGTCTCTCTCACTCATCATAACGGACAACTTGGTAGCAGACCGAGATTGAGAGAGTGAGAAATATTGAATGAGAGGGAGAGAAAGTGATAAATACACAAGACCGAGCGACAAAGGAAAGCTCCAGGGCAGCAAAGAGAAACTTTCATTTCCCAGAAAGTAATATAACATCAATTGTGTTTGGTCATCTCAAGGGCTCGAGTTGCCGGCCTGATCAATACCGCCAGGACTAAACTAGCAGTGTGCTTCCCTGAACCTTCATCTAGACAGTAATAGCAGTCAGTGTGTCCATCTATCCGAGCCTTAACACACCATTTAAAAAAAAAAAATATGTCGCTTTAGTGTACAGCAACACATTGTCTTGGAACCATTCTTCCAGTACTCGCTTAACTAGGAAAAACAGGCCAAAAGGCCATTTTAAATGTTACAAGATACTATTTTGTGTAAACAAATGAAAAATTAAACACTTAAAAACTAAGAACAATCATTTGAAATGCTTTAAGAACTCTTTAGGACTGATTTGTGTGTAAAATCCTGCATACTTAGACACACGTTAGGTGCGAAAAGTAGCGCTTCCATTCCGCCACTTCCCTCCCATTGAAATATTTTGCCTTAACATGACCTTGAAGTCTCTTTTTCTTCCAGCCTATCTTAGATGTATCCGATTCTCTGATCTCCAATGAGATGAGTAATCAATTATTCATGTCTTACCAAGGCCTAACAGGTCGATGGCCGGCTCTGCACTCTTCTTAGGACTGAGTCTGGAATCTGTCAGGTTGTCCTCTCTTTTCTGGGATGGAAAAAAAAAGAGATAAGAAAGAGTGTTATTGAGAAGCTTTTCTTGAATTACAATTCCGAACACAAGCATCAGCGTAACAGGCCACCAGTTTTTGTTCTGATTCTAATGTTGTTCTTCACCAAAAAACAGCCTTTAGATGCCATGTATACACAGCTTCCGTGTTTTATCTTTGCTAGTCGGCACTCGACGGCTCTGAACATCCTGCGCAGCAAATTGTGTGAATAGATAATGCAATGCCGTGCCGAAATAGCTTGCTCGCTCTATTTGTTTGTGCCCGGCTGCACCTCACAGGTGCTAACTGACCATACCAATTTTGAGATGCAGTTCAAAGGCCCTCTTGAGGCCTGTGATTTGTGACGGACAGAAAGAAGCATCACGGGCTGAGAAGCCAAGCCTAATCCGGCCAGAACGGCCGATCGATGGGCGCTGGGTTTAAGCCTGGATCAAAGCCAGACAGAGGCCTTTTAAAACATCATTCTACACAAAAACACTCACATATATACAAAAACACACAAGTAAACTCACGAGGACAGCACTGTTGCGCTTTTCTTCAGGGGGAGGCAAAAGACCAGGGACACGAAAGGTAACAAGAGGGCAAAACACAAACTGAACCAGACTGCACTGTCAAATCTGAATAAAACCACCAGTGTCTGGCATCTGCCTTATTAGCACAATAAAAGAAAATGACACATGCAAATTTGTCTAGATGCGTCTCTTAATGTCATCATTGCGCAATTTTTCTTGGCAAAAGATTGGATTTGAGTGATTGAAAAACTGGACAGAACTGGCACAAGCACTCTGATGAGCATCTAAAGGCTCGGGTTTGTGGTGAAGTGTCAAGCCCTGTGCATTATGGGTAGGGGATTAAATGGGAAAAATAATTTTTTTTACTTCTCTACAGTTAGCTTGAGGCTCTGGTCCATTCAAGTGTGAGGTAAAAAAAAGAAAAAAAAAGATAGTTGCCTACTAGAAAAACAAAAAAGGTTTTACTAATTCCAAAGCAGTCAAATGCAGTTTCTGATGAGAAATTACATTGATCATTCATAATTTCACAAGCCCCATAATAAAAAAATTAAAAAAACTATCAGGAGGATGTTTTATACATCAATGGGCCCTAAGCTCTAGAGAAAAGGTTGGAAATTGAATTAAATTGAATTGAATCTTAATCTTTTAGTGATGAAAAGCCTCTCCAGCCTTGCATGTCAGCTTTTGTGTACAGAGCCAAGTCTTTGACTTGTGACCTTATTTATTGTAGTACACAGAAGCAGACACACACATTGGCAGGAAGGTGAGCTACAGCTGCCCTTCGCAAATAAAAAGATGCACAACTTTTATTCGTCCCTATGATTGAAATCCGTAATCTTAAAATGGATGGGTTTGGTTGAATTATGTATGAATTGGGGGGCTTAGGTGCTCTACAATTTGTTGACTTTGACACACGCACACTTTGAAGATGAAATCCTTCAAAAAAGTATTTGTGCTTCAGATGATGCAAACACGACAGCATGAGACAAACAAACAATAAACACATTCACAAGACAAATAAACTGAAATACAAAAGGCATATGGCACACAATCACACCTCGTGCTACAGGGATACTCAGCAAGGCCACACAGTAAGGGTCACACTTAATTTCATTTAACCTATATTATTGAGGTGAGCAGACCAAAAAGAGTGTCTGAATTTAACCCCAAAAAAGATTCAAATTAAGAGTGAAAAAATTGACTACAAGGTTATTATTAACTAAAGCTATTTTGCTCTAAGCCCTAAAACTACTAACTGGAAACATACAAAATAAATTGAACCTAATTAAGTCATATATTAAGCACAAAACAAAATAGCTAAAAATGGAACTACAATTAAAATGAAAAATATATAAATATAAAGATTAAAATAACACTGATGACCAATTTGAAGAGTAGTGTATAATTTTTTGCTTTTTCTCCATGCCATGTTTTCATTTATACACACCTAATCTATACTCCTCGCTTTCTCTTACGGTACTCCTCCACACCTCTTTCAATGCATTTCATCCTCTCTCAGCCCTTCCTGCCTCCATCACTCTCTCGAAAGCCGTTGAGTGAACGGGTGTGAAATTGCTTGAACTGTAGCGTTGTGTCTCTGGGGTCTCTCCAATCAAGGTCATTTCTAATTCATGAATACTTCCCTTTGATGGAAGAATAATTCCATTTGGGTCACATTCCCTCACACTCGATGCGCCCGCGCCCATGCAAACAGGATCAGAGGGAGATGCTCATGTGTGTTCAGGCGGTATGAACAGGGCCACTCATACTACACTTCATTCTGGACTGATGCAAACGCTGAACGCACTCGGGTGGGCGCTCACAACTTCACGCATTCGAGATATGAATATCGGAGAGGGAGATACGAGTATTCGTATTGATTAATGGACCGTTATTTTATTTTTCTAGGTGTTCAAAGACCAAGAAATTATGTAGTATTTGTAAGGAGGCAGACAAGTGTAATCTGTGGGTTAAAAAAAAACAAAAAAACATTTTCCATAACCATAGTTTCTGCCATAATACCAGTTACTACAGTTATTGTTTCTACAATACAACTTTAAAAGGAAACCATTATTAGTTTACAGTAGTTATAAATATAGACTACTAACAGACTTAGCTATTATCAATAACTATTAATAGAAACTATGGTTTAAAAGGTACAAAGGGACGCAACAAAATGGACAAGACACAAAACAACAAAGCACAACATACTATAAACAAACACAAAATACCTAAATAGCGTTTTAGTTTCTGTGAAATAAAAAATAAAAAATATTAAGTGACAAACTTTAGATTACAAATGAATAGACCGTTTGTAATATACAGTTTTAAAATAAAATAAAATGTGAGGAGAAGAAGGGGATCTGGCATCTTGAGGAGAAACAGAAGAGTTTTTCTTAATAAAGAGTTCTGCTCTACTTCTCCAGCCCAGAAATAATGATACTGGAAGCTCTCTGCTGAAAGTACAGTGTGTGCTTGAGCTTATGAGTGGGCACATGCCACTTCCTGTAGCACAGTTCCTTTACACACTCACAGTCTGCGACAAAGGCCTCACTCCACAGAAGCCAGAGCGGAGGTATTAATTATTTGTGAAACAGAAAGACAGGCGAGAAGTGCTTTGAAGGCTTGTTAGACCAGTTCCCATTGGCACTACTAACAAATAAAAAGATTGCCAACTAATACAATGCGAACCTATTTAATATTTTACAATAATTAGTGCCAAACTTCTAATCTGACCGACCAAGCAGTGTTGTGGGCTTTAGTCACCAAACACTAAAGGTGGATGTAATAAATTAAACCCATGTTACAGAACATGATAAGCAGTCAAACTCATTCAGTTTCCAGTAATTAAAGCAGCACAAACTGCAGCCAGTGGTTAATGGAAGCGTGGCAACATCTGCCAGCGGATGCACAGAATGAAGAGACGGAGACCTGTGCCGTAGGGGGAGAGAGCAGGACTCGGTTATCATTTAATATGCTTATCTTTAATTATAGTTCATCATTGTGCTTATCAGGGATCTAAACTGGGGTGGCCTAAGGAGTCTTCAGCTCGTAATCAGCACAGGCACTTACACCACTGATTACTTTATTCCAATTCCACTTTAATCAGCTGTTAATCCACACGCTCTCTCTCTCTCTCTCTCTCTCTCTCTGTCCACACTTCCTGCAGCACAAGGGTAACATTGCAGCAGTAGCTCCAAAAGGACGAATGACAGACTGATCATCAGGCCCAGACTGAACCTGGGGAGATTTTTTGCACTCTGCACAGATTTCTCAGAACAGATGTTTAAAAAAAAAAGAGAGAAGAAAAAAAGAGAGAAAAAAAGAGAGATGTTTTAAACAGCTGAGTGCAGTACACTCTTATTAGGAGCACAAAGGACTGCACAATTTTTACACTAAAAATCAACAAATAGTAAAATAAGTTTTTTTGCTGTTTGTATTTGATCAAAATATATATAATATATATGAATTCAAATTAACATTTCAAACAACATTTTTGTCAACTGATTTTAAAGCCGTTTAAGGCAAACTAAAAGAGTCTTTCAGCTCAATGATACTATGATTTAAATATTTGATTACATTTTTCTTCTTTTTAAAAATACTGTCAGTCCATTGTTCATATTTTTCAGGGTTATTTTGTTTGCAAATTCAAAGGATTTAATTGCAATTGTAAATTCAATTCAATTGCAAACCATTCAAAAGTTTAGTCTCACTTGTTTTTTTTTTACAACCCCAAATCAAGAAAAGTTGGGACATTTTGTAGAATGCTATAAAATCAAGAATCTGTGATTTGTTAATTCTATTTAAACTTTTTTTAACGGACAAAAGTACAAAGAAAAGTTTTCCAATGTTTTCACTGACCAACATAATTGTATTTTGTAAATATGAACAAATTGATTTTGATGGCTGCAACACACCCTAAAAAAGTTGGGACAGAGGCATGTTTACCACTGTTTCACTTCACTTTTCCTTTTAATTACACTTTTTAATCATTTGGGAGTTGAGGATACTAATTGTTGGAGTTTTGCTAGTGGAATATTTGCCCAATCTTGTCTGATACAAGACAGCCACTCAACAGTCTGTGGTCATCGTTGCCTGATTCTCCTTTTCATGATGGGTCATACATTTTCCATAAGAGACAGATCTGGACAGCAGTAAACAGGCAGGCACATCCCTTCTATGGTGCAGAGTGTCTAGAAACCACTCAGTTTTAGCATGTGCAGAATGAGGCCTGGCATTGTCTTGCTTCCCAGGAAAGATGTCATCTTGATGGCAGTTTATGTCTCTGTACAATCCAAATATATGCCTCCATGTCAATGGTACCTTCACAATAATGCAAGTTACCCATACCGTTTGCAATTAGAGGGCTGCATTGGGATTGAGTCCCGCCGGGTCCCGCGGGACCCAACGCAAATCTCGCGGGAGCGGGCGGTTTGAACTTTGCTGCGGGCGGGAATGGGCGGGAAAAAAAAACCCCTGCGGGATCGGGAGGTTGCCTAACGACATGATGGAGATGTCAATGATGTGGAAAAGAACCTCAAACTGGGTATTTACAGCACAAAACCTGAGCAAGGCAAGTCTGACATTTACTATTCATCTTCCTGATCAGTGCATCAGAATATATGCAGGCCAGGGAAACGAAACCAACAAACCCATGAATCTCTTTAATAATAACAATACAAATACGCGTTTTTTTCCTGCGGGACGGGAGAAGACACAAAGTCAGTGCATCTCTATTATTGTGCGGGAATAAATTCTCCGAGTTTTGCGGGAGCGGGCGGGAGTGGACATACATATTGCGGGAGTGTAACACATACGTTGCGGGAGCGGGCGGTAATGGTCAGAAATTCGGCGGGCGCGGGCGGGAGCGGGATGAAGAAAACAGTCCCGCGCAGGACTCTATTTGCAATGATGCACCTCAATACCAGCACAGATCTTTTGCTTTTGCACCTGTCGCTGGTGAAAGTCTGGTTGGTCCCTTTCGTCTTTGGGACTGAGAACTCTGTGTCCATTTTCTCCAAAAAACAAGCTGAAACATGGACTCATCTGACCACAGCAGACATTTCCACTTCCTTCTAGACCATCTGAGATGAGCTCAGGCCCAGAGAACTCACCGGCACCTCCACATAGAACTGATGTAAAGCTTTCTCCTTGCGTAACAGAGATTCAAGTGGCATTTCTTGATGCAGCGTCAGACTGTGTTCCTTGAAAACTGTTTTCCAAATTACTCCTGAGCACATGTGTCTGTATTTAACGGATTACCATGATGGTATCTTGTGCAATGCCATCTGAGGGCTCAAAGGTCACGCACATTCAACAGAGGTCTACTGCCTTACCTAACACAGACTGAGATTTCTCTGGATTCCCTGAATCTGGTGACAATATTATGTATGGAAGATGATAAAAGACAAATTCTTTGCAATCTTGCATTGAGAAATGTGATTTTTTAGTTGTTTGACAATTCTCTCAAGATATTTGGCACAAAGTGATGAGCCACGACCCATCTTTGCTTAAAAAGACTGAGAAGGACTTTTACACCCAAACATGATACCCTCAACTATTACCAATTCACCTGCTCATTGTGGACTGTTTCAAAAGAGTTGGATAATCTAATTTGGATAATCTTTTCACTTTTATTTTGTCTCTGTCCCAACTTTTTTGGGGTGTGTTGCAGCCATCAAAATCAAAATTTGTTCATATTTACAAAATACAATTATGTTGATCAGTGAAAACATTGGAAAACTTTCCTTTGTACTTTTGTCAGTTAAAAAAAGTTTAAATAGAATGAACAAATCACAGATTCTTGATTTTATTGCATTTTACAAAATGTCCCAACTTTTCTTGATTTTGGGTTGTAAAATAGCTATTAACACGTTTATTCAGCAAGTATGCAATAAATTGATAAAAAGTGCCGAAGACATTTATAATGTTAATAATTTTAAGTTCTTTTGAACTATTCAAAGAATCCTGAAAAAAAGTGTCATGAGTTCCACAAAAATATTTAACAAAGGAAAGGAAAGGTTTGAGCACCAAATCTTCATATTAGAATGATTTCTGAAGGATCATGTGACACTGAAGACTGGAGTAATGACTGCGTTCATTGACGAAATTAACACTGGCTGAAAGCATATTAAGACTGGCCAAAATATTTAATAAACAAATATGTAAAAGGCATGAAATGTGTAGAATTATATGAATGCATTACAATTCAGCATAAATCCACGGGCCTGCTGATGGCCTAAAGCGATGAAGAGTTGATGATGAAGGGAAAGAGATGAAAAGAGCTTGTTTATGTGCTGCAAGCCCATGCAATGTATTGCATATGTATGGATGCGTGTGTGTGTGTTTTCAAACATTTCACAGTAAACATGGCCACTGTAATCTGTATTATGCGTGTGCTGGTTAGTGGGCATTTTCCAGTCGTAAGCCTTTGTTAGCATTAGATGGGATGGACAGGCATGAAAATTCAACAGATAAACAATAGATGTGAGGGAAGAGAGAGGGAACGCTGGTGCGAGGGCTCACTTCTGTGAATGATTCACTGCAGGGGGTTCAGGACCAAGCTTCTGGCCCATCACAAACTGTCAACACACATCACACTGAGGAGACTCCAGTGCACTGATACTTCCACGCCTGCCTGCTTGCATACACACACATGCAGTGTTCTTCCCTAGACACTGCTTTAGTGAAGGCTACGGAAACCAACTTTGCGGGTTCAAAATCCTCAGTTGCCAGACAGATTTTTTTTTTATGGTGGCTGCACTTAATTCATTTGACAGCGTAGCAGGAAAAGGAAGGTGGTAGCGAAAAAGGAATGGAGCACAATCATTCTACAGCAGATCTTGCATGAATTATACATTTTCTGTAATTTACTGAAGTTTAAAACCATTGACAGACAATTAAATATGCTTTCAGCCATTATAAATATAAATATATTACATATAAAACCAAGTTGTACATATACAACTAAGTTATCAAGTCTATTGCATTTCCCTATTTTTTATTTTTAAATCCCACAGTAAAGGTAGCTAATAGGGGTTAGAACTGAAGAAAATGGACAAATAACTTGTGCCCCTACAAAAATAGCAGCCCGATCTCATGAAAGTGTGTATCTATACTACGAATGTTATTTCTCATGGCATTTATACGGCAAAATTTGTTTTTGCGTGCATTTCATACGCAGTTTTCGCGTGCATATGATACGCACTTTATGACGTGTAATACACACGCACTCCCCACCCCTAATCCTAACCAAGGGGTTTATGCATGCAAAAAACATTTTTGGCGTATAAATGGCACGAGAAACATCATTTGTTGTATATATACTTTCATGAGATTGTGCTGAAAAATAGATACGAGTGTGGATTTGGGCAGAGAAATTATATATTCCTAGTGTAATTCATGAAATACTGTTCAAAAAATCTGGTGGCCAGATAGCAGAACTACAGTAACTTCTGTCTTTATTTTAAGAACAAAATATAAAGCAAAAAGAAACCAAAAATCTGCAACACTGCACTTGGTAATGCTAAAAGAGCTCCTGCCATAAAAGTTATTGTAATATTAACACTCTTGTAAAAAAAACTGACATCTAAATAAGCTGAATAAGACTGTTTTGTCTTGTTTTCCAGTAAAGATTCTTGTAACAAGATTTTACTTAAGCAACACATAACATAAGATATTGAGTTTTCAAAAAATATATCTTTAAGAAGTGTATTTTGACTTGTTTTTAACTTTCTTATACTTCAAATTAGTGCAAAAAATCTAGCAGTACAGTTACAAATAGATACTATTTTAAATGTTCGTATAGGGTATACCAAGAAGACATGCCATACATCTATATAATTTTCAGGAAAATGAAAATAAAAACAGAGCTTGACGGAAAATTACAACCCAGTTTGTCAAAGTGATGGATCATTATTTGCAGCGCATCCTCTGAATCGCAGGTGTGTGTGTGTGTGTGTGTGTGTATCACGGCCCTCCTGATGTGTGATCTCATTCTCTAAAGGTTGCCTGCACCCTCATCTTCCCAGAAACCCCCCCTGTCCTCACTCTCTCCCTCACCTTTTATCTTGACATCACTCTGGCCTGTATATCAGCTAATGTGAATTCTGAGTTGATGGGCTGAGGTGTTGAGGTTAATGATGATGCCCTCACTGCAGTATATATGAAGCTCAGCGAGGGCTGTCTGAACCCCCAGAGCCACTTCACTCGCACCTCAAGCCTCAAGTCAATACGGTGGTTAGGCCTCAATTTCGGTAAGGACACGCACATACTCACAGGGTGGGAGTTACAGTCTCTCCACTCCAGGCTTCTAACCACACAGTCATTTTCACGCCTACTGGATCCTCACGCTTTCCAAATTGTTTTTGCAAAGGTCAACTGCAATGTTCAGCTTGCAGGGTCTGACTGTGTAAATGGGGAAGACAGGGGAGGAGGAAGACCAACCCTTCGGCCACATATGAGAAAAGATGGTTGAAGTGGTGCTCTGAAAACAGTTTCTCTTTCTCCTTTGTGTTTTTTACTCCCACTCCCACACAATAAAACAATGCCACAGAGAATCAAAGCTTCCATAACCTCCAAGCATGTTCATTAATAATAAAAGAAATGTGAATCATCGGGCAGCAAATTACACTTTTACAGCGTCATATACAACCTGAATCTAAAGTCGTGTAATGCACAGCTGCACAGAGAAGTCTCAAACTCGTAGAGGTGTCCAAATAAACAGTGAGAAATGCATAAACTGAGTTTAATAGCAATTCTAAAGGTGAAGTGTGTGATTTTGTGCCACCAGAAGCACCAAACAGAACTGTAAAGAAATTGTGTTTATTTCCTACTCTCCTACCACTAAGGATAGATAAAAATTTTGGTCACGCTTTACATTAGGTGTCCTTACTTATTATGTTCATATTGTATTGCAAAACATTTTTGCAGGTATTGAGGCAGGTAAGGTTTGGCACAGGTTTGGAGGTATGAGTAGGTTTAAGGTTTGATGTTAGGAGTTAGGGCTAAACAGTGGAATTACATAAATGAATAACAGCTGTAATTATATGCAGGTATTTTTTTATTTTTAGATTCACATAAACACATTTGACGAAAGCAATGCGAGTATCAGGTGGTAACTCAACCTCACAGTGAAAGCCCTTGTTTGTTTTTAGTTGTCTATGGACCTAATAAATGTACTATTATTGAAATGTTATTGAAAAATAAAACATTTTGAAAAAAAAAATGTATATTCTTTTTTTGAATAAATGAAATGAAAAATTGGCTCAAAATATAGAACATACTTTTTATAATGTTCGTGAAGATCTCATCTGCAGCACCTGCTCAGACAGTATGTGAATATGGATAGACCTTTGGACACTATTGATGAATCTTCAGCACAAGAGTCCCATTTACAGACAAATGAGTTTTGCGATCTTTTGGAGGAGTTAAAGCAGCACAATGCAGTTTTTTTAGCTTGACTGAACAGCTTCGGAGTTATTGGAATGGTTATATGAGTCTTTTCGGGTTTAATGGTGGTCGTCTCGCCCCCCCCCGGTGCCTGTGAGTGGAAAAACCGCACTTGTATCTTTGGGCCGGCGGACCGCCGTCAGGAAGTATCGCGTGATTTCAGCTCTCGCGATGTAAAGAATTGCTTTACGGCACTGCACACATTACACGCATATACACCCCCATCCAGGATCCGGCTAGCTTTAATAACAACTATCGTCCCATGGCAAAGCCGGCATATAAGAAGCAGAAAGCTAGAAAAGCATGGTCGGAGGAACAGAGAAAGAGGAAACGGCAGACTGACCGAGCGAGGAGTCAGACACGAGTAAACATCGGACCTGCGTTTTCAGAATGGCGAAAAAAAACGAAGAAAGCGCGGTCAGACGAGTCTAGTAAAAGGTAACGAGAATCTGACAGGGTGAGGAACCGGACAAGAGTCCCACTCAGTCAGGCTTTCATTGTTAAAGTTGATTCCTGCGATTATCATAAGAACAGTTGTCAATATCTCACATAATTATCAGGACACAAATAAGCCTACATGTTGTAAATAGTGTAAATGAGCGCAATTTGCAAACTATTATGATAAATTGCAATAATCATGTCTAACAACATCATAACGGACATTGTTACTAAATAATGCGAAGTACATGATACACTTTATTGGTGTCATCTGGCATTTAGGCTCAGGTAAGCCTAACGCGGTAGGCTACTTTATTATTATGAAGTGCAGAGGCCGTGAGTGCAGATATTCTCTGCGTGAGTTACGAGAGTAACGTTAAATACAAGTACTCTACAGCGACTCTAGGGATCGCTGTTTGACAAAAACAGAAATCCAGCATAGTGCCGCTTTAAAAAAAAACAAGCACAACGAATGCATAACAACTCACAAAAAAATTAATAAATCAATATCAAGTTATTTTGTTATCCAGTGGTGAATCAGAATGAAAACAAATAGAATGAATCGAACAGAGGTTGGGAATCAGAAACCCTTTTTGGGAAGTCAACATACAAATGACTTATATTAGTCTCTGCACACTGAACAAGGACAGGAGAAAGCATTTCAACATTAAAAAAAAAATACACCGTTCAAATTTTATTTATGCAAAAAACCTAAACATTCTTGGCACAAATTTCACATCAGGCCATGGGTCAGGAGAGGAAGAGATTTCATCAGGCATAGCCGGTGTTAAGGGAGCTGACCCTATTCTGGGGTCTGCTGCGACGCAGACAGGCAGGCCACAGGCCCAGAGTTGAATGCAAAACACATTTAAGGACGCCGTCAGACTTGGTAAATGATGGCTTATTAAAAGAGAGAAATGGTGGGAGATAGTGGTAGGAGGGGGTGAGATAGACGGTGAAACAATTAAAAGAAAAAAAGGCTCTTAGAAGTTCCTCGTTTGCTTTCAGAAGAGGTGTTACATCTACTCGCCACTTTCAGGTGCATTTTTTGATGCACTTCCCTCTGACTGGCTCTCCAAAACTCATTTGCTCTTGGCACTTCAAAGCAATCTGCTTTTTGCGCATAAGGCACCGTTAATAGATTTGAATTGCGAGTTTTATTTTGTTCTAATAAAAATACAACTAATCTCACTTTGCATAAAGTAATTGGATTTGCCGTTTTCACAGGTCTCGGTTCATGACACTCAGAAGGGGGTCTTTTCCGACAAAATCAAGAATCGTAACTACTAACTACAGCAAGCAGCTTTTATGTTTGTGTTCAGATGTATTCAAATATGGCCGTGCAACATCCTAGTCAGGTTTCTGAGATCTTATCTTTCTCTTGCAGCCTCACACAAACAGATGCATAAAGGCAACAGCCACCATCACCCGACCATCCGCAGGCAATAAACTTTTAATTAAGACTTTTCATAAATGCTTATCTTTATCATGAAGAACTCCATTGGGCTTGAGAAATCCTAGCCCTCATTTCCACAACCGAACGCCTAAAAGCTACCGCAGATCTAATTATGATTCCCACCAAGTGCCTTCATGCTTTCGTTACTCTAAAACTTCGCTAATATTCCGCCTCCAGTGGAAGGTTTAGAAACGAGGCATCAAACCCACCAGGCCAAAATGTTCTTTTATGACATCTTTGTGCTTCGTTTCTGCAACTGACACCTTTAATGAATGTGGTGACTGTTTAAGTGGACACTATTGGATTTTTTGAGAGTGTGTGTAAAGTTTCAAATGAATGCAACACAAATGCATCATACAAAAACACATTTTATACCGAGTAAGCCGCGTGGGCTCCCTTGATGCCGACATTCGGCGGGAAACGTCTCTGCTAATTCACCGCTCTCCCGCTGCTCCAAATTCAGGCAATATTGATCAAACTCCCTGCGGCACTGCTATCGATCGTCTGTTTGCAGGTGTGTGTGTGTGCATGTGATTGCGCGTGGTGTGAAACTAAACTGGGTCCCTGCAGGGTGACTGAGCGGATGGTGGGGGAGGGAGATGTCTAGTTAAGGTGAAGAGTGTTGTTTGTCAGAGGACGCTGCTCATTTAGGGCGCCCTTCACTCTCCCGCTCTCGTACACGTGGCTCCTGTCGCATTAAGGTTGCCAGCGGTGGGGGCTGGAGGCAGAAGTGTTGTTGAAAGGCGGAGACGGAGATAAAGGTGGTGCTGGGGGAAAGAGTATGCCAGTGTGATAGTTAAAATGGCACCTATTATGCAAAATTCACTTTTACATGGCGTTTGAACATAAATGTGTGTTGGCAGTGTGTGTACACAACCACCCTTTAATGATAAAAATCCATAAATCATAAGCACTGTCTCAGAACAAGCAGTTCTCAGATTTGGGGCAATGTGACATACACAAGCCCCTCCCACAACTGTTGACTGACACTGCAGTTTTAGCATAGACCCGCCCTGAGTGAGCTGTACACGGTCCGCCATTGTTTCGACGCCGGAGCAACTGCAGACAAGAATGTCTTCTAAAGTGATTGAGGTGTTTTGTTGTTGGATGTAATAATGAACATCATAGCTATCTTTATTTACTCTCATTGTTATTCGAGGATGGATCTGTACCAACTGTTCGTGATTACAGTCTCCGGAGCGATAGGCCTAATGTTACTGATCACCGCAGAAATGAATGTGAGAGCACACACTTTATGACAGCTCATCGAGTCGTTTTATATAAAGTTTATATTTATAAACTTATTATAGCTCTTACAGTGATTTTCTGGAGTAAAACTAATGCTTCATCTTTTATGTGATGTACAATAAACTTCATTATAACTCTCATATTTTTGTCCATCATTCGGACGGGGTCCACTACAGCAGGCTTGTATTAATATTGGATAAAAGCAGATGACAAATACATTATAACCGTAATTAAACTAAACTATACCTGTTCTATCTCCATACAGCATATATTCTCTGACTCTGTAGGGATTATTGTCCGACTCAAAGTCGAAATGTTCACTGCTACTGAGAGTTTGTTTTGACGATATTATTCCGTGATATGAGATTGTCCTGACAGATCGCGAGCCCGTGAGGCTTCACCCTCTGTGCCGGCAGTAGCTGCTCATTTGCATTTAAAGGGATACACACTAAAGCGGCGCGTTTTTCTGAGCTCCAAAAAGTGGCAATTTAAACATGCTGTAAAAAATTATCTGTTGGGTATTTCGAGCTAAAACTTCATACACACACTCTGGGCACATCAGAGACTTATTTTACATCTTGTGATATCCCTTTAAAAGGGATAGTTCACCCAAAGAGATTTTTCTTCTTGTAAGAGTTTTTTCTTCTTCAGTGGAACACAAAATAATATATTTTGAAAGTCAAACAACACTGGACCCCACTGACTTTCATTCTATGGACAAAAATAACTGTTTTTTTTTTCTTTTATTTTTTTTTACTTTTGTTACAAAAGTGAAAAAAATTCATACAAGTTTGGAACGATATGAAAGTACATAAATTATATTAAGAATTTACATTTCTCAATTTTATTGGGTGAACTATCCTTTTAAGAACAAAATGTCAATTTATGCACAGACACACAAGAAACCCACTTAACTAAGCTATCAATTTCCTCACACTTAAACTTTCTAACAAAATACTATTTTTATAGTAATTGTTACAACTATAAACCTGTGCAAAATCTTGTATTGTGCTAGAGGCAATAGTTCAGATAAAACCACCCCTAAAGCTATATTCACAATGTCAATCCAAATCCGATTATTTGTGTCTCCGATTGGAATCTGATCTAAAATTATTGACTGTGCATATTGTGTATCGCAACTGTTCAGATATGATGTGTGTCCATGCCGCTTTTTCATTTTCCAGAATATCTGTATTTGTTTCTACGGCTATGACATTGAGTTGGTAGCCAAAAGCCCCAACAACAACAACCAGGGGTGTGCAACATGGACGGGTAAGCAATACAGATGTTGTCTTATTTACAACTGACAATGTAGCCGCCATGCTGAACTGCTATGTCTTCTGAGGCAGTGGCAAATTTGTAGGAGGCTGGTGTGTGTGGCTTTATTCTAAGCTGTCGTCTCCGCTATTTTCAAAACATGCCTCTGTTATATTGTCATTTTCTGCTCGTCCGGCGCTATGCAACAACACAATCTTGTTTCTGCAGCGACTTACAGCATGTTTCCTATAACAACGCCTGATATTTACGTTTTACGCGGCGTAAGAAAGTGGCAAACCACAGGAAATCCAATCAGAGCAGTCAGACTGTAATGGATTTCCAGGAATGCAAAGTGATTTTTTGCCATTCACACGTGGTAAATCTGATCAGATTTCAATTGAAAATGCACAAAAATCGAATTTTGGAAAGTAAAAACCAAATTAGATTTAGCTTTAGATTTTGGTCCGACGGTCTCTATAAATGGGGAGCTCTTGGCCAGAAAAAGCTGCAAATAGACCCCGGAAGACTCGGACACAAATGCATGGATTCTCAGAGTGGGTGAACAAAACGAGTTCTGTTCACAGAAACTATATATTGAATATAAGACTAATGTGATTTTCAAATTCAGTACAAGGTTTAAACAAAAACAGCCAACATGGTTTAAAACCAATCAAGAAAATGAAGACAGGACTTTCATAGCCTCATATCTAAGCTGTGGTATGGGTGTTATCTTGAGTTCTGTGTCATCATGTGCTCCTCTGATTTATGCTCCTGCAATATGCAGCGCACTGCACAGGCTGACAAGCTATGATCTATGCATTTACTGGCTCACACATAGCTTGTTGACTAATACGTATATACGTAATTCTAATACGTTGTCCTCTCCAAGTCACACAGTTGCCGCAGCCTCACAATAACACACACACAAGGGATGTAAAGTACTACAGCAGTGGTTCCTGCAAATGTTTTATGTCTCTCTTATTTGACACACTCATTTCAACTCTTATTTGACACACTCATTTCAACTCTTAACTAATGAGCTGATGAGTTAAATCAGGTGTGTTTGATTAGGGAATTCTTAGGGGCTGTTTACACGACCCCGTTTTCAACTAAAAACGGAAAACTTAAGAATTGTAGCCGTTATTTACCTGAGAGTGACATTTTGGGGGCCTGAAAGCTCGCACCTTTGAAAAGTGGTTTCAATGTGTTTTTGAAAAAGATACCATTAGTGTCTCCGTATAAACTACAAAAATGCACATTTGTGAAAACTGTGACGTCATGCGTATTACGTGTTCAGTCTATAGAAGCTAGGGCTGGGCGACATAAAAAATATATTGATATATTTTTAAATGCAATCGCATATATCGATATATAGTTTAAATATGCGCTGCTCCAAGCAAGCTGCTGACCCGGAGCTCTCTGCACTGCGCGCTGCAGAAGCCCCAGCCGCAAGCCAGACAACCCGAAACAGTGTTTCCGTTAACTTACATTCATTCTGCCGTGGTGGTCCGCCACACCAAAAATCATCCCGCCATGGCTGCAGCTTCTCAGTGAAGTCCGATATTGTGCACATTATAATGTTTTTGTTAAGCCCCAATAAACGCATACAAAAAATTGTAAAGCAACAACATTTTCGTGCACTATATTCCAGGACTTCTAAAGTCATTCGATTGCATAATGTGAGGTAAAAATTTATATTTAAGTCCTTAAGTTAAAGTTAATGGAAACTCATCTCTCCTCAGTCATTCTCCATTCAGCATTCAAACAGCGCATCGCGTTCGGTTACGACAGTAACATGACGACACTCTCTTCAAGATCAATGTTCCCACTATTATACTTTATTTGTAGATAAATGTCTACGGTTTGCATAAAATGACTTTATCTTGCTGGAGTATATTTCGCTTTCTAAATCATATTCCTTTCTCCCGGTTGTCTATTATATTACAGCACTGGAGTAGAGAGAACTATTAATTGTTCTTCATGCGCACTGTAACTGAAATTTAAAACTGTTAAAAGAAAAGGCTCAGTAAACTGTTGCATATATATAATATACTAAGCATCAAATATCTCTTCACTTTGTGCTTACATTTTTAAATGTGAAGCGCTGCATGTGACTCCGCGTTGCTTCAAGTGCATCATTTTGCGCACGGAATGCGCATAATCGATTTGCCGCTCTAAATTGGAGCCTTTCATATTATAATACTTAGGCGAGGTTGAAACACCTAGGACAAGGGGCGTGGCCCATGGGAATATCACTGCCACCACAGCTGGAAAAAATCCTAGAGGAAACACTAAAGCTCCAGCTCGAAACAAAGCTCTTATGAAGCTCTTACAAACAGCATTTATGTTTACATTTTATTTTTATTTGAACACTTGAGCACTTAATTATGAACCAGGTGAAGAAACCCTTTATTTTTTATTCATTTGATTTTGCACCTGTTCACTGAAATAGCCGGTTTCAATAAAACTATGCTACTTGTGACGTCATATTTGGCTTTCACTTTGACTGAACATTTGCTCTCAGTTTGCGGAAAAAATATCGGGATATATATCGTATATCAATATTCAGCCTAAATATATCGGGATATGACTTTTGGTCCATATCGCCCAGCCCTAATAGAAGCATAGTGTTTCTTTACAAAGTGACATCAACTACTGGCCTGGCATGCATAATACAGCATTTTTAACCATTTTCTGTGTGAGTTAGGATCGTTTTAACAACGTTGTCGCCTGTATACGCAACAACAACAAAAACACGAAGGAAAAACTTTACAGTTTTTAGTACATCTCTGTTGTGTAAAAGTGCACTAAAATGTGCAGTGCTGGGGGTACAGCAGGAGCAGGATTGTGAACCACTGTACAGTAATCAATATTTTTGGGGGAATTTTACTATTGCTATAACTGAATACTTCAATTTGCATCAAATTACAACAACAAGGATATATATGCTGTCTATATACACATACACATATTAGGCTTGCTGTGATAGTCAGTGTTACACAGTGTTCAGCCACACACTGGTTAAATTCGATTGCCCATTTCGCTTGGCTGTGTGCAGCTGTGCACAGCTGTGCACAGCTTCTTTTGTAACAGCGCGCGCGGCGCCACAACCGAGGATGAACGACTTCAAGCCGAATCTGCCCCGAGCATGTATGTCTCACCGCACCGGCACCCAGTTTGCGCGTCTAAATTGCAAAGTTTTTTTTTGTTAAGGGTTTGTTTACTGTGTGTGATTCATTTATTGGAAAGCACATTCACTTCTTGTTGTCTTCGTTTCAGTCTCCCACGTGTGGTGGCGAGCTGTACCGCAAAAAATAAATAAATAATGTGTCGACGCAAAAATATGGCGTCGACGTAATTTTGACGTCGAAGCGTCGACACGCCGCTACAGCACTACTTAGACGTGCCATATTCTATCTAGAGACTAAAGGTGCTGTAAGCAATGATAGATGCTAAGCTACACTTCTCTCAATAATCTCACTCTCCAAAGACATGTCAGCAAACCAGAATGCTTATTACAGACTTAAAAGCCAATTGCCTTCAACAGCACCTGGTTTCTATGTGCCACTAAAAGTACTTGTAACATTTAAATGTATCGCAAATATCTTTGCATATACACTTAAAGCACAAAGAGGGTCTTGTGAGGGTTACGATACATTAATGCATGCATAAATTAAATACATTAATGCATGCGTATATGCGTGTGCGTCCTTTGACTCCGGAGAAAAAAACATCTTAACAAAAGCAGCACTCACTCTGCAAGTCTCGAGTGTGCCAACTTACAGCACCACAGCAAATCACTGCATTTTCCACCTCCTGCAGGGCGACTCTCTCCTCCATCTCTGTTCATTTCACTCAATATAAAATTCACCTCGCCATCTCCAGTGCCTCCGTAAATCTTTTTTTTCTAATCTGTTTATTGTCTAATGACATTCCTATCTCCTTTATACATTTAAAATAAAGACTTTCTCTCACTTTCTCCTTCTTAGATTGGCTGTCCAAATCAGAGGACATTATTCCACTACACATCAGGGTCTGAACTGCTCTCCATACAGTCCAGCATCTGAGGCACACCTCCATCATAGTGGAAACTTCCTCTACCATGGCACGAACTGATTAGCTGAGGTCTCGTGCACACAAACACGCTTGCATCTATACAAAATCTGGAATGAATTCTACAGACATTCTACTTCTGTGTAGAGAAATCAATCTAGATCAAAAACACAAAAACCTGCTGAACTGCTCATAAACAGTCATAATAAACACCAGAGACTGTTGAAACAGTGATTTGCTTATTAGGTAGGCAGCTATGCATAATAAGATGACATCACATAACACATGCATCCTTCAAGAAAAGGCATTACATTTAAAGCAATTTTTTCTGAAAATCGGACAAAAAGAGAAGTACAAGACAGTGTACTTAACAGCTTTAATGAGGGAAAGAACTACAATCCTAAAAATCATTGTGAATGACAATCAAATTAAAAACAATGGAGAAATAAAACTTAAGGATGATATAAATATAAATGATATATTTTACATTCACACACACACACACACACAAACACACATTCATTAAAAAAACAATTCATCATTGTTTGTGGTTAGCTCAGGAATTAAGGACTGGAATCAACAACATTAACTGAAATTAATAAATACTTTGAAAGTTATGTTAATTATGTTCATTAATATATGTAACTAATGTTAAAAGTGGAACCCAATTGTAAAGTGTTACCAAAATATTTATAACATTTAAGTAGTTTGAGATTCTACATATTTAAGTAGTTTTGCAATTTGTTTGTTTCATTTCTGACTGGTGAAGACTTCTTTGACAGAGTCATTGGTAATGCTGTTTTTTTGCTGTCAATGCTGTCAAGATTTGTTAAACAATAATTTAAAAAATTAAACTGAAATAATGCAGGCTGATGGCTTCAACATAAGCATTTACTATCGATTATCAACCTCAGATATTCACAGTAGGTCTGTCTTTAATGCAAGTTATCATTAAAATGCTTCCCTATGGAGAAAATGAATGGGACTTTTACTTCCGGATATTTATCTTGTTTGGGGGATGTTGCGATAATTTTCCTGCACAACTAAAAGATAGTGATTACATTTTTTTTTCCATTGAACAAGAAATAGAGAGACACTGAATGAGAAGTGGGGAGAGAGACTCCAGAATAATGGAGGTTCATTGTGGGAGAAAAAAACTCAATCTGAGCTTAGTCGGTCTGATCTGAGGTCAGTCGTGCTCTATAAATAACAGACGACAGACGGCCAAGCATTGGGCACAGCACAGGTGTGGAGGAGGGCCTGGAGGAACAGAAGCTGTGTGTGTGTGTGTGTGTGTGTGTGTGTGTGTGTGTGTGTGTGTGTGTGTGTGTGTGTGTGTGTGTGTGTGTGTGTGTGTGTGTGTGTGTGTGTGTGTGTGTGTGTGTGTGTGTCTTTACAACTGAACATTTATTATGAGTCAGAGAACTCCAAGTCTAAAGTCAACATGAATTTGCAACATGCAACCTATTTCTACTTCCAAGATTGGACATATTTTATATTAGGGCAGCACAATTAATCGAAATACAAGTGAAATCGCAACATGGCTTTGTGCAATTATAAAATCGAAAGGCTGTGATTTAATCGAATAAATTAAATATCTGTTTCAAAATGAAAGCGTAGCAGTGTCATGATTTCCACATTTGCAGCTCACGATCAGTGTCTCAGGGCGGCTCAGTTCGTTGCTCCACACTCATCTCTGCATCTGCTCTAAGTTTGGGTCGCTTAAAACATGTATTTGGGAACGTAACATGCACCAACCATCTTTTCAAACTTTTAATGCGGAACGCTTATCCACCTTATTCCTGACGAGCTTACTGCGTTTTGAATTATGGGCGGCACTTCCGGTTTGGGGAACTTCCATTCAAAAAGACTGAAACAAATCATTTCAAATCATAAGGTTGCCCTACAAACAAAGCTGATCCGTCAGTTTGACTTAATGAGCTATCAGTTTTCTTTCATGTTTTATCTAAGAATAACATGAGAATAACGTAACACTTGGTATTTTAACGTGACGTGTTATAACAAGAATATCTATAGTAAGAGCTCTGCATTCTTTTCCTCATGATTATTTTCTTTTTTCCTTTTGAATTCCGCTGTAATAGTATTACAAAGGTCTACTAATACTGCACATTTGTGGTCTGTTCTCCCGATTTAATTTACGATGTATACCATTAATAATTCACTGGAATCCTCCCCCTTTCAAGGTTTGGTTTCACAGGTAAATACAATTTATTACCTTAAATTTAAAAAAAAAAACATTTTTCTGCCTAAATTATGCAGCTCTACAAGCAAGAAAAGCAAACCCCGAGCTTAAATAAAAATAATAAATTTTCAATAAAAAAAAAAAAAAATATATATATATATATATCACACTCTCAATTCTATTTTTTCCATAAACCGTGCAGCCGGAAAACGGGACATTATCCATTAGGAATAGATTTATCATGAAAGAGGCGTTTAGTGTTTATTGTCGTGTTGGGGCTGCTAGGTGGTGGCGTCAGCTGAAATGACAAGTCATTGATTTAATATGCACAAATGATTTTATAAATGGAGTCCGTTTAGATTTCATGTTGACTTTCAAAGACTGTGTGCATGTGGTCTGGGAGGCAGAAATCCCTCAGCGCCCATCTTTGATACAACCACTGGTGAAGTCACAGATCCATAGTATCTTTTGTAGCTATTTTATACTGCACGATTTGGGGAAAATGTCATATTGTGATTGTTGAGGTCAATATTGCGATAGCGATATAATAAACAAATGGTTTCATAGAGTCAACTTGCTTGGTTCTCAAGGAAAATGCACACACAGATTAGTAATAATGCTGAAATGTGCATTTTCCCAACTCAAACTAGCAACAACAACTAAAAGCACAGTGTTTTCAAAATATAAAAATATATAATAATATTTTTTACCAAATTAAATAATAACATCTTTGCATTACTTCAAACTTGTTATTGTCTCAATAGTACAATAGTATAAAATAAATAAAACAATATAAATAAGAACATTTGTATGCTCATGAAAATAAGATATTTTGAACATTCTGTCCAGACAAACAGGGATATTTAAGCAGGATGTAATATGCTTTGTCTCAACTCAGTCTGGATCATTTCCTGAAATCCCCATTGCGTTATGGAGTCCGTGATTTCTTTATATCTCTGTGAAGACTTCATATGACTTTTCACTTACATTTTTATAGGTTTATATTAGTTTATATATTGTATAATGTAACAATTTCACAGCTAATCTCCAAATTAATGTAGAGACAACAATGTACAATGTAGTTGTATATTTTAGCGGTCTCTTGTCTTGTCGCGCATGAATGGTTTAAAAGCATTTGCAAGAATAAGAACTGGATCATATAATGTAACACTAGCCAAAGGATGTCAAAAATTAATGGATGCTGCGTTAATTGCGTTAACAGCCCTAATTTTATATTTATTTCAAATAAAATCGCAGCATTTTGCATCATATAATCGCATAGGCATGACAACGCGATTGCGATATGATTAATTGTGCAGCACTACTGCACATACACCAGAAACATACAAGAACACTTCCTCTGACACACACACACGCGCACACACACACACGCACGCCTTTAGGCAGAGTGGAGAGTGAATCCTGCAATCCCATTCCCTGCATGAGCAGCCCAGTGAGAATCTCTTGTGTTCTCTCTCTCTCTCTCTCTCTCTCTCTCTCTCTCTCTCTCTCTCTCTCTCTCACACACACACACACACACGCTCAGTCTCGCACCAACCGTCAGTCTCCCGCCCTGCACCACCTTTTTCGTCTTTTATCTCCTCTTCCTCTCCTCCGTCTCCCCCTTCCCTTCAACACCACCTCTCTCCCATCTCCCTCGACACTTTTCTCTCTCCCTTTCTCATTTCCTTTCCTTTTGTTCTGTCTTCCTCTCTCTCTATCTCCATCTCTCCCAAACCTCGTTTCTCTCTCCATCTCCCTTCATCACCTCTCCCTTCTCAATCTTTTCTGTATCCCCAAAACAGAAACCCATCTCCCTGTGTGTGAGGTATAAGCACAGGCCCAAGGTCATTGTTAGCCTAGATTAGGCAGGAAAAGCAGGGAGGAACGGCCATTATCATTTCACCGACTTTCTTATTCTTTGGTGTCCTCAGGCTGGAGAGTGAATCAGCATCTACAGTCCCAACACAGACTATGAGTGGGAAATGAAGATAGAGGAGAGAGACAAGTGAGGTTGTGCCGAGGTGGTTTTAGACAGAATGACTCAACATTCTGATGAGGTAACATTGAAGCGAGACCACCTCATGAAGAATACATTTAAATTTACTCTACTCTAGTTCTCTGTTCGGCTGGGATTCGGCCGTAGGCAGTCATTACAACAGCACGACTGCAAATGTGATATTGCTTTTATGGAACAGTTCAATAAACGAGTAATTACCATCAAGTAACTTACATTTCAGACTAAATTGGCTGGTTTCTATATTTTGTTTCTGTTAAAAAGAAAAAGAAAAATTACATAAAAAAACTTTTGTATGATTTAAGATACATGGGAGTTTAGAAGTGACAGTCTATCTCAGTTTCTCTCAACTTGGAAAATGTACATTCCTAGCATAAATTTTGCAGGATTCTGTCAGACACTGTTTATGTTTTTCAGCATTTCATAATGAGCAGAACGAAAACAAAAAAAAGGGAAACCAAATAAAATTTTACAGGAACATAAACAAAAACAAAATCAAACTATCTGAACGGAAACACTTAATCGAAATTTCCATTAACTGGTTAATAACATTATTTTATTGTTCTGTTTAAGATTTTAATTTGCCAGTCTTTAATTTAAATAGTACGGCCTATGCAAATGTGATGTTGACACATCCAACCTGAGTGAAATGCCCACGATCGGCTGTCAAGTCGTCCTATGTAAGTAGTAGGGATGGGACGGTATGAAAATTTCATATCACGATTATAGTGACCGAAATTATCATGATTATCAATATTATCACGGTTTTGTTAAAACAAGATGAAAGTGTTAAAAAAGAACTGATGCTCACACTGAAAACATTTCAACAAGTTTTATATTTGAGAATCAACAAACAACAAAATAAAACGAGCAGCTCTATGCACTTTTTAAAGTAAGATTCTATTCTGTGGCATTTCCTTCCTTATAATGACCGTCGTCAATAGCAACGCATTATAACTCAGCGCACATCCATGTATCACAACGGACGCGCATTCCCATTTCATTCAGATACAATTGTCATCTTGCGTCTCTGTTTTTCATTGTATTGGAAATGAAATCAGAGTTGATTTATTGTTTACAGAATTTGATCATTTGATGTCCCCGTAATTATGTGGTAAAAAAAATCGTGGTTATAATGTATATTATTGTGTTACAATGAATATACATTATTATCTCTTAATAGTCTTGTTTGAACTTGTTTGTTCGTCTTTGGCTAAAACCCACTTGCTGCAAACTTTTCTTCGCGGATGCTTCAAGTTTATGTCAAGTGAGTGAGATTAAATATTTCAACTCAAAACAACATTTTGTGCCCAATTATTTCCCAGACGTAGTTTTAGTATTGAGATCAAAGTTAACTTGCCTTGCGTTCACTACAACAGTGTGTGAAGGTCACACAGGACGGCTCGGCAGATTTGAAGTGTTTACCACTACCACAGCGACTTTTTTTGAGCATGTTCAGCAGACAGAGTGACCATTCTCGATTAAGTTTCCCTCAGGATTTTTGTAAATGCCAAAATACGACCACACCTCAGATTTGGTCCTCTCAAAAGGCTGTAAAATCTCCCGAACACGGTCACTGCCTTCCGCCATTCCTTCTCGAAAAACAAACAAACAAACAAAAAAACAACATTGCACGCTGCGTCAGACTGTTGCTGGCTGGACAGGATTTATAGTGAGTTATTAAAAAATTCGCGATAATCAAATACGGTTTTAATGATAATTTAATTATAAACGATATTACTAACCGTCAGTACATTTTATCATGGTTTATAGTGAAACCGGTAATCGTCCCATCCCTAGTAGCAAGGCAGTGTGCTGGCATTAGATGTTGGATTGCAGGAATTTATCCGATGATATGTTACCATGGTGTTTTGAAACCAGTGAAAAAAGCAGGTTAGTGTAGAACCGCTAACATTCAGAGAAAAAAAAATGCAGGCATATTTTTTAAATGACACCATGTTGTCAAAGTTATTATTGTGACTATATATGGTCAGACACTTGAGTTTGTCGTTATATTGTTAACATGAATAGTTGAATAAAGTCGTTATTTTTGATTTTAAGGTTGAGCCACTTGGACTATTTTAACAATGTCTTTACTAACTTTCTGGGCCGGAAGATGCAATTACCTAGCAGCCAAAGAAGGAGTGAGACGGCTCTCAGATCTCATCAAAAATATCTTAATTTGCGTTCCGAAGATGAACGAAAGTCTTACGGGGTTGGAACAACATGAGGGTGAGTAAATACTGACAGAATTTTCATTTTTGGATAAACTAACCCTTTAAGTTATCAACTTACAGGTTACAAAGGTTATTGTAGCTATGAGGGCGCTCAGTTTTTACTGTGGTTTAATATTTGGCAAAAAGCTTGTGTTATAAAGAAGTGTTACACACAGGCTAAATACCAGACTAAGACATGCGTCTCCGCTCCTCAAATACATAAAGCATTAGCCTTCACACACATCATGTTTTGAATAAAGAAAACGCTGTACTTATTCAAATAACCAGTTTTTTTATTTACCCGGGCACTGCAAACAAGCAGAGACGGTCCCCAAAATGTGTGCAGCACTTTATTCACAATTGAGGTGGTTGGAGCTTCTGTATGAGGTTTTACTCACAGTTTGAGGATCCACTGAAGTTATGATGTTTAGTCACAAGCTCTTAGTAAAAAGTTACATTCATACTCTGGCAAAATAAATAAATAAATAAAATAACGTTATTAACAGGTATTTATTTCTAATCAAAATGTTTTAAGAGCGATAATGTTACAGAAGAATGAACAGAAACGTTAAAAACGTTTTGTTTGATTTTGTTGCGCTCCATCTACCTTTTACCAATGCAAAAATGCATCCTGTGAGAACCGATAAAACTCGAGCCCAAGAGGACTAGAGAATCTTTTCAAGGAGGGATAAAGTAATTTTCATTTATATCTTTGTTAGTTATTTAACTTGTTCAGTTAAAAATAAAAATATATATAGTTATTTTTAACATTTCATGTTTTTATTTTAAATTCATCAAAAGTGACAGTAAAGACTTTTAAATGGTTAAAAATGTTCCATATCAATAAACATTGTTCTTTTCAGCTTACCACAAAACAACTAACAATTAAAAAAAACAATTAACTGTTTTCAACATTGATGATAATAAGAAATGCACAAAATCAGTGGAGTAAAAGACTGGAGTAACGGCTGCTAAAAATACTGCTTTGCATCACAGGAATACATTACATTTTAAAATGTATTCAAAGAGAAAAATCGGTATTTTAAATTGTAATACGATTCCACAATATTCCTGTTATAAGCCTTTAAAATTCTCACGACCCCAAACTTTTTAATGGTAGTGAAGTGTACATGAAGAAGGAGAGCAAGAGAGAATGGAGATGTGCATCACAATGGTTAGTGCCAGGCCTTGAGCTTTAAATATCTCATCTGCATTAATTATGCATTTTACCTCACAAAGACTACAAAGGAAAAATATCACCTGCTGGCACTACACATAAATACGAAACACTCATGCAGCCTTGTACTAATGAGATGCATGTGTGTGTCTTCATTAAATGCAGCGATCAGGGTCATAGCTCTTACAGAAAAGCAACTATTCAATTAAACGCATGCATACTGCTAACAGCAGGTCCAGCTCTATTAGCATGTAAAAGACCCTGAACTTCTTGATCTATGAAATCTCACCTGTTCACTTGCAATCTTAATGCGTCTATGACACAAGTATGCTACTTGTATCTCCTTTGGCACCTCCATAACAGTCTCCTGGCAGTGTGCTGTGTATCTTTGTTGGCTTGGTGTTGCCCACCAAAAGAAATATAAAATATATATATTTCATATAATATATAATATAAATGCATAAAATTACTGTTTTTACTGCATTTTTGAATCAATATATGCAGCCTTGGTGAGCATAAGAGGCTTCTTTCAAAAACTTTTTTTTTAATCCAACCCCAAATTTTGAAAGTCAGTAAACATAAATGCATAAAATCTTTATACTAAGATACTCCTCTTACTCATTTGCTCATTTCTGCCAAAATGTTTCCTGTTTGTACAGACTGCACACACATAGGCTACTAGCCTGCCCAAAGAATTTCAATTTCGGTACATCATTAAATACAAGTTTAAATGATTAAAAAAACTTTAATCAAAAATGTTTTAATGTTTTAGGGAAACTAGGCTAGATGGTACATTTTAACATTCTGAATTTATCATCATTCATAATTTATTATTTTTTCCCAAAACAGAGTGTCTTGATTTCTAGTTGCCCTTTATTGCAGGGTTGAAAACAATGTTGCATGATCAAAATCTATCTGAGCACTCTTTAGGAACAATCAGCAACGACAACGACGTGGTTTAAAGCGATTGGCTTTTTCGATTGAAGCGCGGGACTTCCAGACAGTCAGCTTGAAACATAACAAACCTCACTCAGCTTAGATTAGACAAGCGGTTCTCAACAATGGAGCCTCCGCAAACTTTCAATGGAGCTGACTTAAAAGTATTTAAATTCAATTTCTGGAATGAACTGTGGTTAATTTCTACATTCTGTTTCTGTTAATAAAAAAAAATAAAAAAAATAAAAACAAGCAACTTTGTCAAAATTTTTGCAGATATACTGGAAATATCTTAGCCTATATGGGGGATGGGTTGTCTTTGAATATTGTGTTGGACAACAGGGTCAAAAATGTTGAAAACCACGGGGTTAGAGGTGCATTATGGAGCAGGGGCACTGAAAACTTCATCAATCTTAAGGCTGGGAAGGGCCTCTGTCTCCCCAGCAGTCGACTGCACATCTGGATGTGCTATATTCTACACGAGGTCGAGTAAATGAATGTATGGTCGAGTAATATGGAAATTCCTCCTCTCCAACTGCTCATAGTCCCCTGACAGCAGACTGTCACAAGAACAGCAGGGGGATGGAAAGATCTGAGCAAGAAATGCATGCACACACTCAAAAAGGACAAACACGAGTGTGATTAATATGTGGAGCTTTCCACATACACACACTTATTCCAATGTCTCACAAATGCCGAGCATGATTCTCAGGTGAACAGATGGCTTCCTATTTCATACAATAACAGACAAAAATCCCAGAATCCTACACACAAACAAAGAAAACTACACATGCATGTGTACCAAACAATAACAGCAGCATTTTCAGATCGGCAAACCCTGCATGTTTCCTTGATAATTTATTCATTGCTCAAATGGGAAAAAAGCTTCATTTCCAAAGGGAAAAGAACGGAGGATGAGCGAGCGAGAAAGCAAGACAGGTGTTTGAAGGAAGTGAGACACTTTTCAACTCGATGAGCAACACAGACCCAAAAAAACATATACAGGAACATGTTGCGGCACCACATGTGGAATCACACATGGTGTTTGGCGTTGTGTGGGCACTAACCCTGGAGAGAAATCAGATGCTAGCATAGCCTAATGTGCCAATGAGAGAAAGGGGAAATGATGTTGAGCATAGCAATAGTGGATGTTTTATTATTATATCTATGAAATGTTTACAAATTCTGGACATTTTCGAATAAAGACTGAGGTGTGTAAATGCAGAGATAATTTGTGCAGTTACCTTGCCTACTGGCCTTGAAAAGCACATGGGATAAAACACGCTCGAAAGAGAGAGAGAGCTAGCAGGGGGATCGGTCAAGGTTTCTGATTGCATTCAGGGAGAGTCACGGCAAATGAAAACAATTGTGGCGCGGCTGCCTTCATTAGCGCAGGGAGAGAGCTTTTCATACTAATTCCACTTAAACCCTAATGACCATCTCACTGAGTTTTAATGAGAGACGGTCGGGCAGGACGAGATGCTCGGGCAGTCGCTGCCCTCTGGAAACAGTCTACTGGGGTCACTGGAAAAACAATTCGCAATCTACTAAACTCAAAGCACAAGCCAACTAGCTGCGGTTACGTTCAGACCTTCCAGGATCTCGAAAATTCTGGAAAAAGCTGCAGGAGGAGAATTAAATAAAATAAGAGAGTGATTTTATAAATGTTTATTCTTCCATAAAATACAATAAAATACAAAAAGATAAGGAACTGGGATTTTTGGTTGTTAAAAGTGCTATACACAATATTAGCCATTCTGGAACTTTTCACCAACTACTGAATTAGAGACAACCTCTCTTCCCAAACCTGCCCTACAAAAATTTGAGAGCACTGTATTTGCGAGCACTGTAATAAAGATGGAGAGAAGCAGCATGTCATCTCTGTGACATATACAATGGTAGCAAAATAGTGTTTTCACATTACAACCTAACAACTGCTTATGAAGCTCAATATGGTACTTAACTTAAATGATTCGCTTCAGCTACGATGATCTCAACTTATAGCTCAGCAAATATGGAACATCCAAAATGATCGACAGGAAGAAACTGTCTTAGTTTGGACGGATGGATGGATGAACGAAAGATTGATAGATGGATGGATACTAACAATAAAAAATTAAGTTATATAAACAAATATATTAAAAATGGTATTACTTGACAACTAGGCGCGCGGCAAACACGCTCATAACTGTGCGTTCACACCGCCACCAGCGAGAGCGTCAAACTGGGCGGAAGTCTTGGACGGTGATAGCCATAGACCGTAAAAGAAATGGACACAGCGACCCCCTTGATTTCAACGGAGAAAACTGAAGCCCATTAGAAGCACTCACTTCCTGATGGCGGAGCGACTGCGCAGGCTCAAACTGAGCTTGATGACAGTCTGACAGTTGTAAATCTTCTAGTAGCTGTGCCAAGACAAATCTGAATGACCTAATTCCTCAAAAACGTTGTTGAAATATTTTGTCCCGTTGCTTTTATGGACTCTCTATCTATGGGCTTCTCCCTTGACTTTATGGCTCCTTGTCCCCCCGATTGCCTCATAGACAGTAAAAGATTGCCTGACAGCTTCTCCTCCTGTCTATACGGTAATTTCTCTATTGTGCGACAAAGTCGAGTTGTTATGACACAATCGTTAGCCTATTTTTACAAAAGCGGCTTCTACGGGGCCATAACGTAAGATACAAAGTAATGGAGCCTTTAATAGATTGTCATGTTTCTTAAGAAATAAATAATGGACAAATTAAGTCTTTGGACGTGTCAGATGTAAAGTTATTCGCTGTCAAAGTGACACCAAAATAAATGGGAGTCAACGGAATGCTAACAGAAGGTGATGGTCTACTACAATGGCTGCCCCCAGGGAGGCTTCAGTTTCCGTATGATGGATTACCCCCTTGGTGAGAGTGGCGAGGAGAATCAGGTCAACTTTATGGTAATTAGCTATGACACGGTTCGGCGGCAACCGGCTGCAACCAATCGAAATGTAGAAGTGCTCCGTTTGACAGGATTCCAGAGAACGCAGTCCTGTCAACTTTGGATCCGACCACATTAGTTCCGAAGCAAAATAGAGGAGAGGTTGATCATTTGAATTTGAAGAAGGTGCGCAACACTATTTATAGGCAAGATTTTCACGCTAGAACACTTGTTTTTCAGCAGAATTGCAAATTAGAATAGCACTTAACCATGAACACAAAAGCCACACCACACAAATGGCTTTTAATTGGTTTATTCTGTTAGCAAACATGTCACTATAATTGTTAAGTTATTTCCATCGATCAATTTTCTGCAAAAATAACGATCGACATGCTTGTTTGCTTTGCGACCCCTTTAAATAACATTTTAAAAAAGACCAAGCATTCGATCTAAGTCAGAGCATCAGAGCGTCCACGAATCTTTCCACAACGTTTTTGCCGCTCTTGCCGGTGGCGGTGTGAACGCACGGTAATAAAAGCGACGTGGCGTGGCACGCTCATTTTTCCAGGCGCTCCTCTGTTCATGGTTGTCAGATGCCGCAGGAGAGCAAGCGCTTGTGGAAAGAATTTGCACGCGGAAAAAACGCGTTATGTGAATGGCCTCTAAAGTGGTATCAGGTGCAGTTGTATCGGGGTAGTTTTACAAGTACGAGTACATGAGCACAGTATCGGACCGACACCAGGCAACTTACTGGTATCAGTATCGGTGCATCCCTGTGATTAATATCAGTCCGTCAGAAAAGCAGTTCTAGGCTTAACTCTTAGCAGGTTTAAAAAGCCCTTTTAAAATTAAATATGAATGCAGCTTTGGATTAAATAGAAGTACAGTCAAGTCAAATAAAACACGTTTTATCTCCTGTATAGTTTGGTAACACTACAATAAGATACCATTCATTAACATAACTTAATGCGTTATCTAATATCAACACATTGATTGAACAATATATATTTACAACATTAATTAATGTTTGTGAATGTTATTTAATACAAACACTTGATTGTTCACATTTGTTCACTTTATTTATTGTGCATTAAATAATATTAACAGATAAAACTTTTGATTTTAAAAATGTATAGGTACATTTTTAAATTAACCCCAAGGAGAACAGTATATAACTATTGTTTATAGTTAGGTCGTTTTATCTAATCTTAATGTACATTTTTTTAACACAAGATGCACAGTTTCAATCTTTGTAACCGTGATATACACTTTAATATATGTACATTTAATCTAAATTAAGCTTTGGCACCGAAATTGGTACCAAGAAACATGGATTTTTTACTGGTATTGGTAAAGAATACTGATATTTTGTTACCGTGACAACACTATCACAGTTTTAAAAAGAAATTGTGATGCATGATGTTTTTGTGGAAACGGATACATTTTGAGGTTCTTTGATGAATAGAAATCTAAAAAGAAAAGCATTTATTTTAAATATAAATCTTTTGTTACAATTTAAAGGTCTTTAATGTCAATTCAGATCAATTTCATTTATTCACAAAAAAATCTTAAATGACCCAAAACTTCTGAACAGAATTATCTCTATAAATCAAATCCAGGTAGGCATTTTAACCAAATAAATATTTTTTTATTGCAAACTTACAAAAGGATTATTTGCTGATTCTCGTTTTTAAAAAAAGGAAGTGGATGCTACAAACACTAAGATTAATAGCAAATGAACACTAAATTAACAGGCTGTTTATTTGTTGCCAGCGATACTGAGGTTGGTACCAAAGGCTGGTATCGTACCAAGGCCAAAGAATCAATCCAACCCTACAGCAGACAGATGGAGCAATAGCTACAGCCAACTGAATTTACTTGGTTATACATCATCTCAGCCTGACAAACACAAACATCTCTGAATGTTTTTATGCAGCTAAACAAACCATCATACATAACGAAAGACGTTCACCTTTCTCTCGTGCCGACAGAATGTTGTCTCAAGGCTGTAGTGACTTTAAGTGGCAGACTCGCTATAAATCCCTCCATTGTTTCACACATGAAGCCAGACTGCCATTTTAATCAGTTTACATTGACCTGGGGTCAGTGCTGGTTTCTCTCTCTGGTTTTTCCCTTTTCATTCTCCCTAAAACACACAGTGCTCTGGCGATCTCAACATGTGACTCACAGACTATGGATCAGGAGAGGTCATGCTGGGGGGCATGACAAAAGCGACAGTCTCTCTGTCTCACACACACACACACACACACACAGTTGTGGAGGTTCAGGAGAGGCTATGAATATCATTGTAAGGTCCTCGCTTGGATGATTTGAACATAAGCCAGCAACCACCTTTGATGGCAAAGGAAATATGTATGGAGATTAACTCACAACGACAGACAAATGAAGGATTTCGAGGGGGGAAATATGCATCAGATGCCACAAGGCACCCCTGTTCCCCGCAGGAGCGCTTTAAGAGACGTGCATGGCATCTCATTCAGCCATTCAGGGATGACCAAATTAAGGTTTGATAGATAGCTAGCTGTGGAATGATGTTTGCACTCAACAGAGAAAAAACGGAGGCTGCAGACTTGTCTTACTCTTAAAGGTGCAGTGTGTCATTTCTGAGCCGACACTCACACACACATATCTGTGCATTAAACTATTGAATGCACGACGTGGAGGCAAAGAACCGCCCGATGCAAAGCGCAAAACCATGGTCATTTGCCAGCATTGACAATTTAAAGCTGTTATTGATGTTTGCAGCGCAATATTTAACCGAAGGGGAAAATTGACGGTTATTTTCGTCAGTTACATCTCGTTAGATCTAACATTCTGCCCGCTTTGAATCAGACACAGATATAAAGTAATGCGGTAAGATTACATTTGAATGAAAAAAAACATCAAATCTGGCCCTGTTTCTGTTTTCAAACAGATTTTCCAGACACAAGCTAAACCTGCAAAGGTTTATTATTATTATTGAAAACACAACAAATAGAAAAACACAACTAATCTTTGCAGGTTCCCTATTAGCATTGGGTTTAAATCCAAAATATTGCCAAATAGGTGCTTTTATATTTTGCTTTGAAACCAAATCTTCCGCCATCGTCTTGTCAGTCAGCTCACTCTCGTGATAAATGAAATCTGACTCCTGCTGCTGATCTGTGCAGCGAATCTCTTTCAGCTCACACTGCATTGAGCAGACCAGTACAGTTTTTAATTGTAGAGTCTGTTCTCAAACTGAACTAAATTATTATTTTTTTTACTATAAAACAATCAAAACACCCGTAACAGACTATCGCAGCAAGTCTAAACATGAAATATTAAAAATATTAAAAAGCCAATTAAAAAAATAACACAGACATTCTATTAACCCTAACCTTCAGTTCCTTACGGCCACGGTGTCGATTTAATATTGATACAGTATGAACCTCTGGTACCTTGGTTTCAAAGACAAAGTTAATCTCAATCCAGTCTGACAGCAGACAGAGGGGCATTTACTACAGCAAACTGAATGTAGTTTGTTCTATATTAGTGCACTGGTTTTGCGTGTGGAGGTTCACACATGAGCTGTCACGTATGGCCACAGGCACCAGCCCCAAAGGCACAACGGTGCTGAACTGCCCTGTCAGGATCTTTCCCTCCATTCCTTCATCTTTCACACTTTTGCCTTCATCTCATCTCATCCCTCTCCCTCTGGGAACGGGGCGAGACCGCTCTAGAACAGGAGGTGCCCCTGCAGTGTTAACTCAGTCTCTCTTAATGCTTAGTCGTCTATCCAGGAGTTACAAAGACAGTGAATATTCTCGACTCAGTGGAGCAGAAAGCGGAGAGATTGCAGCTGGACTTCCAAAGGCCACTGCATTTTTCAATCTTCTCCACTGTGACCCACAATTCAAACAACATACCACCACACATAGTTGAGACAGATGGCAAGAAAGTACGATAGTGGACTAGAGGGTTGTGAGCCAAAAAAGTTGCAGGTTGGTTCTGAAGCATGCAAATCTTGAATGCAAATAACAAAATGCAACTAATCATATAATGGTGCACAGCTAGGGGGACAGCAAAATATACAACAAATACAGGATTGTTCATCCTGTATTTTGGTGCAAATTATCTGTCACTTTGTAATACAGCAAATCATAATAAAATAAACTGCCCAGTGTTTGTTAAACTGACGGAAAAAAACACTTGTATTTACACAATGGTCAATTATGACTTTATTTCTGACTTTAAATTCTGATATGACCAGCAGTACCTGGTCTTCGTTGGAGTTATAAGCTATAAGTTATAAGGGAGGTTATAAGTTATAAGGGAGGAAAGAAGTACGAACCAATGAAGCATTACAAATGACAATCTAATAATAGCTCACAGTTGGTCTGTCTACAAAGGTCAATAAGTTATCATTAAAATCAATTCACCTATGGAGAAAATGAAAAGGACTTTTACTTATGGAACCTGACTGTTGCATTCTAAGACACTTCACTGTTGTCTAAGACCAGTGTTGTATCCATACAAATTACTAATTACTACTTTAAAATTGTAATTTGATTACATTACTGATTACTGCATGTAAAAAGTAATCAGATTACTAATTACTTTACTTTCAAGTTACTTTGAAAACCTATTAAAACTACAAGAATACACTACAAAGTGAAACTCAGTTCTTTCCGTAATTTAATATTGCAGAATACAGACATCCCAAGTCTTCTGGAAGATCCGGGAGTCTCCCGCATGTTGATAGCGGCTCCCTGATGCCCGCAAATTAGTTAAAATCTCCCGGAATCTAGAGTGAGCGGAAAGAGCGTGCATGCGAGACAGAAGAGAGGGCTGTTTCTCAATGTGTTCTTGTGGACTTGTGAAACGTCATCAGTCGCTGCCTAAGTACTGTTCCAATTCAAAGTTCACATCTAGCCAAGTCCAGTTCAAGACCCCTGATGTGTTCCTGATCCGCCCCTTTTACCCAGGATGCATCGAGAGGTGACTTTAACTTTGTAGCCTATTAGAGAGCTGACTTATGTTTGACTGAACTGTTTGCTTTATTTCTAATTGTACAGCTTCTAATACCTTTTAGGCTACTTATACTTTTATAATGGATATTATTGAGCATTAAAACTGATATTTAACAAAAAAAGACAGGGTTGTGTAATTTTATTTTATATATTTTAAAATATATAGAATATTTTTTATATTTATTTTACTATACATTCTCTTCACTGTATGAACATGTATAATAAAATAAAATGACAAGCCTGTCTCTGTTAAATGTCAGTTTTAATGATCAATAACGTTTAATATTTTTAAAATGAAAACAAAAAGAAGCAGGGTTGTGTTTTATATATCGTATTCTTATAAATATATGCAGTGGTGTGCAGTTTACGATTTTTTTAAATGAAAAGAGGCAGAGTTGTTTTTTATAACATATTTTGTTTTATTGTTGACGAAAAGAGGCAGAGTTGTACTCTATACCATATTTCGTTTTATTGTTGCCTGAAATATAGCTACATAAAGAGATAACCGGAGTAGCCAGAGCGAGTTGAGTGACGCGATCAAGAACGCCGCGGTTCCGTTTGCAGAATAACCGGACTCGCGCCCTCTTCGGGAGTTCGTTCTCCTGAGTCAAACTTGGCAAGTCTGAACTACCAAGGACGCAAGTCCGAAGTTTGCGTAGGCTACTTCTATTGAGAAACGGCCAGACTGTGCTCCAAACCGTGTAGTGCTGCGTGTGTGTGTGTGCCTCATGAAGCGCGTTCTCCGGCAATTCATTAAAGCGCATGATGACGCAGCCAGCCAAACGTGATTAGAAATGCATTTTACTAAATATTTTTTTCTTAACAATACATTTGTAATGCAAGCTACTTTTTATTGACATCAGTAACTGTAATCAAATTACATAAATTTAAAATGTAATGAGTTACATTACTGCGTTACCACGAAAAGTAATTAGAATACAGTAAGGCGTTACTTTGTAACAAGTTATACCCAACTCTGTCAAAGACACAAAACCCTGTTGGAAAAGTTGCAACCACACAAAATAGCCTAAAACTGCTATACTGTGTAAAAAATACTTTTTGTTCAATACAGCTGCCCCTTAAAAAAACTGAATTATAAATATGAAATCAGCATGATTACACAGTCTTTTCTTAAGGGTGCTTTAACACTGTTTAGTTCGAAACGGGGCACAGTTCCCATGAAAAATGGTTAAAATTGACGCTGTCATGAGGACCAGGAGCACACCGGGGTACAGAATCAAAGATTACCTGTAGGTCTGAGTTCAGTTGTACTGGAACTGTGGCATGATTTGACAATGTAGAGCTGCACGATTAATCGTTAAAAGATTGCAATCTCGATTCAAACACCTACGCAATCTCATCTCAAATTCAATAGAGCAAAGATACAAATAAATTAAACAGTGCTTTCCAGATTTTTCAGGTATCTAACAGTAGTTTTTAGGTACATAAATTGAATAAAGTAATCCATGGTTCGTACAGATACTGTAAAATGAAATTTTGAAATTTTTTGACTTTCAAAGACTATAAGCACTACTTTTTGGGGTTTTCAAGGACTACAATGAGAGATCTTACTTATCAAATAATATCTTTATTATCTTTCAAATTCTTAAAAGGTAAAAAGATAAATAAAAATATAATAATAAAGTGCAGCACATGCAAAGACTGTGGCAATTGAAAGGATACTATGACAAAGATATCACTTTCCTTATTCAAACTGATTTTTTTATCATGAATATATGATTGACCTGAAGATTGAAAGCTGTATCATATACTTGGATATTTATGAGCAATATCACGCTCATAGCCATGCAAAATGTCTTTATATCTATATAAGTTTATGTTTTAAAGGGTTTTCCAAGAAATACATTTCAAAAAGTCAAATTCAAGTACTTCAAGCACTTTAAGCACCTTGTACGAACCCTGGTAATCAAATGTAAAATAACATTGATTATCATTATTAAAGTTATAAAAACTATTCAATTAAGAGCAGTGAGTCTTTTGTTGTTTGATTAACACTGAAAACACGGACAGTAATATTAGGCTGCTGTCACTTTAATACAATGCATGGATTCAGTACACTGATACTGTACACATCACATGCGTTGTCTTTCTCGACTGTTTACGTTCACTTAAGACATAACCAACTGTTTGCTGGTATACTTGCCAAGACAGGCATGTTGACATCATTTGTGTGTGAATTTGTCCATTCAAGCGCAAGACTTGAAAAAGTCTATCAATACTTTGCACGCTGTCTGACACAAGGCGTTCCCTGTGCATGCTTCGGATGACTGCACACACAAATCTTCTCACAGCACGCAAGCCGAGTTCTTCTTTGCAACTTCTTGAGCTTGAATGTTTAAATTGGCAAGGCTTAAATACAAATTTTGTTTAGACTGGTCATATTAGAACATACGGCCCTCGCATTGAACAGAGTTCAGGGGGCCTTACTCTGTCTGTCTGTTTTATGCGTTACTATTTTCATGAACAATATTATAGATGTGTCGTCAGATTTAAGATGATCCTTCGGTGGAGAACGTTACGGTTCGAATTTTTACTGGGATCAATCGCGCTCAGACTCAGACCGCAGCAATCGTGACCAGGTAGAAAGCACCCTAAGACAACAGTTAACTAGCCATTCAGACAACCTATCATCTAGTTTAGCATACTCCTAGTCGAGAGCCACTTGTGCAGGACAACAGAGCATGAACGATAAAGCACAATTTATATTTCTGCGTCGAACTCACGCCGTAGCTATGTAGTAGGCTGTGTGTGCACACGTACCCTTCGGAGTACCCTGATGTGCACCTCTAAAAAAATGTAACCGCAGAAAATCTACACAGACTGCAAGCACTGTAATTGGTCTGCTAGAACCGCTCCATCTGCATGTGTAACTGCGCGTCAACGCGGACAATGACGCAGAGGTATAAATGAAAATCAACGCGTTGCCTACAGCATTAGAGGCTCTGGCGTAGGTCCGACGCAGAAGTATAAATCAGCCTTAAGGAGCCAGCCTCGCACTACCGCCTGTCAATCAAGTACCACCATTGTGCTCTCTGACTGCTAGATGACAATAACACACATTCCCAAAAGCCTCTCATACTCTTTTTTTCCCTCTCACACTCACCTGACAATTTCTTATTCCTTTTCTACCTGCGTTTGTTTTCTGTGTTACAATCCCAGATGACCCCAAACTGCGCTTCAGGGGAGGGGAAGGTGTGTGTGACTGCGAGTGGTTATGAAGTGCAGCCCGAAGGAAAGCAAGGAGCACGGAGTGAGAGGATCATTACACAAGTACAAATGTAAGATGCCTGTTCATGTTTTTTTTCTTGTGCTGCAGAGTTGTGAATGTGCACTGTCGACTAGACGAAATGGCTATTTCAGCACATCTATGAAGTGTTTGCTTGTTTGCTCAACATTCTCTGCAGTACAGAGAGAAGTAGTCAAGCCTGCAATATCTGTTACTCTACGTGTCCACTGGCGCAGAAGAAACCCGCTCGATACCGCTCAAAGCACTAGAGATCAGACACTCGGGGGTTTGTCTGTAAAATGAACAGCAGTGTGGTCGTTTCCGTGCAGGCAATTGCATTCAATACATTTTCGATGAAGTCATCGTGTATATATATGTGAAAGAATATAGCTTCAAAAATGCAAACTTAATTTCTGAATGCCAAAAGTATCCATGTGGTGGCAATTTAATACATTTTTCGATTACGCTTTTCTTTTGACAATAATAATTTAGTATGCATTATAAACAATAATGCATCATATATACAGTACACACACAGCACTGGTCAAAACTTTGGGGTCAATAAGATTTCTTTTTTGTTTAAAAATGTAATGAAGCAAGGACACTTTAAATTATGAAAATTAACCGTTGAAATTTATATTACCGTTTCCACAAAATATTAAGCAGCATAATGGTTTTCAACATTGATAATAAGAATTGTTTCTTCAGAACCAAACAGCATATTAGAATGATTTCCGAAGGATCATGTGACACTGAAGACTGGAGCAATAATGAAATTTCGACTTTGCCATCATTTAAATAAAATACATTTTTAAATATTATAATGATATTTAACAAGTTTTACTGCATTTTAGATCAAATAAAATACAGTCTTGGTGAGCAGAACAGAGTTCTTTCAAAAACTTTTTTTTTTTTAAAACCTTCTCGACTCCAACATTTTTATTTGTAGTTTGAACTGTGTGTAAACATAAGTGTATAATAAATATATAATTATATTATATTTATATTTTTCTTTAAAATTACAAAATTTTATGCTGAATAAAATAATTTTGATCAATCTCATGATTTTCAATCAGTCTTTACAAAGCAGTCAAATGGTTAAAGGTCAAATTTAGTAAATGTAAAAAAAATTCTACAAACCCCCTGGGATCTATTTAATATCAATGTTACACACTTTTCTCAACTCAACCTCATTCTTGCCACAAAGAGAACATGCAAACTAAAATTGAATAAACAATATCAATATGTCAATGTGATTTCATCACCAGAAACGTCACTGTCTACATCACTTTATTCACATTAAGTTTCTCAGCTATTTCCCATTCACACCACCTTAAATCCACAATCCCCCACATGAGGTTTTTAACTACAATGAACCCAGAGATTCCAGTGAACTAATTTCCTGCAAAGAGACTGTGACTATGAATATGTAAGACAAATTAAACTCAAGTCCCCAGAGTGTTTGATCTCACATGAGATGGGACTGTGATCTTCCTTATGGTCACTGTACACAGTCCTACTCATGTGTGATTCTCAAAATCAATTTTTCCAAAAATGCAAGCATTGGAAATCAAGAAAACCAGAGAATCAAATCATTCATATTTGTAAAGCATTTTCCTACGGTGAGCATATTTAAGAAGCCCAGGAGTATCAGGTACCTGCTTTTCAAACAGAACGACTTAACATGATTCAAAAACACAGCTCTCATTAAAAAGGTAATGGCTCCAGTCTATTTGGTCAGTAATGAGGTTAATTACCTTCTCAAAAACCGCTGGCTTGTTCCCTTTATCTGTGTCCTTTTCCCTCTTCTTCTCCTCCTTTTTCTTCTCTCTCTCTTTCTGTGTCAGAATGAGGAACAGAAAATATAATGCGTCAGGATAAACTGCACTCAGAGACAGGACATAGACACTAACACATCGCACGCACGCACGCACGCACGCACGCACGCACGCACGCACGCACGCACACATTGAACATGGAGAAAATTTTGATTTGATTAAACCCTAAGTCTGAGGTGACTTTAGGGCACAAGGCATACCGTTTAGCCTTTAGGCCTGTACTTTGACAGCTTAAATATGGCTACCAAAGCTTAAAACACACACATGCAATACATTTAGTTTTCTACAACTATGGGTAAATCACAGAAAAACTTTGTTAGCATGAAGACAACATGACAACATGAACTTTTGACAGATATTACATTCACAGTGTAATTTTCACCACATCTCAATTTATGTACGGCTTCTGATCATATTTTTGGGGTGGAAGAGTATGCATACTAGGCGTGCTATACAAAAGGGGGGCTTTGAGTTTGAAATTTGTCCCGAACCCGGCATAGTCCCCCCAATATTCCTGGCTGGGACAGAAACCAGCCGAGAGTGAGGAGTTGGGGTGGTAGAGGGATGCTGGAAAACTGTTGTAAGATGCCTATATCAGCCAGGTTGGACATACTATTATTGCAATCGGACCAAATGCAATGATTGGATGAAAACATTTTGGTCCTGAGACATCCACAGAAGACATTTGTAATAAGTGTTTAAGAAAAGCATTGCCTGCCCTACATTTAATATAAAGCACATCCTACTTTACGAAAGACACGTTACATGATTTTACTGATTTGCAAATTAAGTTTGGGCTTTTAAGTAGGAACGAAAGTACACAGCTAGAAAAAAAGTAATGGTAATTTTGAAATTGAATGGAAGATTTTTTTTTTTGGTTAAGGCTAATTTAGAGTTAGCATTTTATGTATTTCTTAAATAGATTAAATATAATTTTACAACCTCAATTTTTCTTTTCTTTTTTTTCATAGACCGATTCATTCTTTTTTCTCTTTACCGACACCATTTTGTCCTCGGCAACCAAGTGCACGAACTCCTAGCAAAATTAGTTGCCAAGATGGAAATGATTCCACAACAACTGAGAACAGTCATAATTGTTGAAAATTGATATAAATACTTTTAACAAAATTGATAATATAAACAAAGTCAAATAAACAAATCATTTAAATAGTTGTTAAAAGCTCAGTGAGCTTTTAACAAAGTGCACCGCTTAAAACTCCCAACACTATGGCGAAGCCAAACAATTCCATCATAAAGGTTTGGCCTTCATATTGAGCCATCAGCCCTCCTTTTCTCTCAGCGCAAATCAATTGCTGCTGCAAAAACGCTGAGCGAGAAACTGGTTCAGGTGTGGGAGTTAAGGATCAGAGTGGGTTTTCTGCAGTCGTGGTGGTGTGTCTGACTGGCACTATGATTACCAGCAGAAGGAACAAATGGAGAACAGGCCTAAAGGAGAGGTGCGGATTGGCCGTTTGAAGCTCTTTATGGGCCCATTGATTATTTTATTTCCCCTCTGCATGCTGCCAGAGTTGTGCTATCGATTCTTTCCACAGCAGAGCACAGAGCATCTGACTACACACACACACTCAAATACAACCACAGCACTTTTTAACAATGGATGTGAACCCATCACTGTGATTTCTATATGTTCTTTCATCTTCCTCTTTGTTTGGTTTAAATTATCGTTCTTACAGGCTGTTATATAATCTGTTGCTAACTTGTCAATAGTCAGACAGTTCTGGTTGAGCAATTACATCCGCTTTACATGCTCCATTTAACAAATAGATTATTTATTGGAAATTGTAGCAGTAGGAAATTAAATTGTACAGGTATATATGATTTTATTATTTTTTCTTAGATATTACAATATTAATTTATACAATAATGACAATAATAGTTATTATAATTTTATAATAATTGTTATAGTTTACATATAATATATATTATTTAGAAGAAGAAGAATGGCCACCAACATATTTTGGTGCTTCTATGCTGTTGCCAAACTATCTAAACCAAACATGCTGGCTGACCAACTTGACCAGCTAAGATGTGCTAGTCTAGCACTAACCAACATAAACCAGGCTGAGCATGGGCATGGGATTGCATAACACATTATATTATAGAACATTGATTCAGTGATTGATTAACAGCACAAAAAGGGCTGTCCCAATTCACATACTACTTTGTTGGTGAAAGTGCATTCTGAGTATGTAGTAAAGATAGTTTTGTGATGAAATATCACCTTTAAAAAACTGCATCTAGATACAGCATATCAAAGAGGCCAGTAACCAATAGGTCTTAGTTCAACATCGATTTTTCTAGTTCGTTTTCTTCCAGCTAAAAGCTAAATATGTCAAGTTAGTGCATATAGATAGATTCAAAGCTAACTGACAGGGACTTTGTTTTTATTTTTTATGGAAGTACATTAAAAAAATTAGCAGAAAAAGTACTAAATTTGGGCATGTTTGGCATTTTTTCAACATAACATAATTTGTAATGTAATAATTCTAAACTTGCAAACTATTTCGGATGGAAAGTATGCGAATTGGGAAGCAGGCAGAATGCAGAGCACAAGCACAGAACCAATATCAGTGATCTGCACAGCACAGAGAAGCACAAGAATACAGTACCTCCAGTTTACTTTTCTCAGCTGCTTGCGAAGGAGGCGATACTGAGGGCAAAGCAGCATCAGAGGACTTCGGCAGGAGCAGAGGAGAAAGAAAGAGGACGAGAGGGTAAAAGAAAGCAATTGAAAGAGAGAGAGTGTGATAAAGAGGGGATGTGGAATAAAAAGAGCGGAGAGAGAAAAATCTGAATTAATAGGCTGCAGCAATCACTATACAGTGAATAATTATTCAGCCTGTGGGAGACTTGGAAAAGCAAAATTTATTTACTGATACACACACACACACACACACACACGTTATACTGCCAAAATTTTACAACTCGGTAGAACTTCTGTGTAAGTAAAAATATTTAAACATCATTAAAACAACAGTCACGCAAAAAGCAAAACTGCTTAAGATATTAAGAGTTGTTTTCAGAGAATATATCTTGAGAATTAAGTTTGTTTCCCCACTGGCATTATTTTCACATGTAACGGCAATAAGATTTATGCTTAAAAAGCAAAAAAAAAAAAAAAAAAAAAAAACTATTTGCCAAAGGGCTAAGAACTTAGTTCTCGATATATTTAACGTATGCAGTTTTACTTCAAGTGAATTTACCTTGTTTTAAGGATGTTTAGATATTTTAACTAGAAAACAAGACAAAAAATTCTGCATTTAAATAGGTTGCAATAATGTAGAAATTAGGAAAAGGATCCACGTATCTTGATCAAGTTGCATAAGCAGTCACATCGATCATCAAGGACAAATTGTTGGTTAAAAATAGCCCAGACTTTTCCAGATGTTCCAACAGACTCCATAAATGAGTCCTTCTGCCGAATCTGCAGTCAGTCTGTCAATCTGCATGGCCAAGACTGCCTCAAATTATTATATGCCTCAATTAACTCACAAGTGTAGCCACTGCAAATAACTGCATCAATCAGACAAATGATGTTTGAAAAGTCTGCTCATATACGTTTACATATAGGTATCAAAAGCTCAGCCAAGTTCAATAATGTGGATTTCTAATTTCAGTTTCATTAAGAATTGTATTGTCTGGGGTAGATGAGCATCGATTGTAATATGACAAAATACCCAAAGTGGTTCAATTACAGATTGTATTATAGAACTGCATGGACTTATATTTCAATTTTATTTTGAAAAGAACAGAGTGCAATTTGAACAGGGATATGAAACATTTAAAATCTCATTGACACTGTTTAGTTATGAAAGCAAAAATAACAAAAAGGCATAGCAGCTGATGTTCAACAAGGTGAGTGAGAACTGCAAGCCAGAAAGTGATGCCTTTTGACTTATAATTAAGTCATGTCTGACTCTTTAGCGTCACATCGATTGCAATAGCAGGTGTGAATTCCTGAAGTCTGAATACTGAAGGCTGAAAATACAGTTAATCTCTAATTATGCACAAACAAAAATTATGTAATCAAATGGTAAAAAAAATCTACTTTAAACTTATTTAAAAAAATATGATTTCTGTCACAGCAGCGAATTGACCACCACACAGAATATGAAGAATACCAAAAGCTTTGGGATACCAACACACTAAGCAAAATATTGTCAAATTATTGTTAGTGATAAAATCCCTGATAATATTGAGATATAATTAGTCAATATCACACACCTCTACTCTCAACATGAATATTAATCCCTCTTTTTATGAACTTGCACTGTATGTATATAAACAATTTAACCTGCACAGCGACGTGGGTCAAATATGTAGAAATACAGGTTTGAGTCAACTGCCAAAAACAAAGAATGTGAAGTCAAACCCCCCAAAAAATAAAATCTCCCTCGTGTTCATGTTTTCTTAATACAAAACGCTTTTTTCGTAATTTTGGTAAAAGATCACCTGTTATAATATCTTCCAAGTATCGAATGATACTGATCAAGCTCTTGACACACACTTTCTTTTTCTTGTCTTCTCCCTTTTCCCTCACTGTGCCCCCTTTCATTCGCTCAGGGTAGTTTGTTTAGGGTAGTTGTTTCATTTAATCAGGGGCAGATATATGGCCCAGCCCCTTCAGAGTCCCACAAAGCCTCTTTCTCTTGGGGGAAATATGGATGGGTCAGGGCCAAGGTTTTTACTCCAATTCCTACCAGACAGAGGGAGGGAAAAAAGGAAGAGGGTGAAGTGGAAGAGTATTGATGGGAAGTCTGATTATTTTCTGCGAACTGGTTCTTTCATACAATTCGCTTCAATGTACTGGTTCAAAAAATCGAATCACTGATTTATTGCCGTAATCATGCAATGACATTTAAATAATAATATACGCAATTCTATTATTAAAGCACCCAATAATGATGTGAAACGCGGATGTTTTACATGTCTAAAGTTGTAAAGTGAATAAACTAGCCTTAATCAACGTTTTACATGAACCATGAGAAACCATAGAAAACTACATTTAATTTCGCCCCTTCATTCTAGTCAATTGCTCGGTTAATGCATGCTCGTATCAGCACCTAATCGTTTTTTGCAGACATGTCGGAGTCCGAACTGTTTCATCGTCAGTTCAGTGTACTGGTGATTCGAGAACTACTATAACCATCAACCAACTCTTGACTCAAAAGAGTGAGAACTGGGAACTGCTGTTTACTCAAGAAGAACTACCGCCGTCGGATCACTGTTATATTTCCAAACGTTTCATTTGTTATACTTTATGCTTTTCTGCAAAAGACATCACAAACATACATTTTGCCCCTGTTATGAAACCTTCAGCAGACATTTCTCAGTCGGATATGTCCGAAAGAATGAGTTAAGAAAAAAATAAAGCATTATAGGATCATAGTTCTGGATATTTGGATTATTTTGAGTCTGTGCGACTAGTAAGCAGGCCTAAAAGTAAATTTTGACTGAGTAAACTGCAGATCTGTTGTGACTTGAGCCGCAAACCGTTTCAGGCGGTTCAGTCCAATTTGGTTCGACCAGTTTACTAAACAAACATCACTAATATGGAAAAAAGCATGGGTGAGAAAATTAAAATCAAAACTCACCGTGCTCTCCTAGCTGATTAGGTGCTGAGACCTATATATCAGTACAAAAATGCAAAAAAGGTCTGCACTCTAAGAATACTTTATTTGTTACAAAGAGGAGATAAAGATCACGTTTTGGCTCTTTGCTTTCTTCAGTATTTTTTTTTTATGCTGGAAATGTTTTCGTATTTTTATGCTTAAGCATTTTTATGAGAAAACGTTTGAATTAAACAGAAAATAAATGCCAGAAGTTATGGTTATTTATTGGTAAGGTTACCTATTGGTAAGGGTTAATCACCTAATCAGAAAACAATTGGTATTGGGGGTGGGGGTATATAGAACTACTAAAAAGAAAAAAGAAATATGATAGGTTAATTGACAGGAAAAAATTATTGTAGTTGCATCCTTAATATTGAAGGTTTCAAAGTTAACAGACCGGTAAATCCAATTTTGATTTCATGAGGTCTTCAAAATGTTATCAAATCACTTTTAGGTTTTATTGATGCACAATTTAAACATAGCAAAAATAGTAATTGTGTAGCAATTTTTTTTGTACCATGTTTGGCTTGTTTAAGCTCAACAGACAGCATTTCTGGCATAATGTTGATTACAAACATTTTAAACATTAGTCAGTTTCTTAAAAGTAAATCCACGTGTTTTAAACAATGTATTAACATGATCTTGGTGTTAAAAAATTGTTTACTGAACATGTCTGCGAAACATTAAAATCAAATTTAACGACTTGCCATGACAATGTTACACCATAAACCTGAGAATTACTATAAAAAAGTGATTTAAACTACTTTACAGCTAAATTAATACATACGTTTTAACACAAAAAGAATGCATATTTAACATAAAAATTAAAAAGTGTTTTTTATTAAATTATAAGCTTCACCCACGGGGTGGGAGGGAAAAAACGCGTGTTTTCCTGTTCATTGTCAAAATCAATAAATAAATAAAAAAAATAAAAAAAATAAAAATAATAAGCTTCACATTTCTGCCATAACATCATTCTAGGTGCTTCACAATAACCTAATTTTTTTTATTTATATGGTATTCAACATAATGCCACAAATGTTGTCGGTTGAGTTTTAACTTGTATTAAACCCGGAATATTCCTATGAAGCAAGTGACGTTGGCGAGGGAGTTTTCAGGAAGAGGAAGGGACAAGAAGACGGATGACTTTCCCTTTGTCCCAGTATGGAAGTAGTGCTGTCAGCAGCATGCGTCCACAGACCCCAAGCTGAACAAGTAGGTCCATTACAGCGCGAGTTAGCACAGAACTGTCCGGACCGGTTCATTACCTGCTGATGGATGCCCCTCATAATCTGCTTTTGTTGGGTTAGCTTCACCACTATGCTCCACAGCAGCATGGGCCCATATTCATTAGAGAGACATTAAATAATACCACACAATACTCTTCCTCTTCTCCCCCAATCCCTTTAATACAGCATGCCCGTCTGGGGAAATAAGTCCAGAATGGGAAGCAGGAGGAGATGAAGAGAGAAGGTCAATAAGCAGAGACAGCAATCAGCCTGGAGTGTGAAGAGAGAACCCATCTCCATCTACATGCAGCCGAAGGCGTAAAGACTCCCATCCTCTCAAAGAAGTAACAGCATCGATGTGCGGTCCAAAGGTCTCCAGCTTTCTAGCTGGGGAGTAATAGAAGGAGCGAACAGCTAAATGCCCCATAATGCAGTGCAAACGACCAAGCAGGCCAGGTCACTTGGGGCTGAATAAGGCTTAGACGACTGCAGTGAGAAAAGAGACAGTAAGAAGTATGAGAATTGTCCAATGGCTGGGTGCGGATGGCTGAAGCTATTATTAGTTACGCTCTGATATCTCACTCACACATTCACGCTCACACAGACAGTTCTGTGGCGTAGGGAAAGTTACATATACCATAGCAGAGCTGAGCCTGTGATGTTCATATTCCTGTCGTCTTTTATATATTCTATTCTTGAAATTAAAAAAGGCCCACTGAGATTCTTCATTTTGTGCATTTTCCATGGCTTCGTAAACACTTTGATCAAAATAATGAAAAAAGCATGCAAAAAAAAACATCTTTTGAAAACATCAAAACAAAACAAGGAAGGGCAGGACGCTTAATATCCTGGGACATTTATTTTCTGAGGTTCCGCTTCGCTGTTGGCTTCACACACACAATCATTTAAATGGTGCGAATCAGCAGGGAGGGAACATGACTTCAGCACGCTGACTGGAGATAAGGCTTTCAATAAGACACATTTATTCCCCATCTACTGCCACAGAAGAACACACAGAACTTTCATTACTGCCACAAGACAGGAAGACAAGGAGAAGGAAAGCGAGGGATGGTCCGTTAGACTCTCTTGAGCTGTTTTAGTAATTGAAGCAAGGAAAGGCTGCAATATTGCATTTCTCTCCGCCTGGGCTGGAAGCAAGCAACTATTGATTTTTCTTTTTTTGACTTAGCTGCTCATAAGATGCCTCCATCTCAGGCTTAGAGTCAGAGTCACATGATGAGACTTAAAAGACATCACTGGGGCAAGTTGTTACCAAAATCCATGTTTCCACTGTCGGGCCAGTGCGAACCAGGGCTTTAAACAGGCCGTGCCGGGCTAAAAGCCCAGGGCCTGGAGCACCGAGCCGAAAACACACTGCGTTTCCACTGTAGGGCCAGAAGCTCCACAGCGCTTACGAAAACACGCCCGTAACACCGTCATACTGACCCATCATTTCACCAACAAATGGAAGTTTTATCAGAAAAATAATCAGAAAGAAATCACTGGAAACTAGAGAACGTACTCGGCTATGTACGTAACCTCGGTTCTCTCTAGAAGAGGGAACGAGTATTGCGTAAGTTGCTTATGCTACGGGTAAAGTCATCTTTTCTCGAGATATGAAGCCAAAAAATTATCCTTAATTTTGTATTTATTTTCAACGCAGTGCAGCAGCTAGCAGACCTAGAGCAGGCTGTCTAGCGTGCTCATTGACTGCTCTGCGACTACTGCAGCAGCCTACCACTAAGCCTGGCGTGACGTCGCGCCCTCTACGCGCCACAGCCCGCCAGAATGGGTGTGGCTTAGCGTATAAAAGTACGGCTCGGAGGCTGCTTCTCTGGTTTTCATCGACTGAAGCGAAAGTCGCTCATGGCGCCAGCACGGCAGGTTACGCAATGCTCGTTCCCTCTTCTAGAGAGAACCGAGGTTACGTACGTAACAGAGTACGTTCTTTTACTAGATGTTCTTACGAGAGGTAGCTTACGCTACGGGAACCCTTTGTCAACGCCGTGCGCTCCAAGCATCCACTTCATGAGTCCCAGGGTGTCCCGGGGAACATAGATAAGTGGGAATCAGGCGGCCAGCAACGTGGGCCAGCACATGTACATAAGCACCCATGGGGAATACAGAGCGGCATTGCCAGTCTATATAAAGCATATCAACCCATATAGTGCAGCTCAACCAGGAGAGCCAAGTTACGTGAGAGTAGTCCGTGCACGATCAGATCTGGGCAGAACATACTGTACATCCCACTCATACTGACAGAAGTCTAGCCTGCAAGGCAGGAACTTCCAGGTAATAAAACCTAACAAATGTGGACAGGGAGGCCCAGCCCGCCACCTCACAAATGTCATGAATGGAAATCCCGCTGGATCAAGCCCACGACGAGGCCACGCCTCTAGTGGAATGAGCCTTGATGCCCAAAGGGCATTGCAGACCTTTAGCTGCGTAAGCATTTGCTATAGCGTCCACTATCCATCTGGATAGACTCTGTTTCGAGGTGGCGAGACCCTTGGTGCGCCCACCAAATGAAACAAAGAGCTGCTCCGAGCGTGGTGGTCTCGTATGAACGGGAGAAAGTGCTTCAGCGCGTTCTCGACCGCTATCATCTCCAGACAGTTTATGTGTAGGCATTTCTCTCGGTCTGACCACAGGCCAAAGACCGGTCTGCCCTCGAAGAGAGTGCCCCAACCTAAGTTGGTGGCGTCCGTCGAGATAGCGCAGATCACATGGCGGTCTCCGGCGCTGAGCGGTCTCGTGCTCTTTTAGAAGGCGGCAAAGGATACTGTCGCCAGATAGCGCAGCAGGCACAGATGGCTGAAGGCAGCGAAGTCGACCGGCTTCTTCAGGCGCTGTCAAGGCGCTGGATTCAACAGCGGCGGCTTCTCTCAGGATCCAGTGATACGAAGAGCTTCGCTGAAGAGATGGAAAATCAGAGAAGCAGCCTCCGAGCCATACTTTTTTGACGTCACCCCAGGCTCAGTGGTAGGCTGCTGCAGTAGCCGCAGAGGAGCCAATGAGCACGCTAGACAGCCTGCTCTAGGTCTGCTAGTTGCTGAACTGCGTTGACAATAAATACAAAATTAAGTATAATTTTTTGGCTTTGTATCTCGAGAAAAGATGACTTTACCTGTAGCGTAAACTTGCGTAAGCAAATTACGCAATACGAGATAACCTCTCGTAAGAGAACTACCGTATTGCTTTCTGTTTTGAATCTTTATTTACTATCATTCCGTGTTGTTTATATTGCTAATTATATCTTACTCATCACCACACATTAATCTGACATTGCTAGCTTCTATCTAACTCGTTATCACTAGCACGACACGCTAGTAATTTCGCTAGCCTGCACAACACGCTAGTAACTCGCCAGCCTGTTAACGCGCCATCCGTGCCTGACATGATTATTTATTTTTATTTATTTTCTCGCGTGGTCGTGCGCCTAGACACGACCACTTCAGGGATGTGTTGTGTCAACAGACCTTGTCTCAACTAGACTCTCCCCTGTGAAGGCCTCATCGACACAACAGCCATCAGCCATCCTCAACAAACTCGTCCCCATACGGGCGTGATGACTCCGATCTTTAACCAGATGAACTACATAATATAATGTTCCGATCCAGTCTGACTTCTGGCCTGTAATGCTGCCTGAATCATAATCATACACTGTTCGTTTATTGGCCAGAGGAGAGCTGGCCCCCCGACTGAGCCTGGTTTCTCCCAAGATTTTTTTCTCCATTCTGTCACCTGATGGGAGTATTGGTTCCTTGCCACCGTCGCCTTTTTCGCCTTTGTCACCATTGGCTTTTGGTTTGCATAGTTGGGGACATTTAATTTTATATTTAACAATATTATTACAACATTATTTTCCTGTTATCTCTGTAAAGCTGCTTTGAAACTATCTGTATTGTAAAAAGCACTATATAAATAAAGGTGACTTGACTAGCGTGATGGCAAAACAAACATGATAAAAGAAACCATTTTGCTGCATTTTTGTTGTTTACTTGAATACTAAAAACCCAGGAATTGATGTTTTACCAAAGGTTTACAATAAAAAGTGATACATTGATCATATTGAATTAATTTGTGTCAAAATTGCACATTAGTCACACAGAAATAAAGTGGTTTACCATTTGATTTCAAAAAAGAAAGGAGGACAGACTTACTTATTCAGTCACATCCGTTTCTGTTTATTTGGTAGCCTAGTTACAGGACATATTTACATCACATTTAGAAAGAATGGTCATTTCTACAAATTTGCCACCAAAAATATGACCTTAAGGAGCTTTAGCACTCTCTCTCAGTTGGCTACAGTTAGCCTATATTTTCATTCAGAGAAACAGAGGAAGCTCCCATAAAAAAGTTGCTTTATTTTATGATAGTTCGGTATAAGGCGTAGGATACTGACAGATAAAATAAAAACATGATTGTGATAGCCTTTATGATTTGTCTGATTTCTTCAAGCGTTCATATATACTGTACCATGTTTACTATGCCTCTGTTTGTACCACTCCTCTAGCCCGAGTTGGCCAGCTTTAGACCAAGGTATCCGGCGGGCCAGAAAACCCTGGCCGTTGGCCCCGAGGAAGCCCTGAAGAGGCCCGATCAAACGCGACTGGCCCTGGCATGCACTAGCACGCCCACATTTGACCCGACAGTGGAAATGTGGCTAAAGAGTAATGAAAACCAGCACCAGAGCTGAAGCAAAAAAATACCACTCAAAAGTAAAAAAATTACTATTATATTACATTATATAAATATTTCTATTTTCTTTTTTTAAAAACTGTTATTTTGAACTATTCTCTTCAAAAATCAAAGTATCAATGCTTTCCACAACAATATTTAGCATCACATCTATTTTTTTTACATTGATAATAATAATATTTCTGAAGTATCATGTGACACTGAAGACTGGAGTAATGATGTTGAAAATTCAGCTTTGCCATCACAGGCAAACGTACATCACATTTTAAAATAAACCAACAGAGAACCTTTATTTTAAATTATAATAACATTTCACAGTACTATTCTTTTTACTGTATTTTTAATCAAAATAAATGCAGCCTTGATAAGCATAAGAGACTTCTTTCTCAACCATTACTAAACTTTAGAATAGTAACGCAAGTGATAAATCAACTAGTATAACATAACCTAGCTTCTGACAGCATTAAAGGCTCAATTTATATGACATGGAAGAAAACAGCACTGACAATTGTTAATATCTTCTATTGTGTTTAAAGAAAGTCTGTCATATTGGTTTGGAATGAAATAAAGGTGAGTAAATAACGACAGAATCTTAAGCTTTGTTAAATAGTGTTGCTTAAACGTTTACTTTCTAGCCTAGGCAGGTTAAATGGTGACAGGTAAATAACGTGCATGATTCGGAGTGGCTTCAGTTACACCCTCTTGTCAAAGCCGGAACTTGTGCTTATAAACCAGGATTCTGATGAAGTAAATTGAATTAGTACACTATTGTGTAAGCTGATCTTCAAATAAAGATCTTCTGCATTAGCAATGACATGTGGGAAAACTGGTGGGATAGGACCCAGAAAATTGTAGTTTACAAAATTAGAAAATGTTGCCATGGTTTTTATCTACTATTCATATTATTTTTAATTTTGTTTAAGCTACATTTCAATTAACAAAAACAATTTCATAGTTTTAACAACACAAACCAACATTTTTAAACATTAATACATTTTAAACATACAAAGAGCAAAGAAGTCTTGTGCATTAATATCAAATAACAGTCCCTAACTTCACAAAACTGTTCTCACTAAGCTTCTCATTCTCTTTTCTCTCTCACTCTCACACACACACACACACACACACACACACACACAACACACACACACACACACACACACACACACACACACACACACACACACACACACACACACACACACACACACACACACACACACACACACACACACACACACACACACACACACACACACACTAAGCAAAATGCCTTAAACTGATAACGAGTTGTTTTTAATAACTTATTTGCATTTAAAAGCCATTGGCAGAGTGGGTGAACGAGGACGACCTGGAATCAGTCTTTCAGGCAGTGCCTCAACTTTACAGTGTGGCGCACAACACGCCACTATTTTATATTTTAGTATTGAATTTTAATTCATCTAACTGTTTTTTCTTCTCTCATCCTTTCTCTGACACAGACTGATGCTGCTTGTATTGTATACATGTCTGGTTTATGACTCCTCAATCAGTGGCTGCCCACCATCGCATTGACCTCTGCTGAAATCTGATTGGCTGTCTGATTCTGCAGGCAGCGGCTTTAATTGGCTGGTTCAGACGGGCCTGTCCGAGAGAGGCAGAATTCTTCTTGGGTAGGCTTAAGTAAAAAGAGAACTGTAATTGGACAGGGCAGCCTTGCAGAGTTTGATCGAAAAGCTTTCACGCTGCAACCATGTTTCAGTCTCTCCTGATCCAAAGCAATCAGAAAAGGCCAAAAGGAGGCTGTTTGTTTAGATTGCTTAGGCTCCTCAAGCATTATCATGAGACTGAAGTCCTGCACAGCACACTAAGGATGGTCAATTACTATTCTTTGTGGCGTTCTTAAAGATTTGGTCAACACAGACTAAGAACAGAGAGGAAATCACAGACAGTAATTTAACACGAGTGAGAGTGCTTTAATTGGCTGCCGGCTCCTGTCAATCAATTTCCAGCGCGTAAAGCGCAGCTGCAACCCACCAGGCTGTGTAATGTGAATTTGAGGCCTCAATGATCAGGACAACTGGCCACTAAAATCAGGCCTTCAGTACATAAAATATACAATAAACTTAGAGTAAACTATAGTGCTGGCTCACTATATACAATGTTACGATTTAATATGGTGCAGTGCATCACAATATAAGAATCACAACTTTGCTAAATGCATGAGAGCAACCAAACCTGCAAGATCAGTTTCAAAATTTGTCGCACAGTTCGCTTCACTTCAGTCCAGTCCAGTACAATGCCTCAGAGAACTGCCACTATTTATATGAACTGGTTCGTCAAACCTTAAACTGAAGGATGTGATATAAATTCACACATGGATAAAGATTAAATAAATAAATACAAAATAGAGAAAATAAATACATGAAATAAAAATAAATAAATAAATAGCAGGTTTAGACCTGCTTCTTTATTACTTAAACTATAGGAAGTGATATGAATTCACACATACATTTTTTTTTTTAACAAAAATAAAAATAAGGATATATCAATTCAATAATTCAGGTGGAAAAACAATTATTATACATGATTGATTTGCCACAGACCTAGTAAAAAACTATTTTAAGGTGACATAACTTTGCTGAGGATTTAAAAAATAATGTGGTCATGAAACTGAAGAAAAAACATTGCAGTGCAGCGTGTGCACGCATGCACACGCACACACACACACACACACACATTTGATAGCAACAATGGATGAGTGCATGTTGATACTCACAATGGCTCCATTGACAGCGTTTTTATCGTAGTACTTCTTCCTCTCGTACTTGTCCCTGATGAAGAACTCCACAGCTCTGAAACATTGCTAAGGAAAATTCAAGCCTTATAACTAACAAATCATTTTAAACATCACAGTATTTAAACAAGCCTGGCTTGCATTCACTCTGTAACCCGTGAGAGGTCGTGACAAACATCAAGAAACATGATGTTGAAGACCCCATGAAATTGTTTGTCTCAAATTTTTCATCTGATTGGTGGGATATACTTCATCATACCTAATTTTTATTTGTCCTCAAAGTAAACAAACAGACTGAAAGCCACAAAACTTCCTTTTTGATGTGGTTTTAAAATCTCAGGTATGGCAAATCTCAGTTTGGCTAATGTTTAATAGGCATCTTGCACAGCTACAATGTAACTCCTGCAGTAAAGATTCTGGCCCTCTCAGACTGGCTGTTATCTCTCCGCATCATTAAAGACACCAGAGCACCAACACCTCACCTGGACCACAAGCTCAATACAACTATTTGAGAAATCAAAACACACGCTCTCCGAATCTCACCCTTTGTTAACAGTGAATTTATACAGCGACAGGTAAATGCTAAGAAGACCGGTTCATGCAGCTTTATTGGATTTACACTCTCATGAATCCCTTATCACAATACAATAATGCATCTGATGAAATATGGATCAGGGTGAAGCAGCAGGTAGCAGGAAGAAAAATAATGCAAGAAAGAAAAAAACAGGAGTGAGTGACAAAAGCCTTGTGAAAACCTTCAGTACAAAAGATCAGCGGTTCTCAACCTGCTGGCCCAGGAAGAATTTTAAGTGGTACACTGAGTGACAACAAAAATAATAATAAAAAATAAAAACAACAACAATAAAAAAGAGCTAAAATACACAAACTTTCAAAAGCTTGGAGTCAAAAAGTTTGATCACCAAATCTACATTTATTTAATAAATAAAATAGTGTTGTTAGCATCATTTTTAGCATCATTACTTGAGTGTTCACTTCAGTTTCACATGATTCTTCAGAAATCATTCTAAAATGCGACTTTGGTGGTCAATAAAATTTCTTATTATCATCAATGTTGAAAACAGTTGTGCTGATTCATATTTTTGTGAATTCAGTGATGTGTTTTTTTTTTGGATTCTATGATGAAAGATCAAAAGAACAGAATTTATTTTAAATAAATATTTTATAACATAGCAAACATATTTACTGTCACTTCTGATCAATTTAATGATTCCTTGAATAAAAGTTCATTTCTTTAAAATTTCTGACCCCAAAATTTTGAACAGTACAGTAATTATAAGTGCCAAAAGCACCAACACAGAATAAGCCATCTGATTAATCAACACATAACATTTTTTGGTTCTCACTGAAAACAAAAAACATCCCAAAACAAAATTACGATGAGGAATAGATTCAATGTTTAAGATACAGCAATCCTCCATCCATCAAAACTTTACTAGCGAAACGCTGGTTTGCAAAGCACACACTGGCATTAATAATTCACTGAAAACGAGTATATGAGTAGCATGGTATAGCATACAAATTATTTTAACGCGTTAAGGAGCTTGAATTAATCGCATACATTAAAATGTTAACATTGACAGCCCTAATATATATAAATATACAGCAGTACTGCTTTAATTAACATGCAGACAGCTTGCTATGCTAGAGCTGTTAGCCAGTTTTACCACATAAAACCATCTTGGAAAAGTTTCAAGCATCTTTACATAAATACCATTTAAAGCACATAACTTTAAAGCGAGTGGAGACACTTGCATTCAGCTCCATTCTGTTGCGCTCCATCTACTGTTTTTGAATGAACATAGCATAACATATGTTCCTGGAGATCTACCTTCCTGCAAAGTTCAGCTCAAACCCTAATCAAACACACCTGAACCAGCTAATTAAAATCCTCAGGAACACTTAATAATGCAGGGCTTCCTTAAAATGCAAGAGATGCTTTGTTGCATCACGCTGAGATAGAACATGATGCAAACGTTACAGAGAGAACCCGGGAGGAAAGATGATGCATAAAAAAATAGTGCTGGCATAAATAGGAGAAAGAAAAATGAGTTATATGCAGTTAAAAATACACACGTGAAAAATGAGAAAGAAACAAAGAATCCACAAGCAAGAAAGAACTTCAAATTTCCTCTCTCTGCTGATCTGACGTTTACATTAACACAACCAACTTTTCCATTAGAGAGAGAAGCGTTGATGAGTGGGAAGTGAGAGAGGGCGAGAGAGAGTTAGACACCCCCACACTGGAGCAGAAAACATCCGCATTTCCATCTGAAAAAAACACCTGTGATAAAGCAAATTCCATCAAAGCCAGTTTGTGGAGGAAGCTCACCTCTGCTGTCTAGATTAATCCATTTTGACGGTTAAGAATATTGTACCTCATCGGTCAGCATACAAATGAAGCCATTTCCACAGCCACACCAAATGCAGGAGAGCTGATAACGGGCCACGGATGCCAGGGAAATTCAATTAGAGTTTCTGAAGGCGCCAATGAGGAGAATATGGAATTATCCTGGCCGCCACACACACCCAATTAGACTGATGGTGTGAAATAGGACGGAGGAGGATACCCGAGGCAAGAGAGATGAGGCGGAGGAATGAGAGACATGAAGAGTCTTCCTATCAGGCCTCAGAGATGAGGAAGTTCCTGTTCAGTTCTGCTGTGTGTGAATGTGCTGAAAACAGCAGCTGTTTTCTCTGGATCTCTGGAGCCAGAGGTGTGAAGTCGCACAGGCTTTGCCTGCCAAACTCTCACACATCCACCAATATTAGAACAGGAATTCCCAACTGTGTTATATATATATATATATATATATATATATATATATATATATATATATATTCATGATATTTGTATACTTTGTGACAGAACTGAACTGGCAAATGAAATTTATAAATCAACATGCTTCACCCATTTATTCTGAAACTCTTCATATAATTGTGCAATTATTAATACACTACTGTTCACAGGTTTGGAGTCAGTAAGTCTATGCATTTATTTTATCAAAAATACAGTAAAAAACATTTTGTGAAATATTAAAATGTAAAATAACTATTCGCTGTTTTAATATATTTTCAAATGTAATTTATTCCTGTGATGGCAAAACTGATGTTTCAGCATCATTACTCCAATCTTCAGTGTCATATAATCCATCAGAAATCATTATAAAAATGCTGATTTGGTGCTAAAGAGACATTTCTTATCATTATCAATGTTGAAGACAATTGTGCCTCTAAATATTTTGTTGAAACTGATCAATGGTTTTCAAGATTATTTGATGAATAGAAAGTTCAAAAGAACAACCTTTCTTTGAAATGGTAAGGATATTTATAATGTCATCAAATATTTCTGTCCCTTTTGACCAATGTAATGCACCCTTGCTAAAAAAAAAAAAAAAACATCTTAAATGACCCAAAACTTTTTAAACATAGATGTCCAAAAATCATGGTAACGTGCAAACAATCAGTGCAGTTCCATGACAGTGCTTTTTCCCCCTTACAGTACCAATTACGTGCATTCTTATTCATAAAAAAACCCACAACATCATATAAAGTAAAGTTTGCCTTTATCCAAGTTTGAACAACCTGTAATGCAAAAGTTCATCACCTAACTAAATGTCTCAAAAAACATAATGGTATCGAATGTGAAAGACAAAAAAAAAGAGCTCTTAAGCTACAAGAAGAATATTCATGCATGCATATTCATGGTGGAAAATATGTAGTATTTTCGGGAGAAGAAGACCGAGACTATCTTTGGAAAGTTAAAAATAAGAACTGCCTTCAAGCCATAGTTATAGAAATGTTCAAAAATCACTGGTGTGTCCCTGAGTTGCCTAACCAAATACTATGAGTAGTGGTGATAAGAACGATTAGTATTACACGAAATTCAAATGTAACATCACTTCAATTGCAAGCTTAAGAACTGTGAGCAATAATTTGTGGAAATACTCCAAAAAAAGTATTTGGCAATCAAACATTGAATACTGTATCTTCATTTATCAATTTTGCAAGACATTCCAATATGTAGAACTACCTTTAAAACAGTAAATTACACTGATGTACAATTACATAGTACATACATACTCTAAACCCTTCTCTGACAAGAGAAAAGTTGCTAATGCTGGCTACAGAATCTGATAGTTTGTTTGAATTTGGCAGTGGCAAGAAAAGAGTAGGACGCGACACCACAAACTCTGCATAAACTCACAAATAAACAGTTCTTTGCATATTACAAATCTGCAATTTGTCTTTTCTAGAGCCAAGAAAAGGGATTTTTCACTTTAATCATATCAATTCTCTCCAGACGATCAACAAAGCATCTGTACAACAACAACCTCGGATTAGAAAGTTGATGCTGACTTTTACCAACTGACTAGCAAAGGCCATTAGAGCATATTGCAACAAGAATCACACAAACAAACACAGACAGATAGACTCAAGGATACTGGTCAGTTTGCGGCCGTCTGAAGAGTTCTGGGAGATGAGCTTCATACAGCTGTCTTGCCTTGGTGTTGCCCATGCTCTGCACACTCTAAACAGAGAAAGAGAGACAACAAAGAAATAACAGGTGAAAATACATATAAACCAACCAAGTACTTTGCTTTATGAAAAACATTGCAAATCATATTTTAGTTCAGCTGAAAATGATTGAGAAATTAATTCAATTATACTAATTATATTATTTATACTGCTTAGATCCCTAAAAAGACATAAATCAATCTCTCTCTTTCAGTGTCAGAGTACTGAAATGACCTCTGGATAAAGAGTGACCTCAGTCATCCCTTGAAGGGATGGAATTTGATTGGTTGATATGCACAATCGCCGGGGCAACAGGAGTGATGGTGCAAAATATCTGTACCGTGATTCATGCCACAAATCCCAATTTCTAATAAAGTTCCTAATAACTTCCTAATAAAGCAAAATGATAAAACACATGAACTTTCACCTGAAACAGGCTTAAAATAAAACTCTGGTTACAAACTCAGCCATCTGTGCGAGTTCATGGCCTTGATTTTTAATTAACCGTGTAATCCTGTACTCAACCACTGTTCGAACATATACAAATTACACGTAATTGCATTATCAGTTCAATGTCACGTACGTCTAAGTCTGTCAGAGACAAATTATTATGAGAATGATGGATCAGAGTGAAGGAAGAGGAAATGCTGAAAAACAGACAAGTAATTACCCATCAAGAATTAATTATCCATCCAGATGTCAATTAATATGCAAAGGGGAGATGCAAGACTCCCTTTTGGTTGCTTAAAATCTCATAAATCTTTCAAGCCACACTGCTCTTTACAGCACAACACACAGAGACCTCCAAATACAGTTACACACATATATCTGTGATTTGAATGATGTTTTTTTGCACCTGAAATAGCAGTGTGTTATGGAGACATCACTCACACTACAATAGACGGCCTAATAACTTCAGGAAGTGCTCTACAAGGATTTTTATGCTGGCTTGATCAAGCGAGTAGTAGGCTTGCTACAGTAGTCGTTTACACACGGTGTTCGGTTGCACACTGTGTAACAGAGTACAAGTGATATCAATGATGTCAAATTTAAAAGATCATCCTTCCCACCCCCAGTGTTATCGGTAATACTGGTGTTGTTGCAAGTTTATATAAGAGGTGTGAAAATGTCTGTAGTACAGACTTTCATTGGCCCCAACACAAATATGACAAACATATTTTTCAAACACATTTTATATGCTATTTAAAGAGGTTTGCAGATTTGATTAGAACCTCATGTGTGCTAGCCAACTAATTACAAATATTACTTTGGCAAAAGGTCAATATAGTTGCAACCCTAGTAAAATGTTTCCATTTGCAAGCCAAAAAATCATGTACACAACAAATTCAAATTTTTGGGGTGATTAAGAGTTTTTATTTTTTTAATAAATCAATATTTTTATTCAGCAAGGATGCATTAAATTGATTAAACATGATAATGAAGTATTTATATTGCTCAAATAAATGCCGTTTGCTCAAAATTGATAATAAGAAATGTTTCTTGAACACAAAATCAGCATATTAGAATGATTTCTGAAGAATCATGTAACACTGAAGACAGGGATAATGTCTTCTGAAAATCCAGCTTTGCAATAAGAGAAATAAATTGCATTTTAAAATATATTAAAATAGAAAACGGTTATCTTTAAATGTAACTATATTTCACAATATTACTGTTTTTACTGTGTTGAACAAATAAATGCAGCCTTAGTGAGCATAAGAAAAACATGAAAAATCTTACTGACCCCAAAATTTTGAGTGGTAGTGTGTGATCAATGAATGTGAGACATTGTTTAAAAAAAAAAAAATAATAATAATTTGAGAGGTGGGTTATCAACAGGCCTGAAACATCTCATTCAGGCCTACAAAGAAAGAAAAGACAACTAACACAGTGTTACACTAAAATACTCATACTTGTATCTGCTCGGGGGTCCATTGGTCCAAGTTGACTGATTTGACGCGTGATATATGCACTCCCAGATTCCGGTGTATTCCAGCACAGCGGATACAAATAAACACACCAAGATTCCAAGAGGCCCATCGAGGTCCTGTGGGGAAAGAGAGCGAAAACAGGCAGATTTTAGACCTGCAGTAAAGCACTTCCCATTATCTGAAACAGATAACACCATCATAACAGGCAGTGAAGAAACAGCAGTTTAAAATAAATCTTCTGAGTCATGGTGCCGCCTCAAGCTCCGCCGCGTAATTCTGCCTTGCCACAGCATCGAAGAAGCGCCATTGTTTTGTGATGCTGAAAACCATATCTAAACAATGAAATTTTGCAGTTGTGATAATAAAATTTGATCCAAGCGCCAGATGAATGCAGCAGGTAGCCCACCTGAATCAAAAGTCAATAGCCACAGGTACCGGAATAAAAGGGTGAAACTACATTGTGAGACTCCTGATCTCATCAGCAACAGAAAAAAAACGGAGAAGAAAAATGGGAATTGTGCTACAATACAGACTGTATGTGATTATCTTAAGCCCGGTGTGTAATATTCAGCTCTCAGAAGTGACTATAATAGCACGGGGGTGGAAGGAAGTGCTCTGACTGTAGATGATATCAAAGGCAGAGATGGAGATGGAGGTTATGCATCTTTTAGGGATGTACATGTACGCCAAACCCAATTCCCATAACATTTAAATGGAAATTTTTTAACTGACTAATCTAAGAAACCCCCAGAAGACAGTCTATATAAGCGATCCATTTGAAATAACCTACTTAATCTATGAATCAAACAGTCAACTCCCATACTGAATACAGCTGAAAGAGATTATGATCATTGTATTTTAAACGATGTTTTCCAGCAATGATACATTTAAGATTATATTACGGGGCTGTTGAATGTTTGAATCTGATTGGTTGACGAACGTTCTAAGGTGTGCAATTCTTTTCAGGGAAACGCACTGCTAAAGTAGTTTCAAGCAGGTCTTGACCATATTCATTTTAGGGCTGGTCCGAATACCATTTTTTGAGCTTCGGTAGTAATGAACATCGAATATTCGAAGCTTCGGAATCTCTATAGCCTATGTCTGTCTGTCCGTTGCATTTTGATTATTTCGAGAACCGTTCATCCAAACGACTTCACAAGGGAGTGCAGTGTCATATTTGGTGCAATATAGATAGACAGGCGAGAGGCGACACGTTCAGAATTAATAAACCTTTAATAAACTACAGAACAGCGCTAGCTGGATGCGCGCGCGCATCACGCGAGCAGAGCTTATATGCTCTGAGAATGGACACTGCACTAGTGATATAAAACACACACAGGTCTGTTAACTTAAGCAATATTTTCAATAAGGTAGTCTAATATTTTTCTTACTAGCAAATTACTGACAAAGTAGGGTAGATTTAAATAAAGAAGCGGCGCGCCTCACGCATGCAGGGGCTCCGAGAACGGACACTGCGCTAGTGATATAACACACACACACACACACACACACACACACACACACACACACACACACACAGGTCTTTTAACTTAAGCAATATTTTTAATAAGGTAGTCTAATATTTTTCTCACTAACAAATTACTGACAAAGTAGGGTAGTAGATTTAAATAAAGAAACGGCGCGCCTCACGCATGCAGGGCATATATGCTCCGAGAACGGACACTGCGCTAGTGATATAAAACACACACACACACACGTCTTTTAGCTTAAGCAATATTTTTAATAAGGTAGTCTTATAATATTTTTCTCACTGACAAAGTAGGGTAGATTTAAATAAAAAACGAAATTTAAATAAATAAAAACGAAATTTAAATAAATAAAAACGAAATTTAAATAAATAAAAACAAAATTTAAATAAAAAAAACGAAAAATAAACGTGACGTCCCAGTAAAATCTCAAAGTCTCCTATATTTAGCTGTAGATTAATTTAGATTGATAAGGGTAAAAAGGATAATACATTTTGTTTCTATTATTCTATGTTCCACAATGTCAAAGCAACGCAGCTTAACCCAAAAATACAAGCTCATGCATGCACTTCTGTCTATACAAACTCCGCTGTTCTGCGCTCTAGTCAGAGAATACTCCCGTTGCAGGAACACATAGTAGTCCAAGAAGAAGCAAATATATTTATTAAGTAGATATAACGAAGTTATATGTTAAGTATTATATTTCACCAGATTTTATAGTGTAAAACATATTCAAGCGCGAATGAGAACCGTTTCAAGAGGGATGCCAGGTGTGCAAAAAAAAAAAAAAAAAAGAATATTCGAATGTCACATTTTCAAATCGAATACCAACACACCGAACGAATATTCGAATATCCGGGTCCAGCCCTAATTAATTTAACCCTTTCACTTCGCCAAATGATTTCATTTTCAAAAGGTCCTTACAGACTACAACAAAATAATCAATAGTACACAATAGGATAAAAACATCGAATTATTATGTTTTTTTTGCCACAAAAGTAAGTTTTATTAAATGTACGAAAAGCACTCTCTTTCTCCCGCTTTCTCTCCCACTCATACACACATACAATACGGACACACACTCGCACAGAAACGTTGTCAACGCTGCTCTGACGATTTTATCAGTAAAACAGTTTAGCAACTGAAAAGCGACATGACATCTCACACTCAGGTAATCTCTCTAATAACTGCATTAGTCTGAAATCAATGGCTCAAGCCTCCATTACTAGCCAAAAAATTTCATTTTAGAATTAGCAACGGAGGCATGGGATAAGATGGTCCTAAATACAAGAGCGTTTTAAGGACAAAAACATCTGAACAATATCTTGAGATGTGGTAACCTTAGTATAAGCCGAATAATTGACTCTGGTCTGTTCAATTATTAGAAAATAATGCACATCCATGGAGTAACAGCAACTCCTCTTCGTGTCATTACCACCTCGTGTGCATTATTTTCTAATAATTCAACTCCCTGTCATCAACTTTTCCTTACATATTCTATTCTGTTGAATAGACGCCCAGGCGACCCCCAGACTATGCTCCTGTAAGGAGTACAGTCTGGGAACAGGAAAAAACCCCTCAGCAACATTAGCACATAAACAGTACAATCTACAACATGAACAAGACATTGCAGCACGAGTGGGGAGTGGGGGATGGAGTTAGTCCAGCCCAAGCAAGCAGCCGTCCGGTCCTGCAGCCATTATGGCGCTGGTCACAGACCCGCCTGTCAGACTGGGGGTACGAAGCGGCGGCGAAGGCGGGGGATGGGGTGTGGGGGGGATGCATATTTGTGTATATGTAAATAGAAATATAAAGTAAAACATAAATGTGAAGAAAAAAAAAGTAAACTACTAGTATTTGCAACGTCGAAACTCACGGCATCGTTTAGTCGACTAGTCTCGCACTTCCCTAGTATTTTTCAGCTCTGTTCGAGAAACTGAGCTCAAGTAGTCAATAGCGTTTGTGTGAGAAGTTGCGAGGAGAAGTGGATGGATTGGGGGGTGCGGGAACACTGGAGCGGTCCTGACAGCTCTTTGCTGGTGGGTTGGTGTTGGTGAGAACACTGCTCCTGACGGGCTATAAATCACAGGGTTTGCTGGGAAATGGATTTCTGTGGTTCACCCGCCCTCTTTGGCTTTATCTACACCTGTCAGCCATCTTAGGACACATCCAATTCGCTTCCTTCGTCTCACGTGCTCTCGCAGTACGGAGCCGTATCCGTGGTAGCGGGGAGGGAGGATTGGGGGGGGGATCTGTATTCTGCCCGCATGATGCCTGGCATGCTTTTGCATGCCCATCATGCAACAGTAGAGTAAACCACTGACCCCAGCAGTGCCACCCTCACAGCTCCTGAATGAAAAAAAAGCACTCACACAACTACAGCCATTAGAATAACAAACAATGCCGCACTGTTTCTTCACTTTTAAGCGTGTTCATAATTCATCCTGCATGATTGCTCAGGATATTAATGGCTATCTTGCTTCTGTTCTGTGCTCAGATGACAAAAGGGGACGGGTGACACGTGAACAGGCTGATAAGATTCCCCCAACACACTGGAAAAACTCCGGTAACTGCGGTAATGAGAGAGAGCGGGTTTCCAGTCTCTTATCTCTCACCCACCCCAAACTACCATCCGGCTGGTTGCACCAGCCCCGTCTGCCACCCTCCCAGATTTATTAGCCCAATAAAAGGCTGCAAGATTGTGTCTCACACCGCTGCTGCATAACTCACCCACAATTAAAGAGGGTTAATTTGTCATTGAGTAGAGCCCGGTACAGTGAAGGGTGCAATGCCCCTGCAGAGGGGAAGTGCTAGAGGAACTCTCTCCACACCCTCCCTGCTGGACTAAAACGCTGCAGTGGGGGCTGGATATACTTATTATTCAGAAGGTGTGGGGACCCTGAAATGAATTTACGTAATTTATCCATGATTCTTACAAATACTTTTGTGTTTCTTTGTGAGGAAACATCACAAAGAGTTTTTCGAGCAGAAGAATTGAGAATAACTAAAACAAATTATACTGACTACAGAAATTCCCATGCCTTTTAAGATTTTAATAATTTATGAATTTTCCAGAAGTTCCCTGATTTTCCAGGTGTTCCTTCCAGGTGTGTAAGAACCACTGATCTATATAGATCAGTCATGAGAACCCTGCATCCGGCTTCAAAAGAAAACAACAGTTCAAATAAAAAAAATAAAAAAAAGGAAGGGCACATTTAAACATACTAGAGCTGCACAATTAAATAAAAAAATTTAAAAAATACCTTTTGCGATCTCAATTTAAACCCAAACAATCTTATTCCTAAATGACAGCGACTCGGCCATGTCTATTAAACCTGAGACAAAATCACAGAGTGGAACATTCAAATTTGTGTTGCCGCTAAACCAGAGAGAGCAGATAGGCTATGAAACAGCTTCTTTTAAACCACACAGTATCGTTACTTATTTCTGTGTTACAAATGTGTTCAAATATCACAGAAACACTGGGATAAAGGTTTGTAGTTGGAATATAAACACTGTTATCTACGGAAGTGATCAAAATCATTCACCTTTTGAAAGTAAATTGGCGTTTCAAAAAACAATTGTATCGATAACAAGTGACTGTTAAACAAATGTTTTTTAATGAGTCATTGAATCGTTTATTCAAACCATTTTTTTTAAATAATTCATTCAAATGAATTAAACATTTTAAATAGACTGCAGCAATTAACATTTTGTCTGAACCTCAAGTAAATTACGTTAAGTTGTTTAGTTGTGTTTATAGTGGAAGAATCATGATCTCTATTTATTTATTTTAATTTCTCAATTTATCCAGAATAGTGCAGTTCTAAACACACAAATACATTTATTTTCAATATGCCTGCAGTGATACGCTGAAATATTTAGAAATATTTAATCAGATAACTTCCCCACAACAAAAATCTGATCAAAAAGGATTACAGGCAAAATATTTAATTAGCATAATAATGCCAGTGTAAACAGTAATCTGTCTCGGCTGCGCACTTGTGATTGGCTTATCCGAGATGTAGGAGGGGGCCAGAAATAGCAATAACAAAATATCATAAGTAATTTAATATCATGGTAATATCAAATATTACAATACTTTATTATGATTAAAATAATTAATTTAATATTTAATGTTTTAGAGAATTAAATTAAATTAAGTTGAATATTAAAATAAAACAAAATAATAAAATAAATGTAATGCAAGGATTAATTAAATATTTTACAAGTCAAAGATATTTATTTGTAAGATTCAACATATCAAATGAATGAACAAGTCTGGCATCAACAGCTGCCTGGCACTGTGTAGCAGTGCAATACATTATAAATAGGATTATTGGATGAGCAACATTCAAAATGATAAAATAACCAATATACACAAACCTACAGTATGACAGCACATCACTTGAATTGCTGCTACATTGCTGGCAACCATAAACAATCTACACTGTCTTTCTCTTCATCACAAAAAACGAAGTAGATATGTCAAAATGAAATTATTCTAATTAAAATAAATGAAGCTGTGTGCGCCTGTCTGCAACAACTTGCAGTGTAGACTGGAGCTTTAACATAACATCTACCATTGCGTTGTGTATAACCTACTGTCAAGTCACAGAGCCCTACTGAGATGGATGTTAATGCCAGGTGTAAACAAGGACTCAGAGAACCAGCCAAGAGTAAAGGTCAGATAACTAACTACTGTCTGTCACAGCCCTGCAGACAGACATGTCTACATAACAGGAAGTGTTGCGATTGAGAGGAAGTGGCAGAGGCTGCAACCAAGACATGTCATGACCTATTACCCTACCTAAGCTCTCCCATTCTGAGGGAATTGATGACGGCCTCTAGTGTCCAAAAGGGGGAATTTCTGGGGAATTTTTGTGACATGCCCGCATGATCCTTCTACTTCCTCTCATTTTCATCTTCCCCAGTCCATTCATTATCTCCACAGCTAGTTGCAGCAAATGTAGAGCGGTGCGGGCGAGTCCCTCAGTCAACATACATTGGCTAATAATTCACCATTCCCCTCTATGAAATGGGAACCGGATGCTGTGAACAAGGCTGCACTAGAAGGATGTGAGAGAGAAACTGTTCTCAGTAAGACTGTGGTGTGCTATATTTAGACCTGAGGAGAACATGCAAAGGACGCTTTCAACAGCTGGGTAGTGAGATAACATTTTTGGGGAGCCTATAAACACAGGACACCCTAAGTGTGCAAGGCAGCCCTTCCCTGAAAACTCAATTAAAAGGCAGGCCACATAAATTATTCAGTGTCTAAACAATATCCAGAGCAGGGCTCCCTGGGACTTGTAGGTACAGTGGGAGATTTACAGTTGCCTCTGCAGTTCCCAGGTCTCTGCCCACTTCATTGAGGAGTCACCCCAGATTTATAAGCCTGTAGCTCATTTGCTTGCGTAGAACACACATGAACAATGGAACATGGCCGATATAAGATGTGTGAATCACACAAACTCTTTGTCCCTCACACATGTCATCTGTGCCTTTCTAGCACCTGTCTCACTGAAAATTGATTGGCTGCATCATTTCGTCAATGTCACCTCAAGGCTACAAGAAAGCATTTGTCAAAATAAACAATAGTCCTTTCTGCCCTCCTCCTTTCACTTCTGGGGGCATGGGTAACTGTGGCGACGAGAGCCCCTCTCGCTCTTTTCACTTCCTTCCTAAACCCCTCCATCAGCTCTGCCAAAGAGGGAGGAGAGAGAGACAGAGGGAAAAAAGAAAGAGGGAAGAAGAAAATACAGGAGAAGAGAGTGCCACTGTACTTCACCCAGAAACCTCAAAGAACTGGAGGACCCTCCAGTTACGCTCGGGTAACACTTCAAAAGGCTGGTGCTGATTGTCCTAGTCTGGTCCTGGCACAGGGGCCAGTTGCTGTGTTTCAGGATCCCACATCATAGCTGCCCTTCTCAACATCTGACTTGCTTTTAACAGCTGAATAGGATGCAAAACCTTTAACGAATACTTATGAATGGCTGTGGACAAGAGGGGTATTTCAGCTGGCTATGAGAGTCTTTTGGCGCTGATTATAGCAGCCATGGTAGCATCTTGTTACCAAAGCACATTCCTTGTGTGTGAAAGCACTACTTGGCAATAAAGTGATTCTGATTCTGATTCTGCCTGCAGTTTAAAACTAATATATCCGTTCAAAAGTTGGGGGTCGGTAAGATTTTTTATGTTTTTGAAAGAAGTCTCCTATGCTCACCACGGCTGCATATATTTCACAATATTACTATTTTAATACATTTAAAAATGTCAAATGTTCCTCTGATGGCAAAGCTGAATTTCTCATCTTCAGTGAATATTATCAATATTAATCAATATTGTATATATATATATATATATATATATATATACACACACACACACATACACACAGAGTACTCAAATTCATAAAAATATATTGTCATATATATATAAATGTTGCCAATAAACCTGATTTGCAACGAGGTTTGAATAATTTCGAACTGTATACATACAGTAATACACACATTTTCACAAATGACATCAGAAACAAAGGTCCAACAATGTGTGTATTCTGGTAACCCAAAACACAAACAGTCTCAGTGCAGTTCCACAAAATAATATGCATGTGTCTTTAAAAAGATCTCGCACTGCTTTCTTTAACAGTGCATGACAGTGTTGATGATGTTTATATAATAGACTGTGTTTGTGTTCATGCCTCACTTGGTCTGTAAGGGCAAGCCACGCTTGTACAGTGCATCTGTGCGCATCTCTAAGTAAGTCACTGAGAGCAGTGACTGCTGAGTATAGGTCACTGCACAAAGCATGCTGGGAATGTGACGGTGGGATCCTAGTAAAAAAAAAACAAAATAAAAAAACAGGAAGTGAGGCAGCAGAAGTTTCCTGCAGTGCCACTCAGCCTAGTGAATCGGCACAGCAGTCCATCAGACACACACCTTGATGTAGGCATGGACACACACACACACACACACTTTTGTACTGCATAAGGTCACCTATTGAGCCTTTTAAAATTGCTGCTGCCATTTTCTTAAAAGCCTCCATTTTTCTCTCATTAGAAAAAAGTGACGGAGGAAAACCACATCGCACAGATCTCAACCTGCACTTTTTTCAACACCAAATAACAGGCTGTAAATGTGCATGTGTGTACTTATTATCATAACTGAAGGAGAAACTATGTCTGGTTATGCAATAGAGTGGAGTGAGAGGGGGATATGCGGCTCTGCCCCTTCCATCACAGTTGTGCCCATTAGTGTTGGTGCTAGCTGTACGGACCCCCAGCTGTTTGCCGTAGTGAGCACACTTCATGCAATCTGAAGGGCCTTTCACACCAAACGGTAGACGAAAAAGCTAAACGAATTGCAGGCGAATGGTCTATTCACACCAGGAGTGAAAGCATATAGTGCTGTACGAAAAGCACATTCACGCTGGTTCAACAGATACCATAATGCACCTGTAATGCAGCTGGTCTATTAGAAGCACAGGATGCAGAAGAAGCAAATTCATTGGCCAAGTTCAATAATAAAAATAAAAATATTGAAACACAGATGTGATGTTTAGCTAAAGTCATTAGCAGTTTTTGTAAAATGTAAATCAGAGATTCACCATAAAGTACTGGCTGATAGCAATAAGCCAATAATTATATTCAGTTTAAGGCTGATGACAGAAATTCAGTTTTATTAAAATACATTAAAAGTAAAACAAATTTGTTTTTTAAATGCTACAAGTGACCTCAGGCATTATAACATCTACAATCTGAAAATGAAATTAGCTAAAGATTACATTTAAGAATATTAATAAATTATTATTAGTTTTAAAGTTTATGGGAACATTAGATGACTGATACATGATACATTTTAAATCGCAAAACACAGAAATAACATTTTTTTGTAAAGAAATTTATAGTTTTATTCAGCTAGGACACAGTAGGACAGTAAACACTTTTAGGCTACATTGTCATATCAAAATTCTATTTTAATAAATGTATTTTTGCATTTCAACTTTGTTGAAGTTTTATTAATAAATTGAATAAAACTTCAACAAAGAATCCTGAAAATATATATATTACAGTACCTGTTTTGTGCATGTGTGCATGTATATAAATATAAAATGTTGGTGCAGCAAGCGTTAAAGGGTTAGTTCACGCAAAAATGAAAATTATGTCATTAATGACTCCCCCTCATGTCGTTCCAAGCCCGTAAGACCTCGGTTCATCTTCGGAACACAGTTTAAGACATTTTAGATTGAAAATCTATGTATGGTATACGTTCCTTGTCCAGAAAGGCAATAAAGACATCATCAAAGTAGTCCATGTGACCTCAGTGGGTTAGTTAGAATTTTTTGAAGCATCGAAAATACATTTTGTTCCAAAAATAACAAAAACGACGACTTTATTCAGCATTGTATTGTCTTCCGGTTCTGTTGTCAATTCGCGTTCATGAGTCCGCTGACGTAAGACGAGCTGACGTGTTATCTGGTGCGCCCGAGCTTCATTTAGAGTCTGAGGGAGACGCACGCTGTAAACAAATCAATCTTCACAAACATGTCTAAGGATTTCGACAAAGGGGAAGACTTGCATTTTTTTTAACCAGACATATTTATTTGAACCCGAATACACGGACGCACCAGATACACGTCAGCAGCGTCTTACGTCAGCAGCGTCACTGGCCTTGTGAACGCGGATTGACAACAGAACCGGAAGAGAGTACAATGCTGAATGAAGTCGTCGTTTTTGTTATTTTTGGAACAAAATGTATTTTCGATGCTTCAAAAAATTCTAACTAACCCACTGAGGTCACATGGACTACTTTGATGATGTCTTTATTTCCTTTCTGGACAAGGACAGTATATCGTCCATACATTTTCAATGGAGGGACAAAAAGCTCTCGGACTGAATCTAAAATATCTTAAACTGTGTTCCGAAGATGAACGGAGGTCTTACGGGCTTGGAACGACATGAGGTTGAGTCATTAATGACATCATTTTCATTTTTGGGTGAACTAACCCTTTAAGCTTTAATATTAAAACTTTATTTTGGATTTATTGATAGTACTGGGCTCAGTTCACATGGGTCGAGTTCTTTCTTTGTACTGTGTGTGTAGATTGACTGTACTCGTCCTCCACCACCGAAGACCATTTTTGACCCAGAAAAAAACCCTGCTGGTCTGAACAGCTTCATAGGAATACATTTTTTCTTTTCAAACTGTTGTTAGTGCTAAACATTTGCATTTGGTGCAAAAGGGCATAAAAAAGACAGAAGCATGCAAAAGGGGTCGTCCTAGAATCATGCATCATCCTGAGCATCTTTCAGCACTGCACAGAATGGTAACAAAACTAATTGGTGTTGATGGGAGTCAAGAAATGTAGTGTAACCGTGACGGCGAGATTACGCTGTGCTGCGCCTGGGAGTGTTTTCAGATCCTTCCTACCCATGTAACCCCAAAAACACCCACACACGAGGAAATAAACTCAAAAACCAAGTGTGAAACAGAAGCGCACGGCAAGCATATTTAAATACCAACCGTAACAGCAGCAAGCGACCCACAGAGCAAAGAGGATTTATCTGAAAACTAACCGTAAGACGAAAACGCTGACTACATATACACTATAGCTTCCCCTGTGAACTACATGAAAGATTGAGAGTAAAATCCTGAAGTAGACTGAATGTAATAAATGTACCCGTGAACACAGGGCTTCACACAAACCAAATTACAACCTGTCAGATTCTCAGCTGGTGCTTCCAAAAAAAATGCACCAAGGAGATTGATCAGCCGGCCCTAAGATCAACAGAGAAGGGTCAGAAATGAGAGAGCGAGCAGGGCAGCTGGGAAAGGTGATTCAGGATCAGGTCTTTTCTGAGACGGATGTGAATATAAAGAACTATAAGGATACAGAGATGGAAAGCGCACCATGGCCCGAAAAAAGAGCCAGTAAGGACTCCACTGCACTGCTTTAACTATAGTGTATCCTCACAGCTCCCCCTGCAGGGAAATAATAACTAAGAGATGTTCTTCAAAAGGTGACAAAAGCCACCAAAATGATAAATTGAAATAAGAAGCTTGTGAAAACTGACTAATTGGTTCAAATCAAGCTCTTAAAAGGATAGTTCACCCATAAAAGAAAGTTCTGCCATCATGTACTAACCATCAAATTGTTCCAAACCTGTATGACTTTCTTATGTGGAACATAAGACATTTTCCGGATGTTGCCCACATACACATTGAAAAGACAAGTGTAAACGCACTTCTGATCGGAATGTTATCGAGGACGTTCGGAGGTAGTCGAGGACGTATTGTGATCGGATCTAAGTGTAATGTAAATGCAATCCAGCCATCGTGTTTGCATGCACAGATGGATGTCATAAATCCCTGTCCAGTCTCCCCGCGAGGCTGTCAGAAAATAATGGCCATACGCAGGTTTAGACAAGAAATTAAACTTATTTGAACCTTACAATAAACATCAATCTTTAAAACGGTTTATTTAGACTTACATACTATGCTTGTCAGTTTTCATTTTAATTGTGCAACATTATCTGAACGAGGAGATCACCTGTACAATCACAGTCAGTCATGAGATCTTAATGAAGAGCTGCACGCTGCTTTGCCAGAGGAATCATTGGAATCTGAATTTTTTAATGTTTTAAATTTTGAATGTTTTTATTGTTTCAGTATGTTTATCAATCTACCATTTCTGTCACTATAGTGATTGCACGCTATAACCTTAAACCCAGATGATCGATGATGTGACTTGTTTAACATGATCAACCCAGTTATTTTTGTATGATCAACTCTGGAAGTAGGCCCATTCCTTCCTTCAAAAAAATAAATTTGATCTAAGACTGGAGATTGCACAGGAAAGTAAAGTGAGTGAGTGAAAGCAATTGGTACATTGTTTAATTGGTATCATCTTTACTCTTAATCTGGTGTCGTGCCACAGACCTAATTTAAATGTTATGCAGGAAACAGAAATCCGATCGGTTATCCAGATACAGAGGCTACTTAATGTGAACAAATGTAAATGTGCCGTGTCCTGATTGGCTAATGATCCGATCTGCTTGAAACAATAAGACTATTGGCTGGGGACGTGCCCGAAACAGAATACCAAGTTCGGAAAGGAAATTACACATTCTAAATGGCCCTAAAAGGACATGGTGATGTAAAAATTAAGATATAGGAGGAAAAAATATATTTAAATGCTTATGCATTCTATCGCAATTATATAGTTGGGTAATTTAATTGTACATAATTTGCTGGTATCAGGGAGCTGCTATTTGTGTGGTATTGAAATCGCTTTTGAATGCGCGCTCGCTTTTGAGTTTGCGATCGCACGTGCTCTGTATCTAGGTAGCGGAGGTACTGACCACACATTTTACAAGATATATTTGTCAATGACGCTCCGGATCTGTTGCGCACCAAATCCTCTGCCATTGTCCTGTCAGTCATCTCTCCTTACTATCTTCATGTGTTAAGTGAAATCTGATGTAGCCTACTGTAATGTAACAGAGTACCGTATCAAGCCTAACCATGTCTCTCTAGGGGCTTTTCCATTTTCCATGCCTTTCCGAAATTCGAATTTAGGCTTTGGACACATCCCTGCTTTTAGTGTACATTTAAACAAAGCCACAGTAGCTTCTATTTCCCCATATTGATCAGCTTTTGTCACAAAAGGCTTCGAACAATGCTGCAAAGCATTTTGGGAGGAACACGAGTCACACTGAGAACAGTATGAGCATTGCAGCCCTGCTGTGCCACTCCATATGTACTTTACTGCTCAAAGTGTCCCAGACAGCCATAGAAGCACATGATACTGTTATGACGCGGTGCACACTAGGGATGCTAATGATTAATCGAAGATCGATTAATTGACGATAATAATTGAATCAATAAAACGTATCAATAGTCGATTAAGCAAGGTCATCATTAGAGTACGTAATTTTGAGGTGCGCGTGGCTCATGAGCAAAACACGTGCAGTAGACAAACAAGGAAATTGAAACGAGCGTGCCGGAGTTATGTATTCTAAATATATTATTGTCTTTAAGCCATGCAATGGATTAGGTAGGCTAGCTGTTTATTTTGAAACATAATTAATTATTGATTATCTATCTTCACTGCATTTATATTTATAACAAAATGAAATAAATAAATAAAACTCTTTTTGTTAACATTTTATTAAACATTAATATGTGGTTTAGACAATAATGTGCATATTTAGTCTGATTATCTTCACAGTACTGAAATATGACAAAACATAACCCAGTCTCTTTTTGTTGACTGTCAGTTTTAATGATCAATAATAGCCATTATAAAAGTATAAGTAAAAGGTATAAGAAGCTATTCAATAAGAAATAAAGCAAACAATTCAGTCAAACGTAAAAAAGTCAGCCCTCAAGGAGGCTACAATGGTAAAGTTAAATAGCCTAAATATATAAACTTATGAAACTTAACTCTGCCCTCAGCCAAAACGATTCGCCAGGGAACAAATTATTGATTCATGAGACCAAAGATTGCCCGTTAGATACACGAGACGAATTATATCTCATGTTTAACCACTACAGAGACATCATTGCCAGCAACAAACGTCAGAAGAATAAGCCAAGGTAATTTTCTCCTCTAAAAGCGCTTGCTGATTGATGCATTCTGGGATACCTGGGTGTCTCAAGTCCGCACAAGTCACCTCTCGATGCATCCTCGATAAAAGGGACGGATCAAGAACACACCCAGGGATTTGAACGGTTCTTGGCTAGATGTGAACTTTGAATTGGAACAGAACTTGGACGGCGACTGATGACGTTTGAAGTCCACAAGAACACAAGTACAGACAAGAACGCATATTGAAAAACGGCCCCAGTTTCCATTAGTTGAACTTTGAAATGACGTTGGAAAACACCACGTCATGATTGTGCGACACGATATGATCATGTACTGTTTACATGTGCTTCAGTGGCGCTTTTTCAGAAACAAATATGCTTGTTGTATTCTGCTAGTTGAGACCTTTTGAATGATAAATGACAAGTCTATCTGTTATGTACGATGATTTTACAGTTCACATTTTCATCTAAAGCATTTATCTTTTCAGGCTATGAAAAAAGCACTACTAATTTGTCAGCAAAGTTAAAAGCACTAGTTAAGTGATAATGGTCATATCCCTATATTCACTGTAACTTAGTACTCCCCCTCGCTTCGGATTTAAGAGGTTAAGGTTATCGATTAATTGATGAATTGATCGTTAATTTAAACAATCCATTATGGGAATTTATGTAAATTGACATCCCCATTGCACACGATCATTAACGATGACTGACAATTTACATAGAACATGCCGCTCACGGATTGTTGCCGAAGACAAAAACAAGAGAAGGAATAAAGCGATCTTTGAGAAACAACAGTAAAAGCTCTGATTTTTCAGACCAAAAATCAAAACAAACTAAGCAGACGCATACACACACACACAAAAATTGCCAAAACCTTCATCTTCACAGATACAAGCTCAAAAGCGCAGACGCCACTGAAGACACTCTACAAAGCCCCCCAAATAAATTAAGACTTCAATTAAAGATTAAAGCCAGTCAGAGATCCTGAGAGAACTCCTTCATTAGAGAAAAAAAAGGCCCTGTTCAAAGAGAAGCTCCGCTCTGTCAGTCTTCCGAGGCAAGAGAACACACACATACACACACGGCATCTCAAAACTGGCAGTGGAGTCCAACTGAGTGACAGTAGAACTCGGCCTCACAGAGGGAAGAGTAGTAGAGCATGAAATTAGAGCCCTGTATTCCAGCCTACAGGAGAAAGACGTCTGACAGAGACTGGGAGAAAAGGTGTGCGTCTGCTATCTCTGACAGGTGAGGGAAGGAAAGGCAGAGCATTTGGGAGAGGGGGGGGGGGGGGTAAGGTCTCAGCACAGTGGTTGTTCTGTCAGGTGGAAAGGAGAGGAAACACTTTGAGTGAACATGAGGGGAAGGCAGACTCACTGTGACCTCTGTGAAAATCCATAATCGTATCCACACAGCTCATGATATTGTGTTAAAATCAGGTTTTGGAGAATGTGACCTGCAGCCAAGAAACCTACGTCATTTAGGCTAATTTTAAACAGAACTGAAATGAACCGATTGACTCCAGCTTTAGGTGGTGTTGTGCTGCCCCCTGCTGGTGAGCGGCACTGGAGATTAGTACAATCTGAGGACTACTACTCTCAATATCTGCTCATACAGTGAGGGGAAAATTGGGAAGAATGTGTGCATTAAGGTCCCATATTGTACAACTTTCTGAAGGATTATTTTAGGTTTTGATGTCCTTAAGAATATATATATATTTGCGGTATAAGTACCAAAAAACCATCTCAATATATTTTTACAGCTCCTTTCTCAGGAGCTCTGCCAAGAACAGGTCGATTTTGGACTGTCTGCTTAATATTCATGAGTCTATATTCTGATTGGCCTGTTGTTTTCTGAGTGACGCACAGCCAGGCCAACAACCACAGGTAACTAGGGTCATGTATGCTGTAGCTTGCTGTGGCTTGGAGATGCTCACAAGTAAGGTAAATTAAACACCTGTAATGATGGGGATAAATTATTATTTGTTATTAAAGCATAAACATTCACAAACCACTGTTAATTTAACATAAAAGCAAGCATAGGCTACTATGTGCATGGTTTGGCATGACAGAATTAGCACAAAGTGCACTCCCTTAATTCCTAAAAAGCTGATATCTCAGTTCAGCGCGATCTCACAAAGCTCCGTTATTGTCAATGAAGCTGACTGCACAATAAATCTTTTATAATGCCAACACTTCGTTTGTTATAATCAGAGGATTTGCCAGCATGCAGAATTCAGCAATGAACAAAAACTCAGTTTTGATTGGTGAGTGGATACTATTTTAAATGCATCTCATTGGCCATTGCATTCAAGAAATCAACACATATGTCTGTGATTGGCTACATTGCTCAACGCTGCAAACATTGTTATAAATAAATAGAAACTCGTTCTGGCCTGTACATCGTTTTTACTTAGTTCTGACATCACATTTTTACGGAAGTCACAACAGCACAGCTACTTTATGCAGGCTGTGTGGATTTGTTTTACATACAGCACACAGTGAAAACGACATGACTATGACACAGTGGGCAACTGGATATAGCACAGCACATTTTAAAATGAAGGATTTAAAGTTTTTCGATCGCGTCTTCTGTGAAGCTTATCTTCTGTTCACATTTACTCGCTTCGCACGGACCGTCACTCGCAGGAACACGTTTATGCAGGCTACAAATGCACACTTCACAAGAAATCACAGGTGGATTCGATTAAATCAGCAAGGTTTGTGAAATTAAATGTTTATTAGATATTCAGAGATTTGTTTAAACGATGTAGATGCGCATTTGCTGAATGTTGACGGTAAATGAGAAAGTACGTTATTTTAGCCTGATTATTTGCCTTTTCGGTTACAAATAATATAAAAGCAAACGCATTACTCTTTTGCATTCCATTTTCTTTGATTACCAGTTCTGTAGCCACCGGTTCGGTCTAACAAAGTATTAGATATGACTGACAGAGAGACAGAGAATGTGAGTGAGCGCTGTGTGATCTGATTCAGGCGCTGCCGTTCTCTTCTCAGGTGCTGGTGTTCTCAGCGCCGCCCGTCAAAATAAAAGTCTGTAGCGCCGTCAAAATAAAAGTTCCGCTTCCAACACATCGGCCAATCAGAAAAACTTATCGGCCGAGGCGATATATCGGTCGACCACTAATGGTCAGTTTTGAAACTTATATGGTAGTTACATAGGCCCTAGACCTCTGTTATCAAGAAAAAAAGCCAGGAAATTTCATTTTTGACAATATGGGACCTTTAAAAGGTATGGAAATGTTTGCGCTAAAGGCTGTATGTTTGGAAAAATGCATTCTAGTTTTCAACACTACTCTTCCAAAGTGTGGAGTAGGGAAGTTTTTTTTAATGGTTTTGAAATAAGTATTATGATCTTTCACTAGTGCTGCATTTATTTGACAAAAACTACAGCAAAAATACTGTAAAATATATTTTTAATGGTTTTCAATTTACGCATTTTTTTTCTATTTTAAAATGTGATTTATTACTGTGATGGCAAAGCTGAATTTTCAGCAAGTATTACTTCGGTCTTCAGGGTCACATGATCCTTCAGAAATCATTCTTATATGCTGATTTGGTGCTCAAACTTACACCTACAAATGTACACAAATATAGTCTAATTTTTATCAACAAAATCTCCCCCCAAAAACGTTGCCTCTTTCCCCCCAATAAAACACACCCCTAGACAACACACGGCTAACTTTCATGCTTAGTTTTGCCTACTACCTTTGTTTTCACATACTAAAAAACATATAGTGTATACTGTGCAGTAGTACGCAAGTGTTTCATTTGGAACACAGCCTCATGCTCTTTATGAGATCAAGGCCCAGCGAGCACTGCTTAAATTAATCACTGCCAGAGAGACAAAAGGCTAAATTTCCATTGTTATTCAGTTAAGACTGTAGCAACAGGGTTTCATCCACAGAGCGGGGAGAACTAAGCCAAAACATCACCAATGAACATAAATCTAGTCAACAGTTTAACCACATACTTATGCTGTGAGGCAAACAAACTAATGTCTCTCTTGCACCACCTGCTGACAAACTAAAGGAAAGTACTTAAACACGCTGAGCGTTATTCACATACACAATTATATTTCCAGTGCACTTAAAGACACTATCAATTTAATGAGAGGAAGAGCAGACTGGCTTCTAAGCCCTTTAATATATTCAACTATTCATAATTTACCATCACCCTATAAGTAACTATTAAGTAACTTCAGTATCTGAATGAAGAGACTCTCAACAACACCAAAGACTGAAAGTTTAACAATTGACCTGGCCCTGACACAATTGGTCACCAGCAACACTCTCGGAACACTTTTCCGAAGTCTCGGAAGTCACAGGCTCCACAGTGACATCCGGATTGACAGCCCAACTTGATCCAGGCTTTGAGTGGAATGGAATCTGTCTGAAAAGCATTCTGAAGCAGCACAACAGCTGCTCTAACTGAAACCACTCCAGCTGGTGGAGCCGTAAAACAGCAGGCTAAAATTTGGGCAAAATGAAGCACTGGATGAGACGCATGTGCAAGTCACTAAATTGATTGTAGCTTTTATTGAATTATTCTTTAAACAACACCTGATTAGAGGTAACAATGAAACCGACAAATAAAGTCCAAAATAAGAAGCCTCATTTCTAAATGTCATGTTACACTCAGTACATTTAACAAACCCGCTATGACAGTCAACCAAAAAAATTCTGTCATTCTCTACTCTTCTAAACTCTGTGACTTTATCTTCTGCAGAACATAAAAGAAGATATTTTGAAATATATTAACAGAACCTCCATTGTAATGTTTGTCCATGAAATGGAAGAAAACAGGAACCAAAACTGATTGTAACCAACATTTTCAAAATATATTTTATGTTCTGCAAAAAAAAAGAAAGAAAGTCACACAGTTTTGGAATCACTTTATTTTCTCTTTTTTCGGTGAACTTCCCCTTTAAGTCTGCAAAAAATCCACAGCTCACTGTCGAAGTACTTATTAAATTAGACAAAATATTTAATAAATATTTAAGGAGCAGTTTTATCAAATATTTGTGTCAAATAAAATTTGTTCAGCTACCAATACATTTTCGATATTTAAATATATTCCCTGAAATTCAACAGATTTCTTTTTACACTCAGCTTTCACAGTCAAAACTGTAAAAATATGCAGATTCCAAAACCCTGGAAAATAAAAGATTCAACGGATCAAAAGTCTAAAGGCACTTCATGCTTTAGTCAGTCTGTAATTACTCTGGTCATAATTCATATGCAAATGACATCATCTCTTTTCCATTTCTTGCAAAAGCATGTTCAGCCTGAGCGTGTTCGCCAGAAGTGGAGAATCCAGCCCAAAGGAAAGAAAGTTGCTGCTATAGCAGGCATTTCTAGAAATGCACCAACAGCGATAGTGATCATGCACATCATTCTTGACAGAGAGGAAAAGACTCAGCATTGTTTCATGTAGCAGGGGAAATGTTCCTTCCGATGTGTGTAGGAATGCTGGTCAGATATTGCCTACATTGAGGGGGTTGTTTAAACATACTACATTAATATAAACCGGTATTAGGGCTGTCAATCAATTAAAAACTAATCAAATTACATTACATGATTTTCCAATTAAATACATATCAGCATTCGCTGATACTACTGTTCAAAGGTTTGAGGTAGGAAGATTTTGTAATTTTTTTTGAAAAAAGTCTAATATGCTCATTAAGGCTGCATTTATTTGATCAAATATACATGTTATATTGTAAACCATTATTACAGTTTAAAATAAATGTTTACTATATTCAAATGTCATTTATTCCTGTGATGCAAAGCTGAATTTTAAGCACCATCACTCCAGTCTTTGGTCACACAATCCTTCAGAAATCATTTTAATATGCTGATTTGCCTCCCAAAAAACATTCATTATTATTATCAATTACTACGTTTACATGCAGCCAATAACCCGTTCAAAACTGGGATATTAGCAATAACCCGGTCACGCACGGCCATGTAAACACCGGCAAAAAACCGAATATGCTCATATCCCGGATTTTAAAAACCCTGATATGATACCTGGGGTACCCCTTTCCTAACCCGAATTTGTGTCATGTAAACGCGTATCGGCATATCCCAATAGTGATTTGTGTTCTGCGCATGTTCGATTCGCAAGGAATCTTGGTCTTTTGAGTAGAGGAACTTCTCGGTGCATAAAAAAACCCGTGTGCAGTATACCGGAAGTAAACATGGCGAGACGCAGCACAGCACTTTTGGAGCCAGGTCAGTACCAGCAGCAAAGGCGATCGCTATCTGCCCCAAACTATTCATTATCCGCGTGCTGCTGCTGTTGTTGTTGTCTTTGGATACAGGAAGAAGAAGAATCGGAAATGACGCATATTGTGTCTTAAGGTTGTCCGTACGTCCAGACGCTAACCCTGCGGGTTATTCCTAATGTTTCAGAAACCCGAATAGTGACCTTAACCCGACCATAACCCGAATATTGGCTGCATGTAAACGTAGTCAATGTTAAAACCAGTTGTGTTGCTTAATATTTGTATTTTATATTTTCTAAACAGGATTCTTTTGAAACGGTATAAATGTCTTTAATGTAACTTTATCAATTTAATGTTTTCTTGCTGAAAAAAAAAGTTAATTAAAAAAAGTACTGACCACAAACTTGTAGTGTTAATTGTTTGTTTTCTTTTCATATTAATTAACATAAGCCTAGGCCTATGTCTACGCTTCACAGCAACCTATTTTTGAATCAAGTTGTGGTACCGTCTGTGGTATTTTAGGGGCCAGCTGACATTTTCGGATGCCTCTCAGACCCCTGGATTCTGTTCAATTTTTTTGTGCTCTCGAGGTTTTTTTGAACCAAGAACACAAGCTGTGTGAATGACACCTTACCAGGAGCAGTAGTACAGAATGAGTACAGGCCTAAGTGTTGTTTGGTGAGTCGCGTTACCTGTAGTAGCAGCTGGGACTAATTTCGATGGGCAAAAACATGAAGGTGGGATGTCAAAGCTTATATTCACAAATAGCCATAATAAGTCCATATGTGATTAACTGCATTTTTATAAATCAAAATTAATCACATTCAGTTGACAGCCCTAATATTTTTACTCAGGTTTTTCACATACGCTCTCTCTTAATCAAAACATAACTTCTGGAAAATATATAAATGATCAAAACACACAAAGATGCTGACACAGGCTTTCAGCAGTTCTTATCTCTGTGAGCGACAGTGTGAAAGAGCACACAGGAGGAAGTACCAGAGCACATTTCCTGTCTGTCCATGTGGCGTGTGTGCAGAGGAAGTAAAAGATGGGGAGACTATCAAATAGACACTTCTCTCAAAACTCTCCAGTTGCCAAATACAATGCAAAACCAATACAGCACACACATATACACCTCTATCAGCACTTAAAGCAAGAAGGACACACACACACTTCAGTACTCTCTGGTGTCTTCTGTCTTGAGGCCTGCAGTTATGATTGAATCATTACTCATTACTACTGCCCACAGGCATTCCCAGAATCTGTGCCCACAGAGTTTCACAAAAAAAGCTCATGTGAGCCCACTCACTGCTTGCTAGTTGATGGCTATAGCTAAATAGATATAATGTGTATACATTTATTTTCCATTGGCTCATTCGACTTCAACAATCTGTGTGTTTTGATGCATCTAACCACAATAAAATGACTGATAATGAATGCTAAAATACGCCATGTCTATATGACACAGACTAATCACGTCACCCATAGAGTGGTGCAGGTGTGACGTCATTTTGTAGGCCAAAACCAGCGTGATGCTAACTGCAGATTGGCCTACAAAGTGACGACATACCTGCACCTCTATATATCTGCACAGAATACTTATTGTGTACAAAAAACAAACAAAAATAACGACTTTATTCAACAATTTCTTCTCGTCTGTGCCAGTGTCCTACGCAGATCACGTTGTAATAACAGTGCAGCGCTCCTGGGTTCTACGTCAGAACGTCGGCTCATTATTGAGCAATGAAGTAAAAGACATGTAAAAGATTGACACAGGCGAGAAGAAAAGACACATGGACCATTTTAACGATGTCTTTACTACCTTTCTGGGCCTTGAAAGTGGTAATTAAATTGCTGTTTAATGGAGGGGTCAGAGAGCTCTCCGATTTCATCAAAAATATCTTAATTCTTGTTCTGAAGATGAACAAAGGTCTGGAGGAGGAGGACGAGGAGGAAGAGGAAGATTGTATAAATATTTAAACATGTAAAATGTAATTACTAATTTGTTGTCATACTACCAACTATAAAGAAAAAACCTTTATACCTTCTGACAGATTGAGCAGCCAATAAAGATTATAAACCATGACCTCAATAACAGCAGTATTCGCCCCCCACACTGTAGGTGACCTACCGAAAAATAGAGGCTGTTCTTATCGCCACACAACAGGCATGTCCCATGAGTCTCTGTGTGTGGCTCAGAGGTGCCCCAAGCTCCAAAAGACGGGTATATCTAACGCTCTGCAGCTGGGGCAAACCGATTTCGATTTTCAAGTGTAAATAAGCAAACACAGAAATGCAAAAAAAACAAAACAAAGACTGCAAGCGTGTGCGTATGACACTCAGGCTAACACACAAAGCAAATATGACCCTAAACATAGGGTCATCATTCTCCAGTGATGTTCTGCATGTCGGTGACAGCAGGCAGAGAGAGAGCAGCACCGCACAAAATAAATAAAAGCCTCTGGACACACTGTGCCCAGCCATGTCTGACCAATCCCTACTATTCTGTCACATCTAATCACATCCATCGGCTAGAACCAGCAGCTCCTGCAGTGCCACACTCACAACATTTACTGCACTCCATATCTTTCCTCTCCTACTTTACTTGACAGAGCAGAAGTTCATGGCAGTCTCTCAATTCTACATTCATGTGGAGTCAAAGTTACGATGGCACAAACATATGGAAAAAAGCTGCAATGTTTACGTTCACTTGAGACATAAATGTCTGTTTGCGAGAATATTTTGACATCTTTGTGTGTATTTGTCCATTCAAGTGCAAAAAGATGTGTAAGAAAAAGAATGCAGTTCAGTATCGCTCAATATTCGGTATGAGAGGCGGCTTTCTGTGCGCACATTTTGAAAAACAGCACGCGGGACTTGAATGGTTTAAAGTCATATTAAAATGCACACAAAGGAATCTATCATTTTATTTTTAGAACAAATATTCAACTCCTAAGCTTAAGTATCCGATTCCAGAATTGGAATAGATTTTTGATTCCCAACCCTACACACCCCTCCCTTCATTGCTCCGGCCCAAAATGTACAAAACCGCCGTGCAAGAGTGGGTGTATCTTTATCATAGCTGTAGCGAAAGCAAAATAATGCTTTGCAAAAAATAAAGTGAAGATGATGAAATAATGACAAGGAAAACAAAAAATTAACATAGAATACATGAGAGTATATAAAAGCACGAGTTGGTTGTTAGTCGCCAGCAGCACACCAGCTTCAGACAAACAATAACACTCAAAAGTGTCCTGTTACTATAGCTAACATTACAACTGTGTGGTTCTGTGAAACATAGCAAAACTAATAGTACTACTCACGTATGGAGCAGGAACGACACAACCTCAACATCCGTTTTCAGGCCTTCCTGCTTATGTCTCTCCAGCACTGTAAAGCTTTTCTAATATTAAAGTGGGTTCTAAAGCTCTTGCCTAATCGAAATCCTTCTTTTCCAGTGATATTTTTCTGATCTTTTCTCTTTTGTAATGTCTCTCAGCCATCTCTCTTTCTACAGTCTTTCTTCAAATCTCACTCTTGCTCACTCTCTCCTCCCTCATCATGTGTACACGCCCCTTACTGCTGATTGGCGACAAGTGTGCTGTGGTGCTCTTCTTTCAACAGCATTTCTCAGAAATCGCTTAATAAACCTTAAAGTGGCCTCTGTCGAGTGAACCAACATGAAACATTATTGACAACCCATTATACTGCCCTAATGTCCAACATTTCTGAATGAAACCATATTCAACAAGTCAAAAAAATTACTTGGGAGTTGATTTTACCAATAGGCAGTTAAATAGGCTAGGCTATATGTTGAAAATAGGGCATTTCATAACAATGCAAATCTCAATAGCCTGCATGTCAGCCAAGCAGGAAAGTTAATTCAGAGGTGGAGCCTCTGAGGGAGTAACTACATTTTGGTCCAAACTTTAAATGGGCTAGTTTTTGATTTCATGCTGACTTTAACACTCTCTCAAGGCTGTCATTCATAAGCAAATGAAGCTACAAAACTCCACCCATCCGCACTAGAATTGTGTAAGAGAGAGGCAGAAAGAGGCCAGGTAATATGAGTAGTGAGGTGTGGCTGCACTTAAGACACAGGAGAGCTCAGAGTGGATGAAACTGGTCTGGTTAAGACGAAAGCTGAGAGGGGAGCTTGAGAAGCTGCTGGCCTGCGACATCACCGCAGAGCCGAAGACTGCCTCCTGCCTATATATTCTCATATGCTCTGTATGGAGATAATAGACCTTAATGTAAAGGCAGAAGAGGGTTTAAAACAGAACAGACAATGGAAATGGAAAAGATGGTCATCCAGTGTTTTGTTGATGGACTATGATGAACCCTAGAACATTGAGAACCTTTACTTCACATTCCACCCAAGATGTACTCTTTCCAATGGGACATTGTTTAGGTCTGAAAAATAGAACTGAATTTGTGGCAGTCCACCTATAAGCTTGTATCAGGATTTGTTGGTAAGATTGTAGCTAGCAAATATAGCAATGTCACTGCCAATGTACGGCCACAATTACAAAAAAGCAAGGAAATGAGAGGAAATGAGAATGAATTTTGTTCTCAATGTTTAGCTCCATGTTACAAATACAACTGCACACAGACGCAGCTACACCAAAGTGACAGTAAATGACCTGCTTGCAACTTTGTGACAATGTTTATTATACAATGACGTATAGACCAATTTCGAGCCGACGTCACAGTTAAGTCACGCCGCTAGCTGGAGGCAAAACAAAGGGAAAACTGCAGGCGGCCAATAAAAACCAGCACAGATTCGGCTACATAAGGACCTTAAATTGTTATTATTATTATTAAATGTCATCTTGTTGTGTTGTAGGGTCAATGAAAAATGAATATGCTGTATCTGGAATTTTTATTTCTAGAAAATATTCACATTGTTAAAATTGCACCGTAGTGTCACTCTTTACATTGTCATCTTCTTGGTGCTGGCTAGGCAGAACTGCAGATCGTACCACACAAGTCTTGTACATGACCATTCATCACATAGTTCTAGGCATCTAAAGATGTATATGCCCTCAGTTTCTCTATCGGATAGGTGTAGAAGTCAGGTCACTGAACCGGAGGTAGCCTAGCGTTAACGTTAATCCTGTCAGATTGTCCATCATTGAGTGAGCGTGTAACGGCTATGGGTCGGACAATCTGGTTCCGTCCGTTAAAATTAACTTTTGCAAATAACAATCGCGGTCCTGGACAGTGCACATTAAGATAAAATCGGATTTTCTCTAGTCAATGTTAAAAAACAACCTAACAAAACTTGCATACTAACGTTAGGTAAGCGGCCAGAGGGATCGTTCTGCCACCACCTAAGCTCCGCCCACAAAAAAACGTCACCATGTTTACCAACTGAAAAGGGGTCTATTAAAGCCATGATAAAAAGGAAATAGCAACCAATAATTTCTTATGTATTCTGAAGCACATCCAAGTGCAATGGATTATTGAAAAGAAAAACAAAATAAGTTGGGACTCGGTTCTGTGTGGGTTGTTGATTGGATTTTAAGAGGAATAAATTATTAGACGTCATTTTCACTGGAATATCGAGTTATGACATTAAGATTGAACAATATGAGGTCAAAACATTTTAAAATCATGAAACATGCACAAATAAATTGTTCACAATAAGATATATGACATGTAGTTACAAAATAGATAATAGGAAAATAGGTTATAGGCCTAATATGAAATTAGAAAATCATTTCATTTCATGACGAGTTTAAAAGCGGACCATTATTTTAGTCTTCTTCAACATGCTTCACACATTAAATTTGGCATGAAACGGAAGTTGCAATAGTCTTTTCTTCCCTATTGTGACGTATTTCCGAGTGCAACGACTTCTCGAACAAGAAAAAAATGGCATTAAAATATGATTTTATTGTTGAGGTTATCGTAAAAGTTGTTTTGATTAAAGATTAGGAGGGCACATGAATGTGCAACATTCTCCAACATTCCCAAAGAAAACAACTTGACTTTATGGTATTAAAGTATAATAACAACAAAGCAACAGAAACTGTACTGATACATTAATGACTATTTTAAAGGTGGGGTAAGCGATATTTGAAAAACGCTGTTTGGAAGTTAGTCGGACCGACACACGAACAAACAACAACAAACGTGAGTAGCCAATCAGCATTAGGGGGCATATGATGGTGGAGGAAAGAGAACAAGCAAGAAGGAGATTTGAAGAAAGACTGCAGAAATAGAGATGAGACAATACAAAAGAGAAAAGCTCCTATCAATGAAAAACGAAGTTATGATCAGGAAAGAGCTTTAGGACCCAAGTTAATATTAGAAAAGCTTTCCAGGGAAGGCCTGAATAGACACGGAGGTTGGTTTGATTCCGTTCCACGTGCGAGTAACACTGGTTTTGAGTGTCATTGTTTGTCTAAAGCTGCTGTGCTGTTGGCAACGAACAACAACCTCTTGTTAGTATTTACTATTGTGAACTGAATATTCATTTTTTGTGCTTCCTTGTCATTCGTTCATCATCTGCATTTTATTTTTCGTGAAGCATTATATTGTTTTGCTTCTGCTATGATAAACGGACAACCACTCTTGGATTGCATGCGAAATGGAGGCCAGCAAGTGAGAGTCACGCTGACGACTGCTAGTTAGTGCACTTGCCTTGCATGCTGGCGATCAGGTTCCGAGACCGACTCGGAGCCGGGCGGTTAGGATTGGAGGGTGAGTTTTGGAGGCGGACTAATGAAGAGAGGGGTGTGTTTATTTGGGTTGATTTCAACAATGTCCAAAGGCGTTTTTGAAATATCGCTTACCCCACCTTTAAGTGAACACAACTAAACAAAAACACAGTGAGACCACCCAATTCAACAGCTATTATGGTCATGGTTACAATCCAAAGAAAGATATTGATATGACCAAGAACAAAAAACTGCTTTCACTTCAATTGTGCTTAATTGTCAAGTATCACTTTTGGCTCCATAGTCCCTGTGGACACATAATAGGGTAGTATGCACTGTACTAAGGTGAACCATTATGAAACAGGTGGATATGTGGAACAGTGATCATCTGTGCCATCATCATCAAAGCCGGTACACATAGATAGGTTAATCTCTCCTATATAGCACCACCTGAATATGAAACGTCAGGCTGACAGTATCAGAGCTTCTCATTAGTTCAACTCCAGGCTGGTTTTCCATTCATGCATTAGTAATGGTTTTGGTCAAAGACGCATGGCTGAATAGTGATTCGCCGGATATAAGCACAATGAGCCGTCAGGGTCTGGGCATCATTCAATTCATATGCGATAGGCTATGCTGTCAAAATAGGCAGCTTTTGACACACAGATATGGCCTTTTTTCCGGGTGACTCAGGACCGTGAAGCATGAGAAACCTGTACAACGAGACTCCTGCCGCGTACAGGTGATCAAAACATCAAACGCAAGTTATAAGGAATACTGGATTTTTTTTTTTTTTTAGATCATCTCACCTTTGGCTTCGCAGTCGGCGCAGTACTTGTTATCATCCTCTCTCAGCATTTTGGACAGAATGGCCTGATGCTGCTCGTTCAGTTTCTGAGCCTTTTCCCTCTCCGATCGAGTCGTCATCTCGGATCGTTTTCTGTCAACGTCTCTAAATAAAATCACCGGTCTTTCCCCTGATTCACTCTGTTCACTTGGATCGTTATAAATGGAAGACCATCCCCTGTGAAACGAAACTATGATGGGCTGATGGCAACAGAGCGGCGACTGGGTAGTGACTGAGCGGCGGAATATGGCCGATTGGAGGAACTGACCGGAAGCGGAAACTGAGTACAGTGGGGTGATTAAAATAGCTTTAGAATACAGTGAACAGGGAACCGGGAGACCATTTAATCAAATTTAAGTGAAATATTATTTTTATGTAATTTTAAAACTCAAACCTTTGCTTTGTGAAATCCAAATCTTGAGGCCACTGTAACTTTTGCGTCATTGGTGACGTAGGTGTTTTAGGAAGGTTGGGCTCTGACAGCCAGTTTGATGTGAAAGGTGGAGTTATGATTTTGTGTAAATCATTGCTAAGGTAACGTAATATGTTGTAATTTGTTTAAAACCTGATGAATAGACTATCGTTTACTTCGGCAAAAGCTAATAACTGGGTAACATTATAAGTTTGCAACCCTGTATGCAAAAGCATGTCTAATTTTAAACCCTGACAGAAGCTTAATAAATAATAATACAACTATTACGAATTAAACCTTAAACACTACATTCTGAAATCATGCCAATTTCTAACAACAAATTTTGACAAATAAAACGTTAAAACTTTAAATAAACATAACAATTACCTAGGAAAAAAAACTTTTGAATAAAAAGTATTACATTTTAATTATTACATTTGGACACAATGTGTTCACTTTCTCTCTCTCTCACACACACACACACACACACACACACACACACACGTATATTTGTGGCAATAGTCAATACATTATATGGGTCAAAAATTATCGATTTTTCTTTAATGCCAAAAATCATTAGGATATTAAGTAAACATCAATTAAAGTTCCATGAAGATATTTTGTAAATGTCCTATCCTAAATACATAAAACATTTATTTGTTTGAGTGAATGCAGCACAATCGCGAACATAAATGGACAACTTTAAAGGCGATTTTCTCAATGTTTCTGTTCTGTTCAAATGTTTGTTTGTTTTTTTGCACCCTCAGATTCCAGATTTTCAAAAAGTTGTATCTTGGCCAAATATTGTCCTATCCTAACAAACCATGCATCAATGCAAAGCTTATTTATTCAGCTTTCATGATGTATAAATCTCAATTTCAAAAAATGTGCCCATGTGACTGGCTTTGTGGTGCAGGGTCACATCCATTCATTATATATATATATATATATATATATATATATATATATATATATATATATGGGGTGTAACAATATATAGTCTCAATATATCGCAATACAAAAATGCAACATGTATTGTGGATAGAGACAATATGTATTTGGAAATTTCACCCAAAATCAAATTACTGTGTGAGAAAAAAGTTTTCACATTTTTTTTTTTTGTATATAATTTAGGTATTATATTTGTGTAAAAAGTGGCCTACATTATTTGAGTTCAAGCATATTAATCTGAAATAATTCTGTATTTTCAGCTTCAGAATAATGATCATTTCTATCCTGGTGTCACCATTTTCCTGTGCATTGGGTTACCAGCACCAAGTTTACACTTACAATGTAATATCAAATGTAGCATTTTAATCAACAGTACATTTTTTGTTAACCTTTTACCATATGTCTTAGAGTATCGCAAAAATATCATATTGTGAGTTCAGTATCATGATATGTATCGAAAAGTTACACCCCTAATAATTATATTATATATACACACACACACACACATACACACACACACAGAGATTCTTATCAAAATGCCAGTGAAAGACTACACAGATCCATTCAAGTAGTTACTACTTTTGCACACTGCATACTACTACATAGCAGGCCCATACAATCAGGGGAGACGTACATAATTTCTGGTTCAGAAATTATCTTATTTATATCTGTATACAGAATTAGTGATTACATTCAAATGACTCAAATGGTAAAATAAATAAATCTGAGTATTTTAACAGGCCAAAACTAAAAATCAATACAACGACCCTTCCTTTCCCAGTCACCATATCGTGTAGGTTCAGGGCCTCTGGGGCCACCTTTCTCCTTAGTTTCTGGATTCACGTCATCTGGAAATCCTGTTAAAGGAGAAATTTAACCAATTAAACAAACGTTTTGTGTCATAATTAATTATACACTTTAAATATGTCATCTGATTTAAAGCATCTGTGAAATAGACAAGTATTTTTTTGAAAAGAAAGAAAGTTCAAGACACAGTTCCTATCCTTCCCTATAGCCTAGATGCTGTCTGTCCTTTATGTAATTTATTCAACGATTATAATATAACTGTATAACAGAGATGACTTGTGTTCTTACTTTTAAGGACTTCTTTAGATTTGGACTCATTTTCGTCCATGTCAAAGCGTCCTTGGGGCGTTTTTGCTTTCTTTAAAGGTTCTTTATCTTTGGTCACCCCAACAGATGCATATCCTGCTGTCCTATGAAAAGCTGTAGGGGACAGCAGTGTGATATTTCAACAAATATGTCGATGTTCGTAAGACTCCAACACGATTCTCAGTAATCATTACAAAGAAGGTTGAAAATTATATAGATTAATGTGATATAAGTACAATTAGACGCATATTGGGCATGCAAGCATCCAAATAAACACTCACCAGGATAAGTCGACTCTAAAAACAATCCTCTTTTAACAAACCCTCTAGCTGTCGTACAGCAAACATGTAAAAGAGACATCTTGCGTTGAATGCTGTACTGTCGTGAACGTTTCCCTTGTCGCTGCAGAAAATTACACAACTGAAGGATATTTAGACGACGGAAAATGACGTATCTTGCGTCATCTTTTAGGGACACTAAATACACTCGAAATGGTGGAGGCGGCGCTAAAGAAGTGCAGAATCTGTTATGCACATTGTATCTGCTTTGCATGCATTTTTTCCTCTATGATTTTTTCCCAAAGCGATACTACGAAATAATACAATGATTCCTGTGAGACAGGGAAATTAATTACCATTAAGTTACAGAACATACTCAAACAGTACAAAATTACCTTTTGTGATGATACCCAGCTATTAAATCGTTTTTAAGGTCTGATTGCAAAACAAATATAGCAAACAAATAGCAACAAATATAAATGGACATTTTATGAATCGTATACAGTAAAATTATATGATGTAATGTTACGCGATTTTTTTCTTAAAGGGATACAGTTTTCATTTTTGAGTGAATTAAGCCTATATCCCTTTAATTGCGTTGTAATACAAAAATAACAACAACAAAAAACGTGCTGCGTCATGCAAGGCTACATTGAATCAAATCTGCAACTGTTTAGAAATTGATAAGCCTATTCCATGTACCCACATAAAAATAATACAAAACAATCTCTTTTCTTATAACCTATGCCTACCTAATTGTAATTTGCATAGCCTATCAATTAGCCTACATCTCAGACATTATAACGTGTAGCCTACATTACAATATTAAAATAATACGGGAATCTAAACGAATCCTGTAGGATATGCTTAATGTTCCTCGTTATTTCTTACAATTGTAAATTAAGCAAAGTGCACTAAAGCAGTTGGTTATAATAGCCTCAATTTCTAATTATTTACCATAGAGTTGGCATAGCCTTAGCATATTGTGAGAATATCTATAGGCTATTGATTCCCGATGCAGTTGCTTTCTCATGAGTGTTAATTTACGTTATCTCACGTTGCAACGCGGCATGTTTACATCCCAAACATAGCAACAGATCGTTACGGATATATTTGTCCTAAAAAGGCAAGGTCTCCAGAAGATTATATCCCAGATATGAAGATAATGTGGGAAATGCTGCCAGGAAATTGAGATAGGCCTACGCCGTACGCAATATTGAGACACGTCACGTCACATTAAAAAAAAAATTAAAAAAAAAATTACGATATTTATATGTAAAAGTGGGCCTATAGAGTTAAACTTATCATCGCATTGTCATTATTTCCAGCCCACCACGTGGTATGAATGAGATATTTTACCGTAGCCCATGTTACCGTTATAACAGTTAGTTAAATGTCCCATGTTTCTGCGCTAAATGACTTCCATCTCTTAACATTCTGGAAGGTTTTAAGCGACACATTATGCGATTTCGGAAGAGATGATGAAAAGTAACGTTAGGCCTATTGGATAAGCTTCTGCTTAGTTTCAGGCCGTCACATCTGCACATCGTTAATATCACAAACATGCACTCTCTAGGCTATTCTCCAATGCACATTTATCATGCAGCCAAAACTGTCATTCACTTTGATGAGAGATTCACAAAAAGACAAGCCCTGTGAGGTGTTGCTATGGTTACTCAACAAGAAGCGCTAAACAAATCGAACAGTTAGAAAAAGATCCAGGCTGAGACATGACAGATATTTAATTCATATCAAGCTATAATAAAATATAGATTTTATAGGTCACGCCATCTTCGATGAAAATAAAGGACAAATAAAAACATTGTATCACATAAGCTTATATTTCAATATAAAAGAAAGCATACAGTGCTACCAAGGAGATGCCTTGAGAAACCGTTGGATGCGTAAAATGTAGCCTCGAAAGGCCCAAGTTAACGTTAGCATAGACGTGTAACGTTAGCTACAGGTGTTAGGCTACTGAACATTGATATTTCGGCGTTGTCTCTCCAGTAGGCTAGTTTAGTTAGAGCCTATTTGAACAAATAAATGGCTGCTTCTGCAGGTTCCCGAGAACATATCCAGAAAGCTAAAAACATAAATGCACTAGCCTACAAATAATGTTAAAATAATTAGCCTACGTATATGACAACGAATATTTTTTCTGGAAAGTTGCAACAACATATTTCTCCAAATCAAGTGCTTTAATTTATATCACGCTTCCGTCTTCACAGGCTACGGTAAAAAAATAAAATAAGTCTCACTTAGTTAGGCTATCACAAGCATGAAGAATGAAAGCCGACCCATGAATGTAGACTCATGGGCCATTTTACCTGTAGCCTATTGTTTAATCCACAAGACGAATTTTTTGAAAGTGTTAACAAACGTGCAAAAATGCAATCCCTCTATGCAAGCGTATATTATAGGAAAGAAAAAAAGATAGCCTATCTAAAAATGAATTGGTAACACTTTATAATAACTGTTCATATTCATAAAATTATGTTCATCAGCTCATTAGCTGATTACAATTGGAAACAGTTTGTTCAATAGTGAGAATTAATCTTGATCTATTCTTATTCCTCCAAGAAGCCTATGAAGTTAAGAACGTTCGTTGTTTTTACATGCCTTTCGCAAAAGTACACATTAGAATTCAGGATGATTGGGACACCATTTCATCTCAATGGCAAAAGTGTCCCACTCACCCTGAATTCAGCCCTACACAACCCTATATGGTTTAATAAACGTCATTATGGCAAGGACGTCCGTAAGTATACGCACGACTTTCGTTTTAACTCTGTGAATAAAGAGGTGCAAGCTTTTCAGTCTTCTAGCGAGGCCATTGTATGCTATCTGTGTTTAATCCTGGCAATGACAACAAGGATAGCCTCTTAATACGATGCTTACCGTATTTCCAGGCTATAGCAGAGGTTGCGTTATTCACCAATCAAGCAGTGGTCTGCTTTTTTCTCAAAGTAGTAGCAAAATCCCCAGTGTTAAATGAACTCTCCTGGTGTACATATAGATCCGTGGACAAATCCGTGTTTCCATATGTACACCAGGAGAGTTCATTTAACACTGGGGATTTTGCTGATATGTGCTTTCATAATGGTGACAGTAATGCATTGTGCAAGATTCTGACTCTGATGTGTAAAGATATCGATTAGCAAATCTGGGCAATTAATTTTTTCAGCTGTCACGATGTTTTCCTATCGTCAGTAATACTTTATGCAGTGGATGGTGTAGCTTTAATTGCAAGATAATTTGATAAGGCTTCTATTAAGTTTAGTTCTAATTTTGGGAAAAGCTAAACATTTTAATTGCAGGCCGACTTAATTAGGCCTACTATGCTTTTAGGAGCCCATCATTTTACGAAGATTCGTACGTTCATTTCTATGTGTTAGCCTATTTTATTTATAATATTTTGAGACTTATTAATAGCTAAAAGTTATTAACGTGTTACCACAAACGTTATGCTATTGAAGTATACAAATTAAAAAATGAATTTTTGAGGTACGAAATATGATATGTTCTGCATATTGTTCGTTGCATTTTGAAAACGAAAAGATAAAATCATTAAAAACAAAAAAACAGATTATTCTGCAAAACTGTAACGGGGAGCATCAAGTAGCCAATTTTTTTTTTTTTTTACAAGTTGCATATTACAAATGAAAGACTAATTTTACATTAAAAGAAGAAAGTAATCTGATGTTGAGATATTCCTCTGTACATCCCACGTCCATAAAAGTTTGTCCATCTCAATCAGTGTTGGGAACGCTACTGATTTTCCCCGTGTTCTCAGTCCAGGGCTGGAGGTTCTGAAGTGCGAACAGAGAGCTGTTGTGAAGGCAGATTGGGTCCGGAGTAACAGGTTGGTTTATAGTCTTCTGAAAAGCTTCTTGCTGAAGTTGCATAAGAATTCGATTCGCTTGTTGTCGCTCTGCTTCTCTCTCCTCTGCTGTCTGCCGCCTGTGTGGATGTGGAACACAGGAGTCATTTAGTCGCGGATTCCAGTCATTATTATAGCTGTTTTAGTAAGTGCTTGGCTAAATTGTAAATTTAACCAAAGAATACGAACATAGGATCTACAAAGAATATATATAGGCAATATATATATATATATATATATATATATATATATATATATATATATATATATATATAAAATGTTATCACTCTTGTTAATTTGGCCTACCTCACGTGGATTTCTCAAAATAATTCTGACAGTCCACATGGTCTCAATCGCACCCTTTTATTTCTTTATCCATAAACGTTCCCATTTGCACATTATTTTTGGCCTATGTATTCATTGGAAATTTAATATTTTATATAATATATGAATATCATTCAATATAAATTACATTTCAGGTTCTCAGATGTCAGTGGCGAACGCTTATTTATAAATAATTTGTGTTATAGCCTAGAACAAAGAACAAGAAATCATAGAACAAGAAATCATCATAACATCAATTATCCAGCCTCAGCAGTTAATTAACGTTCGAGCACAAATAAGACTTTAGAGCGACATTTGGTTACTAAATCAGAACATAATTTCTGTCATTTTCAGGTCTGTTTCTAAGAAGTTCTAGGTCTAAAAGAATGTATAAAATAGTAAGAGCTGGAGATAAAAAAATGCATTAAAAGTCCATAATTAAGTCTTGAGAAAGAAAAAGGACACATTCAATTGATGATCATTCAAATTTAAATGGATCAAATTCAATATTTACTGATGTACTGATTGGATTGCTTGATATTGAGTGAACTGCATGAACAGGCCTTACAAACCACCCATGGAATGCATTATGGAACTGACCCAACTGACCTCATGGCATAGGATGCTTTAAAAACAAAATACTCAACTGAGTTTAGTGGTTAGACGAAAAAGAATGGATTACATGCGAGTGTAAAACCATGATTAGATCACAAAAGCTCACCTCCATTTCGTTCTTCTGTTCTGGAACCATGTTTTGACCTGCGCATCAGTCATTTTAAGTGCTTTTGCTAAGGCTGCCCTCTCAGCTGACGCCAGATACTTCTGACGGTGGAAGCGTTTCTCCAGCTCACAGATCTGGAGGCGCGTGAACGACGTCCGGGGCTTCTTCTTCTTCGGAGGGGTTCGGTTCTGATACGGGTGACCTATACGGCGTGTTACAGTGAACGGTGAGAGGGCCACTATATTGAGAGACAGATTGAAAGCAAGCGGAAGAAATCAGCAAAACGCCAGAGCCAAGCAGTGAATGAAGCAAATGAGACTTCCAGAGGAGAAAGGCGACTTTTGTCCTTTACAAAAAAAACATGCAAAAATCACGAAATGTAGGCTATCGAATAAATTCAGCCTAGCAAGCAGACAGGGATATATGTTTTTGCCATTTCCTCATGAAGACGTGTGTTAAATGTAAGAAAACACTGTAAAAATGTTTTGTCAAAAAAAAAAAAAAAAATTGGCGCATTTAAATTGGGCTAAGTGATTTTATCAGGATCAAAAATATAATTATTTAATTTGCCTGAATCAAAGAAGGTTAAGTCAATAGCTCATTAGGGTAACAACTGCACAATTTCCAGTGTGTAATTATTTTACGTAATAATGCTAAAACAATAGTGGCCATGTAGAATAATTACGGGCGTTATAAATCCACATTAGCATCGACTATCGACACGTTTATATAGACTATTGATATAGGCTACGTCCCCTTAGGGGAAACAATTTGTGGATAATATTTTTCTGTGGCCTATTGGATTAAATTTGCAATAGCTGATAATATTTGTAGAAATGCTCTTTTATTAATTCGCGAGACCAGTGGCTTACTAAACTTATACCGAGTAGGCCTATTTTTATATCGAAAGCTCTAAAATATCCTTGCTGTCAGAAATATTGTAGCTAAAAATTTAATTGAGGGACTCTAACAATGAAGTCATGATACATTACATTAATCCATGAATTTGCTGCGTGATCAAATCATGCGTGACCTAATTGCTTCCTTAAAATTTTAAGAAAAAAATTGTGACAAAGTTACAACCTGCAATACGTCAAGTTTTTCGACCGCTTTGAGTAGCCTACTGAAATTGTTAGAACTTGATGAAAACATTTTACCGTGTCTATTTTCGAGTAAGAGCGAAAAATCCAATGAAGCATAAACACCACTGAGAGTTCAGAGTGATTTCTATTACCTGTAAATCTCTCTTTGGTATATCTCCTGTTACTCTCCATCCATGGAAACGTTAATCCCGTGAGATTGTTAATGGTGCCCATGCTTCCCATACTTGGCACCGTGGTAGCGCTGGTGGGAATGGACGAGTGAACGCTGCTCAGCGGGCGGTGCGCTGGAACTCGGATCACTCCCGAAGAATTAAGGCAATTCCCGTTAACATTCGCACCCAAGTTCATGTTGTACGAGCCGTTGAGGGAACCAACGCTGCACGAGTTTCCATTGTATCCAGCCGAGTTATTGACGCCGTAGTTGCCAGTCATGGTATTGTAGGCTGTGCTGACTATGCAGCCCAAACCGTAGTCCATGTCATGCATTCTGGGGTTTGAGATCATGCAGCTCCCCTGGTCTGCATTGTTAAGAATCTGATCGATCCCAAAACTGATGGTGTCTGCGTGCGTCTGGTGGAGATGCGCTCCCATATGATCCATGGTGTGGAGAGGCGCGCGCTCCTGCGAGCCTACAGGATCCTCCACGTCACCCCAGTTATCATACAGCAAATAAAACGCAGTTTAGTCCAGTTTGTCGTTATCTAATAGCGTTGACTGCATGTGTGAGAAAGACTGAACTGGACGATTGTCTTTTTTACTGCCTCCCTTTACCCTTATAGCTATAGCCAGCCGGATGGAGCCACGGGAACATCAATCAAAATGCCAAAGAGGCTGGGTAAAATTAAGCCTCCAATTCTGGGGTGAGAGACCCAATTGGCTAAAGAATCCACGACGATTCTGTTCAATGAAACTCACTGGAATTCCCTCTTCAGCACAGGGCAACTCAAAAGAGAACTCTTATTAAACCAAAACACAGGCGATTAAAAAAAAAACCGTGAAAAGAAAAAAAACATTTAAATTTACATTAGCTTGGCTATGCAGTCTATATTGCTGAGAAATGTTGTCTTTGGATACTTTTAATACTTGCGAAGAGTCCCTTTCACAACAGACCATGAACTCTTAGATTTCAAATGAATTACAGTGGGTTTTCAGTATTTTAGAGACTGAAAAATCACACAACATAAGCAAAACCATACTGTCAACGATATTACATTACATTGTGAAATTAAATCTGAATAAAGCAATCATTCTGACTTATCTGACTGTCTTATTCATCAAAAATGGATGATTATTTAGATTGCAACAAGATAAATAAATTCTAAGGAAATTCTGGATGAAACTATTTAAAATGATTTATTTTAAATGTTAGCTAGGACAGAATTTATCCACATTCATTTGGCAAGATGTATTGATCCGTTGGTTGCAGTGTGTTCTTAACTTATGTTTTAATTATTAATTTGATTTTGTATGCATTAATCTTTCTAAATCAGACAATAACAAAATAAATAAGCGATATTAGACGGAAAGCAAACACTTTCAGGTTATCGATTCCTTCTGGAAGAAAGGAGGTGATTATTTAACGTATAAGATGCATTTAAGTATTAATATTTGATGGGGCTCCAGATTAATGCTGGCCAAATGACCAACATGAATGTTTAATGAAGTACAATGCTGTAGCACTATATTTTCGCTAAAATTGTCATTGTTTTGTGATGTAGAATTAATTATAACTTTTTAAGTGTGGTGCTTAAAAATACATCATTAATGTGCTGCATCTGGTAAACGATTGATTTCCCTTACATAAAAAAAGAAGAAAAAAAGTTAAGTGCTTGAGTCATTTTGGGACGATACATTTATGTGATTATTATAGCCTAGTATCAACATATTAAGGTCCACTTGAAAAGTGTAATTTATTGCGCGCGTCTATGATGCACTTCATTCCTCTGGTGCAAATTAATGTATAATCGAAATGATTACATCCAATTTAAGCCGTCTGTCACAATTCTGTTTTTGAATTACCAGATATTATAGATTGCATTTTAAAGGAATTTCCGAATTATATTTTAAAGGTGTGTGATTTGTTGATGTTGTCTCTCTTTGCTTAAATTGTTAACGTTCTCGTTTAGTTCTGAAACGTGTTAAAGGTTTGATATAATTTTTTAAAAATATATATAATATGAACCGAACCTTTTATTTTGGCTTCCTCAGAGAAGACCCCAGCATCACGTGAGGCCTAGTTTCTTCCCGATTTACCAGCACGTTGGAACTGTCTGTGGTGCGTCAGTCTACCTGTGTAATGCTCGACATCTGATCCATCGGCGCTCACTGGCGCCACTTCCATCAGCTGCATCTCTAAGCGCACAGCCCTGCTGCTGACAGCTTCAAGTACATCTACATTCATGCAGCATTCTCATCAAGACATGACAACAAGCTTCATTTACACCTCATATTTAAGTAATCTTCCTATATTCAAAATATTGTATCTGCATTCTGCCAACAGCATCCTTCTAAAAATGAAAACAGAAATGTAGCAGCATCAGATTGGTTTTTCAATCAGCTCACTATAGCTGTATCATAAATACAATTACAGAGACAGATAGCCTATGTAAATATATCTTCTGTATATATTGAAGTTCATCTTGAAATGTCTAAAGGCTATAACTCTATAAACAGCATGACCAAAATAAATACTCATTGATGTCAAAATTATCTCATATCTATTATGCAGTCCTCTTTAAAATTGCCAGGTAAATCTATTAAGCAGCTATTCATTGGACATTTGAACCTCAACATTTCGGCCCACTGTAGAATTACAGTTCTCAGTTCTGTGATAATGGAAATGGGTTTGTATTTTTGGAGGACAGAAGGTCAGGTTCACTGTCTTTAACCTCTGAAATAGATTGATGAACTTGGCAAATACAGCTTCTTATTGCATTATGTCAAAGGGGAAAGGACTGGGCTTTTTCTTTTTCTTTTTTGGCCAGTATTGTTAAAAAGGAAATACGAGGAAAAAGCATGCATTATTTAAACCACATGAAAAATATACAATACACCATAAAACGTTTAAATACATCTAAAACAAGTAAGCAACAAAAAGCTTTCTTTCTCTAAATATGGTTTCTAGGGTTTTTGATCTATGATTTGAAGTGATGGTATGAAGCCACGTCAGCTCCTCAAGGGAGTGTGCAAGCAAAGTCTCTTTTAAATGTGAAAGGATCCGCATAAGGTGGGACAGAATATGTCTGCTGAAAGCAAACTGGAATGATGACCAAGCACCAGTTAACAATTGTCCAGATCAGTTGCTGAGGTGCTGAGGGACAGGACATCCATTAACTTGTTGTGTCTCCCATGCTAATGACTTGTTTTACTGGATAATGTGTCTGTCAAAACCTAGTATGGAGAATTATTTGACAAATCGCCCATCATTACAATATTTCCTACAGTCGAGATAGAAACTAAATGCTTTTGCAATGCGATGATAACTTGACTAATGTTGACCCATTTTGCAAGTGAATAAGGCAAATTATTAAACTGGTTGTTTGCCACTACACCAAATTTAAGAAGTCAAAACAAGGTTATGTTATGACTGTTATTATTTGATGAAAGATGTCATATTATATGTCTGAACAATGTTCTTTAATGAGGTTATTAAATCATTATCACCGCTAATCAATAATAATTTCTGCACGATCTTAGGATGCATATTATAAGTGTTGTTGGTAATACAATATAATGCAATTTGTGTGTGTAATAACTTGGCAAAGCTATACCATTAAACATTAAGGTCAATTTAGCCACTGTGGCATTTAGTATTACAACAAAAGTTGTGTTGGAGATTGTATATGTGGTCTCTTAAAATATAAACTATCTCGACCACTTTCACACTCCACAACTTACAAACTAGAAAACACAGCCCTTCATAATGCTTATTGCTGGAGGCGTACAGATCGCTCACAGGTTGAATCGGAGTACAGATTTATTGTTTGAATCCCCACTCCCACAAACACATGGGAAGTCTCATTTCATACGGCAGGCACCATGTGGATTCACTCCGTGGTCTAATAGTGGACTTGACACCCATGACAGCGGAAGTCACTGGATGGTGCGTCTGTCCTCTTGAGTGTTGGTGCATCCTGTCGCCTGTTTTATTTAAGGGAGGCTGTTGAAGCCGGCCGTACTTCCCTTTTCCATCCTGAACGCAGTAGCCCAGCTGGGACCTGTTTACTTCACAGAGATGGATGGACTCATCCCACCAGCTACTGGTCATTACGTGTGAGATCAACACTATTGCTCCCCCTCCCAAGCTCCACGGACCAAACGGAAGAAAAAAAACTCTTCTCTAGATGTCAGTCTGTACCATTAGCTGCTAGATTGCCAAAGTGAATATCCATAGTAACTAAGCATATTTTGATTTTAAAAACATCAGATGTCTCCCTCTTGTATGATTTGAACTGTTTCATATTATTACCTCAACAGATGAAAATGTAGCCTACTTACAGGGATAGTTCACCCATAAATGGAAATTCTGTCATTATTTACTCACCCTCATGTTATTCTAAATCTGTATGCATTTCTTTCTTCTACAGAACACAAGAGATTCTGAAAAGATTTGTTTTAGTTTCTACAATGAAAATCATTCATTGTTTGATACCCCAGTAACATTCATTGTTTTGAATAAAACAGTTTTCAAAATATTTACATTTAATGTCTTCAAAAATACTTTAATTTGACCAAATATTTTCAACATAATCACTTTTGGGTGAGCTATCCCTTTAAATACTTAAACATATTTTATAAAAAATAAAGAAAAATGAAAGAAAGCAGCATTATAGAGAAAAGCTGAAGAGCAAGTAGAAAATTAGTTTTTTTAAAAAGGAGGAAGAATAAAGAAATGAGCACAGGAGAGGGAAATGCATGTGGGAAAAGAATAGATATTAATCCAGCAATTTTACAATAAGCAGGGAGGGCATCATTAATCAAAGTTACATATTATATGTGACCTAATTTTTTCTTTTTCATTATCTTCATTATATTCCAAACACTGCAGCATCTACTCTGAATACTTAAAGATATTCATACATATATTCATGATCACATTGTGGGAAAAGCAGGCAATATTTTTTCATTAAATCCCTGACTGCAATATCTACATGTATATGTATCGAAATGTTGAAAGATCAGGGAGTTATCCAAACAATGCCATTAATTTCCTTTATTATCAACAGCACAGCACGAGAGGCAACCAGAGGCATCATAATCTGTCATCACACGGTGCCTTCAACAGGTAGGCTGTTTCTGTGTTTATCTTTTCCTCCTTGTTCCCTCTCCCCTTGTCCCAATTATGCAGCTTGCTACACCATAACAAACAGGTCCACCAGCCCAAACCTACAAGCCAGAAACACAGCCACAGACTAGCTGGTGCCTGCACAGGCCTCGGGGGCTTCAGCTCACACCTAATGATCTGCTTTGACGGAAAGAGGCTGTGGGCCAGAGCTTAGCATCTCCCATGATACCCCATCCCCCTCACAAACAGCAAGGTATGTGGCATCAGCTGATACACTGACGGTATGTTTACACGACAACGAAAGTTTTTCGCATACAGATAGACAATGTTGTCAAAACGATTCCCGTTCACACGGATAAGCGAAAACGACTAGAAATCCTGTATTGTTTAAGCCAGGCCAGTAGTCGGCGATGTCACTTTGTAAAGAAACACTATGCATCTATAGACTGAACACGTAATACGAATGACGTCACCGTTTGCACAAATTTCGCGTTCTTGTAGTTTACAATAACGGTACCATTTTCAAAAACTTCCACTTTCAAACTAATATTTAAAAGTTTGCATTTCAGGCCCTAAAAACGCTGTTGTCGTGTAAATGAACGGCCGAAATGCATAAAAAGTATTTAGTTTTTAGTTGAAAACATTGTGTAAACAGCCTCGTATTTAAGTCTGACATTGACCCTTCCTTCAAAATTCCTTTAAAAAAACAAAAATGTTGATATTCTTGGCGATGTATTCTGTCTATCTATGTATTCTGCTCTAATATCATCATAAAGCACAAAGGAGTAATTATGAATGTCTTTATATTTTTCACAGTTCAATCGCAGACTATTAGACGGCTCAGAAAAGAAAACAGACTGAAATGCATACGAGACATTTATCTAAGCCTTACAGCGTGGTGGGACAGACATCACTCTCAGGGGTCAAAGGTCATCTCTAATTGGGTGGAGAAAAGAAAACAAGCACTCTTTCAGGGTGGTAGATCTAAGGAGGGCTATCACAACAACTCAAAACAGAGGGGACTAAACCTTCAATAACTGTTTCAATCATAGAGTACTTCATGAAGTCAATAATGGTGAATGGGAGCATCTGTAAAAATCTTTACACTTTCCTTCGAAACTCACAGACTACTACATTTATATGTGCCAAAAATAATTGTACCTTTAACAGTAGTTTAACAAATTTTAACAGAATAAAGAAATACTTTCCATGACAATACTATTAATATTAATGAACAGTTTTCTTTTTTATATGGTAACAGTTAATGGAGTTGTCTAGAAAAAATGTTTAAACATACAAATGCCCTGTGTAGATGAAATTGGGCATGAAAGGACGGTAAGGAAGCTGTCTTCCATTATGAATCATAAATCTCACGTATCTCGCATATTTTCATAAATCTCTATATTTAGCTCATTTAGTAATAGACTTATTTATCCACATTGCCCAAAAAGAGATTTAGAAAGTATTTTCTTCCATCTGGCTCTATAATCAAAGTTGATCATGATTTGTTGTATACTGTGTCATGGTTTATGAAAACAACCAGTGATAATGATTTTTTTACCATCAACCTTGACATAAAACAGTTATATAAAGACATCAAACTTTAGAAGACATATTCATATATATATATATATATATATATATATATAATTTATTTTTTTCTGTTGTTGAAAAAGTGAAGCTATTGCACTTCTTTGTCTCATGAACAGAGAACTTTGAGCATGTGTTGAGTATGTTTCATCCCACTGACTTATTTGTGACAATTGTTACAAATACTCTTAGTCTCTCCTACGGAAACCTTAATCTAGAACTAAGTTACATCTTTAAAAAAGTTCAAATAACCCCCCCAAATAATAAGTTCTTGAATGTTGCTATTCTTATATGCCAGTAAATTTGATTTATGTTTTACTTTGACTCATGGTACAAAGTTTCTCTAGTGAACACTCCTGAGTATCATCTCAAGCTTCATACCATATTGAGCTTTATCTCATTCATGTTGACTCCACCAGACACAGGGGCTCAACTCTGTAGTATGAAAGCCATAAATATCAGAGCGCCAGCAACCAAGCACATTATATTGATGACTCCATCCAAGCAAAATGGAAAGCTGTAGACATGTGCTAACTTGGGTCTTGTGGGATTATGGAAAATCATTCTTTCCCATCCCACAATCAATGTGTGGTGCTTTCTGAAATGTTGAGCTTTTGCATTCAGTGGCTCAAACTCTAACATACCTCTGTGATTCTGTTTCCTGAATAATACACACTTCCAAAAACAGCAGCCATACATCTTGGAAATAGATTTTTCTCTGCATACTGCAACCCTGGAAAAGAGAAAAAAGTGACATGATGAATTAGGTTACATAAATGTCTATCCATAAGCAATACAGATGCATTCATCTTGCACTTTAACTTTTTATTTATTGGAGATAGCACTTATTTAGTCAAGAAGAAGCTGGGAGAGAGTTATGCTCCCTTTAGCTGGGTAATGGTCAGAGGCAGGTTGACATCCTTCAGCCCAGTAAACAGTGTCAGGTCCTAACATTGCGCAGGCGCCACTCGTCGGCCTTACGGGGGAAACGCACTCTTCATTCAACATGTCAACATGACCCATGATAGCTGCGTAACCACCGCCAGCAGCCCCCTCGGAAGAGAAGGGGGCAGGGCAGGGGACAACAATAATGATGATGAGCTGCTTTTGTTGGCTTTAATTGAACAAACTTTTAGTACATCCCCAAAAAACAACAAAGCAGTCAATTGGGTAGCAATTAAAACGGACTCATGTTGGGAAGTCATACTTGCTTACAACAACTGCCTTTCCCACTGACAGGCCGATGATTGATTACAGGGCCCGGGTCGTCTTTTATAACGCGATAAGCCAAATTAAACCCTTGACTGCGGGGGCCCATCTGAGGTCTGGCTGGGCAAATTAAATCTCCTGCACTGATGTCTTTCTCTTCCTCTCATTCTCTTTTCTCCTCTTTCCCACCCTTCTTTCCTCCGTCTAGCTCTTTGTATGTCATACCAACAGACACTATATCACTCGAAAAACGAGAGCGAGGAAAATAAAGGAAACAAAACATGGCACAAATGGCCTCAATCTCTCAAGCGGCTCTCTGGGGACCGGCATGCCAGGTGATCTGCAGCAGCAGGAGAGCTGAGGACATTAAGACATATTAAACGTACTAAAGACTTAATGAAGTTCAGGCAAGCAGTGCCACAGTTGACTTTATTAGTTTACACCAGATTAATGGGGATAATCATTTAAGTGATGGAGATGGATTACCCTCTGCAAGATGCTCCTTGGCTCGGGCCGGCCCAGCCACAGACTGACGAGACTCCATAGCCAGAGCCAGAACCAAGATTGAGAGATGCGAAAAGTAAGCCAGAAGTGAAATGCTTCATTCCGCCTCGCAATAAACTACAGGGCTGACGCTGCAAAAAAAAAAAGTGTGACAAAATGTTAGTGTAACAAAAAACACAAATAAAACTGTTTGGGGAGTGCAGCAATTTAGCCTTCACGATTGATCAGCAATTTCAGCAATATCAATATACGTGTATAGCGTCCTCAATAATACAGCTGTACAGAGATTAAGGTCTAACCAATTCTCATGAGGAGGAGTAAGAATTTGTACAAGATGGCGGAATTGTAAGAAATTGTACAAATGCATGATCTAGCCAGAAAGCCCAATAAGTCATGAAAAATAATTGGTTAAAACAATTAAATTGCATAACATTGAAAGAAAAAAAATAAATGATAGGAATTAAGGGAGATTTCTCTTGATCTGTGAAAAATAAGACATGGGTAGCATATCTACCAAAAGAAAATGCATCTTGAGATGGATGATCTTTAAAAATTGACAACCATTTAAAAGTTTAGAGTCGGTAAGATGTTCTAATGTTTTAGAAATAAGTCTTTTATGCTCACCAAGGCTATATTTATTTGATCAAAAATACAGTAAAAACAATGATGGGAATTATTATTACAATTTAAAATAACTGTTTTCTATATAAATGTTTTTTGATAAATGTATTCCTGTGATGACAAAACTGTCAGCATCATTACTCCAGTCGTCAGTGTCACATGATCCTTCAGAAATCATTCTAATATTATGATTTGCTGCTCAAAAGACATTTTCTTTAATTATAAATGTTGAAAACAGTTGTACCGTTTATTATTTTGTGGAAACGGTGATATATTTTTTTTTCAGGATTCTTTTATGAACAGAAAGTTCAAAATAACAATGACATTATAAATGTTACATTACAGTAACATAATACATATCTTTAGGGTCACTTTTGATCAATTTTATCTATCCTTGCTGAATAAAAGTATACATTACTTTAACAACCGTTCAAAAGTTTGGGGTCAGTCTGTTTGAAAAAAAAAGACTGGATAAAAATAGGGATAAAAGAGATATGATCATAAAAACATAAACTTATGCATTAACAGCAATGAATGAACGTGTTATAACAGACCGATCAGATCATAACCTTGATAGTCATGTTAAACAGTTCTGTTCAACACAACAGAGAGAACTCAGGAACATTATTTGCTGTCAAGAGGGACACAATCCATAAATAATTTTTTTCTCCAGTGATTATATATGTATTAATGGTAGCTTGAATTGCTTTTTAAGGGAACCACTCACATTCAGTGGCATAAATAATACAAAACAACAATAACATTGTAAAATTGCCATTGATGGTAACCTTAACGTCTATAAACATTTTCAAACACCCTGCAAAATATAATCTAAAGCTAACACTGGCCACCAACACATAGCACTGACAGGATATTGCATTTCTGACAACAATGAAAGTGTCAAGCCCCAATCCCCCACCAACCCACAAGCACACAGTGCTGTATCAACCTTCCCAAGAAGGTTTAATTATTGTCTTTCATTGTCTTGCGTTCTCTAAGACAGATCTCAGTGTCAAAGTGTGTGACAGATGGAAGCACAGGGAAGGTACACTTCGCCACATACCCCACAAAATCAGTATCAACTAGCCCCCATTCTCACTAGCAGGCATCTACGCATCCAAAACATATGCAGCATCTTTTTAATGGCTGTCTCTCACCATCTAATGTCACAAAGCTTCTACTGAGTAAGCAGGACTTTCCCAAATGATGATGGAAAGTCACTTAAACATAAAGACCGAAGAGCCCCATGCTGTTGAGTAATAGGGCATGAGACTGAGGGGACATCTGTCAGAAAGACTGCAAGAATACATCCTGTGGAGGACAGAGTTCAAATGGATGTTATATTGATGTCTGGCATACTGTAGGCTCATTCTGAGCCGTTCTGTCGTATAAAGTACATCTGAACCATTGCTGCACACTCCATTTGCATCCACTGTAAATTCATAATAAACGTATGTCCTGTGGAAGTGAACATCTTGTATCTTATTGCTTTTTTTTGTTCTTTCTTTCGGCTGTTTTGCGTCTTGTGCAAACAAATATGCCACTGAATTTAAGAAACACTACAATATCATCAATGCTATGGCAACTTTATAAGATTGTAACCCACAAGCTGGTTCTCAGTAACCATTTTGCTTTATAAGGTTGCAGGATACATGGCAAACCCTTTAAGCATCTTTTGAGGCCAATTGTAATAACTGAGAAAAATCATAGGTGGCGTTATGGTAAAAAAAATTGTTTTTAAATAATAAAATATTTCTGAATACCTTATCGTAACAAACACTGTGTGTTTTTGCAGCAGCCCAACTTAATAAAGCTTCATTTCTGGCTCAAAAACAGGAATAGACAGACAGGTGCAAATAGCTTCACTTTCAACGAAGTGATTCATCATCATGACATGCTACAGAGATTCAAAATAATGCACATATTATTTAAAGAATATACACGCCAGGTATAACCATTAAAATCAAAGGCATATATTGCACCAAATAATTAAATTTTAAAAATTGACCTAAACAGCTCTGATTCAATTGGAATATGGTATTATCACATTAATGCAGGGATACTTTAATTAAAACAGAAAATAATCTTTAGTACAGCATTAGTTGGGTGAGCAGGCAAGAAGTTACTAACAAAGCTAATGTTTACTTTCAAAAAGGTACACAGCAAAGACTTTCCAAGAGATACTGTACATAACAGATCCTTCTGAAACTAATTTTGGTCTCTCAGGTTGTTCTAATGGAGTAAAAAAAATCATTATATTCATTTATTCTTGCATTATGTACATTTAAAAATAGAACTGCAAATAAACACCTTTCATTATGTTTAACTGATTGAATAAATATGCACAATATAACCAATATAATCAGACATAGTAAAAAGTAGCCTATGCAGTCATTCTGTATTCAATTCATTCTGCATTAAGTATATCTGAATAATATCCCAGCTCACTAATATCATAAAAGTTTCAAGCAGATGTCAAATAAATGCATAGACATCTGCATGGCCTTGTTTCCAATAATGATGTGATGCAGTCACTGAATACATGGAAATGCATATATGCACCTCTTATATTACACTGGAAGTCTTATATCACCACATATGTAAATTATTAATAGCATGCATAGTAAAATATAGGCTATGCATGAAGGCAAATGAAATTTTGACTAAATGAAATTTATAGCCGTGAAAAACAGCATTTGTATATACATGACTATAAAAAAATCCAAAAGTGCATTAATATCCATGAGATTATATGATGCAGGGGTGATTTTCCATCTTAAATATGAGCAAGAGATAAAAGAAAATCATTTATCAAAACCAAATTTCCACAAATGTTTATTTGCCCTCTAGTGGTAAGAACACTGTACCTCCACTAACAAAGTGGATTGGAAATATGCACTTAGAGGGTTATTAGTTCACAAAGATGTATATGACTTTCTTCTTCATACGAATACAATAGGAGCTATATTAAACATGTCCTTCCTCTTCCAAGCTTTATAATGGCAGTGAATGGGAGACGAGATTTTGAAGCCCAAAAAAGTGCATCCTTCCACCCTAAACATAATCCACACGGCTCCAGGGGGTTAATAAAGGCCTTCTGAAGCGAAGAGATGCGTTTGTGTAAGAAACATATCATAATTTAAACTTTATAAACTATATAACTAGCTTTGACAGACAGCCGTATGCATCGATTTACGGCGAAAGAGTGACCCCTTGAACTGTCGTATTGACAAACACGGAAGCAGAAGATAGAGCAAAACAAAACACCAGACACAAATTAGAAGTCTAAAACGAGAACATTTTTTAGAGAATTGTCGAAGGATTTTAATACAAGAGAAGAGGGGCTTGAGTTTGTTGCCCAGCCCTATTTGTTTGAACCACAAGAAGCTTACGCTACTCCTACATCGCGTCAGGGGTTACTCTTTTCGTGTAAGTCAACTTGCGTAGGACATCTGCCAAAAGCTATTTATTTTAGTTTTTAAAGTTATAAATAGGGATATTTTTCTTACACAAAGCATCACTTCGCTTCAGAAGGTCTCTATTAACCCCGAGCCGTTTGGATTACTTTAGTGATGGGTTGATGCACTTTTTTGGGGCTTCAAAATCTCATCCTCCATTCACTGCCATTATAAAACTTTCATTATAAGAGCCAGGATATTTTTTAATATATCACCGATTTTGTTTGTCATATACACCTATTGCTTGAGGGTGAGTAAATCATGGGCTAATTCTAGTAATTTTAGGGGTAATTTGGGGTTAACTATCCCTTTACAGACATGCTTTAAATACTCTCATTCAGGATGCTGTGATATCAGTGAAACCAGTTTTGTTGGAGAAATAACTACAGTAACAGCAATTAGTGCATGTGTTACATCTGTGATGCAATCTATGAAGTTCATTAGGTTCATTAGACTCATGCGACCTCTCTCACTCTTAAAGGCCTGTTTGAGGTCATGTCATCAGAAGCTTTTACTTATCAGCGTGAGTTATGGGCTTGTCTGCAGTAATGGCATGTCAGACACTCACTCTGCCTGCTGTTCTGTTTTTCTCCTGTCCTTCCTCTCTTCTATCATGCATCAGCAGGGCTACCACTGACCAACACAAGACACATGCAGTACTCCTGTCCTGTGTGTTTCTATTCTAGCTATAATTTATTTTGCTTTTACAGCCTCTTGGCATTGTTATTTATTTTGCAACTTACTTTTAATACCTTAACATATTACTGGATAGCTTCATAATTTATTCATTTTTAATAAATAAGATTATTGTTCAACATTCTAATTTTGTACTAATTTTCATACTTGATATATTACTGTTTTAAAGTTTTGTCATGCCAACAAAATACAAAAAGTTAATTGGAACTGAAAGAGTGCACAGAAATTATGCAGTTAATATAACAATGTAGTTAGATTATATGTTATTGGATTGCATAATTTATTGGAATAAATGATGTAAAATGCCATTGCAATTTACTGTATAAGAATATTGTGAAGAAATTATGCTATTTACATATAGTACTATGAAATTAATAAGATTTAGCTGTAGTAGGCTGGTCGATACTAATATTAAATAAGCACTACCTTTCAAAGTTTGGGGTCAGTAAGAAAGAAATTAATGTTATATTCAGCGAGGTTCAGCAATATATTTCTGTCAGGACCACTATTGTCAAATACGATTGACAATTAGCATTCAGTTTGGATTGGCGGTATGGTTCTGTTCTGGGCAAGAACTCCCTGCGCATCCATGCAGCCTAACGTGGATAAGAACAGGGAGAGCAGCAATAACCCCCTTAGGGTAAACAGAACAGAACAAACAAGAATGTATTGCAGATATCAATATTTTAATGTACAACATAATTTCGAGAATTTAGTCGGATTCAAAGGGGAATCAGAATGCCAAATCCCGACTGACAAGAGGAGGAACTGGCATGGAGGAGAGTAATTAGCTCCTGAGGAACGCGATACTCGCTGATAATAGTAAAGGAGCTATACGTATATGGATGATGTGATAGGCGTCGTAATCCTATAGGTAGATGTGGATCAGCTGAGAGTCAGCTGATGCAAGCTTGACTGACGTGACCTGCCAGAACTAAATTTCTTCTAATGATCATTTTTATCAAGCTCGTATATTAAGTTCAGTAATTTCACTTAAATGACAATTAATGGGTAATTTTCATTGTCATTTAATTGAAATTACTGCACTTAAATACACAAGCTTGATAAAAATTATCATTAGAAGAAATTTTCAGGTGGCACTTAGAGGCTTTTGCATCTGAACTCTTCATATATATATATATGTATATATATACACACACACACACACAATTTGACTAGGTTTGTAATGTAAAGTATTGAATTGTTTCTGATTAGCTGGCATTTTTCATATTAAAAAATGTAAATATACCTTAATGTTGCATGCTCACACTTCCTCTCCTGCTCTGGTGTCTCTCTCTCTCTCTCTCTCTCTCTCTCTCTCTCTCTCTCTCTCTCTCTCTCTCTCTCTCTCTCTCTCTCTCTCTCTCTCTCTCAGCTGTGAATGCATCTCTGATGGGTCCAGACAGCATGCAGGCCTCGATCCCCTCCCCAGGGCACAGAGCAGCACTTACACACACCCACAGGTCACTTCAATAAGATAACAGAAGGCCAGAGGTCAGGGATTTCCTTATTTTCATCAACTGCCTTGGTCATACTTGAAAACATAGACAATATTAAAATATTTACAGATATTTAGGTCACCACAAGTTGATTGTAGCCTATAGTAGCCTAACTCTGCCTAAGCATACAGACTAAAGTGCATTAAACTTAAGTGCCGTAAACCAAAATCGGAATTACCAGTGACAACAGAAATCGCTATATCCTCCTTATATTGCAAAGCGGAAGTAAGTGAAGCTGTTCTGTGAACGCGCGAGACTTCCTATTCATTAGCCGTCCGCCACAGGTTAATAACTAAGGGTAGGGTTACTACACCATTGTCAAAACGATCCCCATTCACACGGATCCGCGAAAAATACAAAAAAAAAGCTGTAGCCTATTCTGCTATTGTAACGTTAGCATACTATGCTGTAAATAAAATACCATTAAAATTGTCATTATGTTACCTTTCAACAGTTTATAGAAATACTTTTAAAAATACTTTTAAAATAAAGCACATTTTCTGTTATTTACATCTTTCATAAAGGGATAAACAACGAACAGTAGCTATGCTTGTCTGTGAACCCCGATTTTGAGAAGCCTACTGTTGCCATGGTTACCCCCTCAGGTAAGCGCGACTTCAGTTCATCATTTAGTGCGTTCACCTGTAATCCAACGTTTGTGGTTATTGAAATGCCAAAAATACGACTGAAACGTACATATAATTCTAGGTAAAAGTCATATATATTTTTAAACATTAAAGTCTTTTAATCCCCCCCGATTCTCACCTGTACGCAGCGTCTGCATACGTAAACACATGCGTGTGAAATATGTTACATACATTTCACCACTAGATGGCGCGACAAGACCAAAAATACACTATATGATTTGAGAGCTCAGAGAAACATTAATATTTAGGCCACACGATGTCACCCTTTCTTTTAACAAACCCCGAAGACAACGGATAATAGGCTACAAGAGCCGTTTTTTAACTGGGCCCTACTATCCGAGCTGTCCGTGTCACCTGAGAAAAAAAGTTTATGAAATTAACTCACTGCTTAAAAGTCATTTTTATCCTTAGCTCTTTTCTTTCAGGCTACTTGTAGCTACGTTTGCATAGCCAATCAGTGCGTTTATATTTACAATATTAATATGCACTAGTAGCCTAGTCTGTCTGACTGTCTCTATCAGTTTTAATTTAGTTTTGAGATGCTTTATTGTGGCATGAAGTAGCCTATAGCAAATTTTTTACGTATTGCCAAAACATTTTCAGCGTTGCTGCGTGCAATTAAAATTAGGAGAATCGTGCAAAACAACAACAAAAAAGAGCGGGAAAGTATGATTGATAAAGAAAAATAAAATAAATGGCATTAAAGAATACAATGACTATACAAGTTAAAGTAAATAGGGGTTGAATTCAGGGTGATTGTGACACTTTTTGCCATTGAGATGACTTGGGAAAAGTGTCCAAATCAATCTGAATTCATTCTACTAGTCATTAAAATAATATATGAAAGGCCATCTGAGGCAGAATAGACTGTTTAACGTTGGCTATTTTTCTGTTTCGCTCATGGTCGTTCTTTCTATTCTAAATGCTTTCAGAATTTCTTCAGAATATTTTTTTCTGTCGGATGTTATTTCAGACTTTAATTTTTGGAATTTATTTCAGAACTATTTTTTTAATTGATTGTACACCTTTTTAAATTGCATTAGATCTATTCATAATTGTAATTTTATCCGTATAAGGGTAAAAAAAAAAAAGATTTTAAACATTTAATCAATTAACTAAGTGGCCTTGATTGCCAATGGCAATAATTTGGCCACTGAGATCACAGCCTATACAGAGCTCGTCGGGTTTTTTTTAAATTTCATATTTCTACTACTCAGACAAAAACACCTAAAGGTAGATCAAATGACAATAAGCACTTACTGAGTTGAAATCATGTTTTATTTGAATGAACTTCAATGGTAGGCTATATCATCTTGTCCGCGGACAAATATCCAAGCTCAATACTGAAAATATGAAACGTTGTGTGCCAATATGTTATCCTTAGTTCAATATGCTAAACTCTTTTCTATTGGCAAAAACAATGATAGCAAATTTATCGGAATTAGCGTTTCTTCTCATTTTCCTCTGTATCACAACATGTTGAGAATGCAATTACAATATCCTGATGTAGCAGCAGATGAGGAGAGGTCCCTCAGTAGACAAAATCAATACAGCTGTATTGTGACAACTTCTCAATTATAAGCTGAAAACAAAAACAATGAAATATACACTTACCTGCATGACTATTAAAAATGAAAAAGAGGCTTAAGAGGTGAAATTAATGCACTTATAGGGTAAATCTAACTCAATTATAAATCAATCAATAATAGCCTATAATAATTATTGTTGTAAATAATAAATGATAAAGAATAATAATAGCAAAAGAAATAATCGTATGCTTCTGCCATGAAAATATAAAGAAATTCTAAATATTAGTACTAATCATCCATGCTTCATAGGTGGGCGATAAAAAGGGGATTTTTGAGGCAAATTACACATATGAAAGCTTTGCTCCCAGTGCTCTCTTTGAAACACACACACAGCTCCTATGTTGAATAGGCCTCTTTCCCCTTTAAATCTTAGACATTTTGACAGGACACATTAAGATCTGCCTGCTCAGCATGAACACATCATAAAACTGGACAGGCAATTTCTGTTTTCACCAAATAGCCAGGCTAACTCGTTCTGCATCTTTGATTTTAATACACTAGACACGCAGCTTAGCAGCGTGGGAGGGGAAAAATATCTGGCTTAGGTATATTTTTCGAGTTATGCCCCTCAACTCCCTTAGATCCATTTTTCCATTTGAATTATCAACTAGAATTTGATTAATATGCAAATTCGAGGCAAAAAAGTCTTGTATAATTCTTTCAGTGGAGAGTAATTAATCAACAGTTAAAGAAAATTAATACATATATCAATTTTGTCAGGGACATGCTTAGTTCAATCGTCCGTAAAATTGAAGTTTGAAGTATTAAGGGGGTCCCACAGAAGCGTTATAACTAAAACACTGGAATCCACCCCTATTTAGTGATCAATCAAGCTTTCCCCTCAGGTTAATCTGCTTAATTTTTCAACGCGAATCATACACTTTTATGACATCTAGTCTCGCATGCAAGTCGATGAAAGGTTTTTTAAAACAACATGCATGAAAGGAAGCATCCATCTATCTATCTATCTATCTATCTATCTATCTATCTATCTATCTATCTATCTATCTATCTATCTATCCATCTATACATTTAAAAAAATGACATTTTAATTAAGGCAGAAAATCTAGGGTATCTCCTCTTTTCTAATCAAATAATTATCCAGAAAAAAAGAAATGGTAAATGGTTGGAGAGAGAGAGAGAGAGAGAGAGAGAGAGAGAGAGAGAGAGAGAGAGAGAGAGAGAGAGAGAGAGAGAGAGAGAGAGAGAGAGAGAGAGAGAGAGAGATGGGACGGTTGAGGGAGGTAGGCTGCAAACCCCATTGTTTCAGCAGGGACTCATGCATCAAACTTCAATTTTCCGGGCGATTGAATTAGAGATTTTTTCTCTCTCTCTCTTGAGCTGAAATACACTTAAGACTTTGGGATTAATTACCACGTTATGCTCTTTCAGATTGTAGTATTACTTATCTTTGCCACATTTGACAACACCTCATAAAATAAGGAACTGAACCCCACCAGCTCCCGCGCCCCTGATATATCTGCACCCCTTATATACATTTTCCACTTTCTGCTTGTGCAAACAGCGCGAAGAGAGAGGGACGGACTTACCTTGGATAAGGACATCTGAGTCTTCTCATTTGTGAGCTAGCCCTAAATGCGTCCCTTCGGTCTGTGTGTTTGATGTGGGCTTATAAGTATAACCACAACGTTCAAAGTTGGATAGAAAACGGTAAATCACACATGTACAAAGTGTGTGTGCTGATTTTATTGCAGCTAAGAGGCGCATGAGCAGACAGTGCTGGAGACTCTGGCATCCTGCTCATGTTAATATCATCTCTGATCCCGCTATTACAACCGCTTCATGTTGCTTAAAATAGTCTGCGACGGAGATCTTTAATTTTTATGACACAGAATAATTTGCTTAGTTCCAAAATACGAATAATGGAATCACGAATAAAAAATTAAAAATTCACTCGACATGTAGGCTATCATCCACATTTCTGCAATTCGACTACGAAAGATATTTGCTACAATCATTAGACTACATTGGATATGAGCGGACCTAGACGAGTAAACAAATGATAAAATAATTATGAGATGAATAACAATTAATTGTCTAAATAATAACATTATATTGTATAAATGTACTTTCATTTCTATACAAATATTTTATTTGTTTTGAATGTGTATAATAATTATATTACTGAATTAAATGCATGCAAATAATAATAATTAAGTACATAATATCCTAATTATTATTATTATTATTTAAGAAATGTTGAAATAAAATCTACACGGCTAGATTAATTTAATAGAAACAATTAATATAGAATCATTCTTTAACAGATCTCATATACACAAATGCCTATCAAATCTGTTACGAATTGAAAAAGAAACGTGCAAAAAACATGGCCGAATTATATATATATATATATATATATATATATATATATATGTATATATATATATATATATATATATATATATATATATATATATATATATATATATATATATATATATATATATACACACACATATATAAAATAATAATAACTCGGTCAAACCCCGTAAGGAATTCTGCTCTAAGACAGTGTCACTCCAGCCATATGTTCTGATTGTATGCGTAGCCAAAATGGTAACTTTATTATTTTAAGGCAAACACTCAAACAAACAAAGCCAGAAGACAACCTCTTAACAAGACGAGTCAGTATCATTGTAATTCATTGACTTGTTTAAAACAGCCGAGTGAAAGGAGAGAAAAGAGGGGACATTAATAGGCCCAGATGCCCTCGCCCCTGTGCGCATTATTGCCTTTGTGAAAACTGAGCGAAACACTTTAAAAAGAAGGCCAACTCAATCCATCAAATTGTCTGAAAATTGTGAGGAAAATTCAAAAACCATATGGCCTCCAAACGTTTGTGTCCTTTTTATTCGGTGGGACACGCTTGTCTCCGTATTGAGAGCCGCGGGAGGCAGAGCATGCTTCATTGTAGCTTGTCACATCAGGGGAGACTGCTCATTTGTCCCCAGTTTTCACGCCTTACGCTAGAAATGACTGCATCTCTTCGTTTTGTAGGGAAATAGCGTCTTTCAACCGCAGAGAAACGGGCCAAAAACCCTGCGTTTTGGGGCATCCTTTATGCGCGCATTCATCAATCCAGATTCCTGTTTCTCACACACATCCATTGTGGATATTGAAACACATCGTGGGGACAGGAAAACATGTTATGCCATTTTGAAAATCAAAAGCGTAAAATGTCAAATCTAAAACGCATTCAATTCACTTCAAAAGAGTGTTGGGTGCAATGAAACAAAAGTAGCCTAGGCTACTAATATAAACAACAACAACAACAACAACAACAACAAAAACACTTAAAAATGCTATATTCTACACAAGCTTTGTTTATATTGACGTGATTGCTTATTTCGAAAACGATAAATAAGACTAGCAGACTAACGTCAAAAATTTAGAGAAAGACATTTTTATTTCATTTTAAATACATTACACTTTTTACACTTGGTTTAAATGGTTTCCTGGTTTAAAAGGCACTTACAGGCATACAAACCATAAGAAATATATTAAAATGTGACAATCCAGATTTAATCAGAGAAGTCGATTTGTTCCTGTGATATAGCTTTTGTAGGAAATGTTCTATAATACACTCTTTTATCAAACGATTTTAGTCATAGGCCAAAAAGCACAATAGAGACACGCAGGGGGACTGCGCGTGTGAATTCATTTTCGGGATATTTTGAGATATCTATATAAGATCTGCAGCCGTTTTAACAAAAAACATTTCGTGAAACAAAATAAAACATGCATTCAATGTAGTCAGAACCTGGTAAAAAAAAAAAAAGTTCTGCGTTGGGGATCGTGCTACGTGTGTGTGTGTGTGTGTCTGTCTGTTTATATCAGAATGAAATATTATCAATGTACTTATTGCTCTTCAGCTATCTGTTTAAATGAATAAGCTAAATGATTAAGATACTGCCACTGCATAAATAGATCTGAAGAAACTGTCCCATGCTTGCTTTGATGTAGTTTTTTCCTTTTTTATATTTGCTTCTAATACAAGTCATTTAATACATTTGGTGCATTAATGGCACTTTCAACTAGGACCATCTCAGAAAAAAAGGTAAATAATACCGATGCTGTTCAAGGAAAATCAGTCATCGACATCAATTTCCTCGTCTTCGTCCTCGGAACACTCTTTGCTCGTTGTGTGGTCTGTAAATGGTGATGATGGTGACATGTGCAGTTTGTTGGTGCCTTCGTGCTCGTGATTAGACCGCGTTGGAGACTTGGCCCCTGATTCTCCGAGAGTGCCATTGACGCATTTCTCAAGGTCTGCTAGTTTGGCTAATTTCTCATAAGGTACATTGCCTACTGATTTGGCCGACTCCACGTCCGCTTTCATCTCCTCCAGGTCTCTTTTGAGTTTGGCTCGACGGTTCTGGAACCAGGTGATGACTTGAGCATTGGTGAGCCCGAGCTGCTGAGCGATCTGATCCCGATCAGCAGGAGAAAGATATTTCTGATACAGAAATCGTTTCTCCAGTTCGTAGATTTGGTGATTTGTAAAGGCTGTTCTCGACTTTCTCCTCTTTTTGGGGGTATTCCTTTGACCGAAGAGTGTCATGCCGTCTCTTCCTAAATCGAACGAACAAAAATAATGCAGCGACATTAAAATGCATTCAGAGCCTGCTACTTTTCTTGAATTAGTGGCAGCAAATAGCTGCCTGTAATATACAATAAGAATATGAATATTCTTTATAATATATATGAATAAGACAATAATATATATTAAGAATATATAATTTCTAAAATGTCTTTAAGAGTCTTTATTTGATTAGCATCAATTGACAAAATAGGCCTGAAGATAATACTTACAAATACTATTTTTAATTGCACGTGCACACATATTTTAGCCGTTTGTTTTTTTAACTGCACGTAGACATACCAATAATTTAACTATTTATTTTTAATTACACGTGCACACAATTAATCTCACATTTTTGTTCTTTGTTTAGGTTATTTTAACAAATACATTCAAAAATGTTTAAAACAAAAAAACAAGCGTTTAAAAACATAAATAATACTATACTGATTTTCGCTTAGCTGTTGATTTTTATTTTTTTATTTTTGAGTGATAGTTTTTAGGAATAGTGTCCCTAAAAATGATATCACAATCTGACACCCTGAATAATTTTGCGGGCCTTTTGTTTACCTTCTGCCGCTTGTAGAACACTGACTTCCAGTCCCTTGAAGGTTTTGCTGGCGAGTTCCTCCAGGGCGCACAGTGGAGATGTCTGGGTGAGCAGCGCGCGGTTGGAGAGGGGATGGCCCGTGGATGGGTGCTTCTCACCGGACGAGAGCAGGTGCGCCGTGCCGCAAATTGTGTAACTTCGTTTGACTGATGGTTTGTTTAAAATATCCTCTATGCTGAACGGAGTGAGGGGCTTGTTTGAGTTTGCAGGGGGAGGAAGATGGTCCAACGGACTGCGCCTTCGATCCTCAACCGAGGCGCCTTTTGCGTCTTCTTTGGAGGTCATTGTTTGTCTTTTTAGCTTGTTTTAAAAATATGCTAGTTTTTTTTCCTCGATATCACGCAATGCAGAACGGCTCAGTTTATAAAAACTACTGAGAGCAACTTGAATGAGAAGATATCCCCAAATCCGTGGAATTAGATGTAGCCGATCAGCAGCATGTTGTTGCTTTTGCCGCAGGGTTGGAGAACTTAAGTCTTTCTTTAAAAAACGCCACGTCTGCTGTCCTCAGCTCTTGGATAACGGTTGAGCTTCACTGAGAAGCAGCCTGACAACCTCTGATGCTTCAGTGGAAACAGTCAGCCTCAAAAGCAGCCAGAATTGACTATTACTAACAAGTTATTCTTGATAGCAAGACAATCAATTACATCCAGTGGCACTTTTCTCTCTCTCTCTCTCTCTCTCTCTCCCCTCCCCTCTCTCTCTCTCTCTTTCTTTCTCTCTCCCTCTTGCTCTTTGACTATGTTGCAGTCTGATGCAGACTTTAGCAGGAAAGGAGCCCCGTTAATTAGAGGGCATGGCCGGGAGGAGGAGCTCAGCCGGATTACACTTAACGCTCCCACTCTTTACTACAAATTAATGATTTGTCGATATTCTCTTCGTTCTTATTTACACTTAGTACAACGTTTGTGTAATATACCACATTTCTTTTTATGGTAAAATATATAAATGTACAATTACATAGGCCTATCAGAAAAATACATTCAGCAGGCTACAAGCTGTCGATGCTTGCAATTTTTAAACAACAAAAAGTGCTTTAAAAATGTATATTCTCTATGGTTTGTTTACTAAATGTATTTTAAAGTCAGGAAGTAGATCACGGCTGATAATAGGCTACTTGTGGATAAAACAAAATAAGCGTGTGTGTGTGTGTGTGAGTGATACAGAGAGAGAGAGAGAGAGAGAGAGAGAGAGAGAGAGAGAGAGAGAGAGAGAGAGAGAGAGAGAGATCGTCCCCTTCAGCTGCACCAAATCTTCTTTGCCATAATTCAAGCTCAAAGGGCCAGCTCACATCAGCAGTAAGATATTTCTTCTCTAAAAATCGCCTGCTGTTCAATACCCGGTATTTTGGGCATTATGGGAATTTTCGTCGATTTACGCAGAACGGGGGTAAACTTACAGATGCAAAGACTCACAATATAATTTTAACTTAATTATAGAAAATACAATTTAATAGCCTACAACCCAATTATTTTTTGGGCGTATGCATTTTATATAATTAGTGCATTGATTAAAGCGTCTAATTATTGTTTTTGCATTGTTCCGTCGTGTAGCCTACTTTAGCGTAACGAGGCCTCGGTTAAATTGGCAGAATAAGGCTGAAGCTCACAACGAGGGACGTCGGATAACAGCCGCTTATGGCGGATAAAGGCTGATAGCATGAGAAAACCGTGCGTTTTGTTGGTTAGTAGGCTATAGCCTAGAGCTCAATACAGAAAGTTTTCCTTTCTTGCCGCTTTGTAATAGTCACGCATTTATTTAGCCTAAATGTCCTTAAAGTGAATGTAGTCTATTCCAAGGCTAATCATATGCGTCAGTATTTAACAACAATAATAATTCATATTTAATTATATAATTTGCATAATAGTCTATTAATCGTAAATTATGGGCCATTCATTCTTGCAGCGAGTACGAATTCATATAAATTCGGCAAAAACATTACCCATTACAATCCACGTAATAACAGTTAAAATAAATAGGCTACTAGAAAAACAAAAACAGCACCTTTGCATACATTCCTCAAACAAATTAATAGTCCACTGAAAATGAAAAGAAAGAAAAAAACACCACAAAAAAGGATATGAGGCAGGTGGTTACGCATGTGTGACAAGATCATTTGGTGTTGTCTACAGTGATGCCTGCGTGATATGACGCAATGAAATGCCATGGAATATACCACTGAATTCATATCAATGGCGTACAACATTTCATTTATGATTTACAATGCAATAAATTCAGCGCGTAGCCTACATATATCCATGACAGTTAATAATGATAATAATAATAATAATAATAATAATAATAATAATAATAATAATAATAATAATAATAATAATAATAATAAAGTTTTTAGATCGCATAATTACAACAAAGTAATTTAAATATTCCACAATTATGGTCCTGAACAAATATTGATCAAAAGAAGCGTTAAGCGATCAAGTCATTTTTCATTGTTTACACGGGGTGCGCTAGTATTCGCCATGCGTCTAATGACTCAGAGGTGTTAATTTTATTTTATTTACTCCAATGAACGTCTGTCTGGACAGTTTTATTCCACAATTTATTCTCCGCTTCCGAACCTGAGAGCTCCGATTTCAAAGGCAATATCGGATCTTTTCACTAACTTTTATTCACATGACCTTCCTGGGGATTGTAAATGATCTGCCTACACATCTGGTAAAATGGAAATATAATGTTGATACTGTCTAAACTGAGAGGCCATTTTTAACTTTTCACGAGAGAAATGTATCATTTGACAACTTTTATTCCGTTTCTAATGTCTTCTAAAATTAAATGTCGACAGTTTAAATTAAAACTGAGCAAAAATTTGTTTTGATCCTTCTTAATCTATCGCTTGCAACATTTAAGATAATATCAAACATACATAAACAATGTCATATTTTCCATTTGATGATATTGGCTACTCCTTATAATTAGCCACTGATTCAATCAAAGTGAAAGACGTTTTTTCTAAAACGTCACATTCTAATAGACCGACCTGTCCCAAAACCTACAATATTAACATATAGCTGAACTGATGTAGTTGCTACTGAAAATAGTAGACAAAAATGTGTTACTGTCGTTTAACAATAAGTTTCAGGCATGCATCACAACTTTCATGGTTTATGTGGTTAGCTCATGATCCATGCTGAGGAGAATGATCTATTCCAATACAAATAAAACTTTATGGGGCCAGTAAAACACATTTTTAGGTCACAAAACATTATAGTCTATAGTTCTGGTCAAGTGCTTCATTATTATTATTTTTTTTAAGTTTTTAACTTTTTAAAATTTTAGTTTTTTTAGAGTTTTTAACTTGGTCACATCTTTCAGTGATTTATATCTTTGCCAACAACAATAATTCTTCTGGCAAAAAGTTATTTCACACATTTTGTTTGTAGTGTGTTTAAAAACAATTTTAAAACAAAAAGGCCCTGAGACCAAACATATTTAATGTGACATTCTTGCAATACGAGAAATATATCTCCATTCATGAGATCAACAATATACGGTTTCATAATGTGTGGAAAGTTGAGGCATGAGCATGAATCACGCTAACCAGGCCCTTAATCTATTATTATAAACAGTAGCTTGGATTGCTGCCCAACAAATGTGGATTAACATTTGGCAAACACAGCACTGGCACCAAATGTCCTGTCATCCTAATGTAAATTACCTTCCTTATATAAAAAAACAAAAAAAACAAAAACAAGGTCAATCTAATGTGATTAAGATATTTCTCTGAAGAGATAGTAACTCCTTTTTCCTGTCTGAAACAATTTTGTGATGTTTTTCACTTCTCAATTGTGCATATTGAGAGCAAGGCATTGTTGGAAAGGCGAAACATCTCAGAACAGAAATCAGAAAATCATAACCAACCAAAAATGAACCCATGCTTATTATCTATTGACATTCACCTGCATCTGAACACAAATTAAAGTGTTTGCATGCTCCTCAGGACAGCCCTAAATACTGCACTGTTTTTTGGCTGAAGTCCATATCATGCTCCAAACACCATGGATGCCCCCTGTTTTTTCCCCCAAGCCCTCTGGGGCAGTACAGAGTAATGTAACACTAGACGGAGATGCTCTATGGGTCGCAATGGCTGCAGTGAAAATAATTCTGGCTGGTTAATCTGCAGGGTGGCAGCACAGCACAGCACAGGCTTCTACATCAATTAGGTGAGTAATAGATGTGGAGCTGGCACGGGATCTGGGTGACACCAGAGCTGACGGCTTGCAGAAAAACAAGTGCAGAGTCAAGGCCTGCGTGAGGTCCATTTGGACGGAGGATGCATGCTTCCGCTAAAAAGTGAGTAAATGTGAGGGGGGCAGTGGTTGGAGGCTATCGAAAGTGGGAGTGAGGCATGAAGGCACTGAGTCTGGCGACATTTCAGTCTAATTGCAGGACCAGGCTTTGACGTTTAAGAGAAAATGAGTAAGGATTAAGTGCAGAGCCATGCTTAAAAGGACCCATCATTACTTAAAGGGTAAGAACAGGGAAGTGGAAAAACCTTTCACTTCAAGAAACAATATGATTACTGACTTCAGGCATGATATCTATGTCAAAAATAACTTTGATTGAATTATGGCCAATTAAGATCTTTGGATTGCCTACTTGAATGAATGCAGTCTGGAAGTAGGGAAAACAATAGCTGTTTTCTTCCAAAGTTGAGAATTTCACTCGTGCAAATGTGCAAATTTGGAGTATCAGAGCGCGCAGACAAAACGCAATAAAGGCCGTCATGTTATCTTGCGTTCGGATGCCTGGTGTTTGTGAACACGCTCATGCGAGACACTTTCTGGGAGGTCATTATACCAACTCATTCTGATGATAGACTTTGGCTCGGCATTTCAGAATGATCAAACCAACATTTGAGATCCTGTGCGATTAAAGTGGTCTGCTGGTTAGTCTAATTATCCAATCACATTCATTTATGAGGCAAAGTGACGTGAGTTTTTTTTTGCTGTGCATCGAGGGATATATTTGGTAAATGTGTTTTCATCGTATTTTATGCACGTCTTCTTATAGAAAAAATGGGGGGGGGGGGGGGGGTGAAACCCCAAAATTGAAGATTGTGCTGGTAATTATTTTCTATGCAATCAAAATAACACTCAATAAAGCATCACAAAAGTGGACCATATATCATCCGCTATATTTATGTGAATTAATTCATTTGTATTTTGGGTAAAATCTTTTTAATGAATTAGTGGATTCAGTTCATAAAATTATCTTGTTCATGTTCAAATCACTGACTTGCAGTGTTTTCAAGATTATCAGTTTTGCCGATTTCATAAGAGAATGTAACAAATGTAAGTAAATTTTTTAATTTGTATGAATTCCAATGATTTGATTTATACAAACATGTATAATTTTTTAGAAAAAAAAATAAAGGTCCACCCCAACCACACTGTCAGTGGGGCGTACGAATGAAAAATTCATAAAGATTTATTCGTCAAAACAAATAGAGTCTATACAAAAATTATATGAAGAATTATAAAATATGTTTCAAGTAGTATAACCCATTGCCAATTAATAATAATTAACAAAACATACTGGATGTTTTTGGAATTCCATGTATTTGTGATACTATTAACATAACAGTAGTAAATAAGACCTGGTTTTCATCCAGATGTCAATCATAAATATCCTGCCAATATGGTTGGCACTTGTTTGGAATTAAACGCAAGCACAGCCACCCATCAAGCATCTAGCTGATAGTCCTACAGAAGAGGGGAGAGGGGACATAGATAACAAGTAGCTCATAGTCAGACACAGCACACTTATCGCCTCTCACTTTCTGACAGACCCCTTTCTAATGCCACAGCCTGGAGAAGTTCTATGGCAAACATGAGAAATAGATCCCTGTCGGAAAAAAGATATCGGGAGGACAAAGTGTGTCAGGTCAGCACCTGAGGAAAGCTGCCATGGCACAAGCCCAGCCTCTGCCACTGAACAGCATTGAGCCTCCTGCGGCAGACAGGAGAGAGCGATGACCCATCCCTTTGCCCCCCTGATGGCCTTATTAAAGACATCCACAACACACATTGACTCACTGTATGTAAATAATTCAGATGTACAGTAAGAGCATCAAAACACTATGTGTATCGTCATAACAGCAACGTCTGAGAGTAATCTGGCATTTCATAGCATGGGACGTAGGGTAAATCATACGCACACAAGTATTCATACTCAAGCCAAGAGCACAAATATTCCACTATCTTAAGTAACTTGAATATAATAATTTAGAGGAAGAACTTTTTAATATTTTGAATACAAAATGTATAATAAATATTTGTATGTCCCATTATCAAATGAAGAACTAATATTCAAATTCAATGTGATAACTCACTTATGATTTTATCTTAGTTTGTAATCATACTAAATAATTGTATACTCTTTATTACAGAATCGACTGAGATCTATCGGTCACGCTAGGCTGCGTCTGCTCATCAGAGCTAATTTGGGTGTGCAGTTAACACTTCCATAAGCAAAGAGAGTAAATGTGGCCCTATTAACGAATGCCTGCTGACAGCAGGACAGAAATATTCTTCCCCAGCTGTGAATTCTTCTTCTTTTTTTCATCCAAATGAACATGTCATGCTTCACCTGCGTTACCAACAGCATTGCCAAAAGTAAATGAACACAAACACAAACACAAAAAACGTGAGTTGAGCACAACAGAAGCCCTTATCCTTTGGGCTGCTTAACTCATTATGGTTTAATCTGTGGCGCCCAACTGACAACCCTGTAGTAAAATAACTATACAGCTTTTATTCAATACTTGTACTCAAAAGTAGAGAGGAAAAGATTTTTGAGTTCTTGTTGAGTAGAGGTTTACAACTCTATTAGGGCCGTGGACAGTAGGGACAAACAGCTTTGAACGCAAATAAAAAATGCAACATTTTTGGATAGGAAAATCAAAAGGGTAGGAATGTAGAAAGCACTTCCCATATTTTGTTGTTAACATCCAATAAAACTAATCTCATCTGCCACTGCCTTCATTCATGAACAAAGCTTTGCAAGGAAAACAGGAAAATACTCAGACTATAATAAAAGACAAATGAGTATATACACACACACTACAGTTCAAAAGTTTGGGGCCTCTATGATTTTAATGACACATTAAATTGATCAAAAGTGACTGGTAGGACATTTATAATGTTACAACAGATTTCTATTTCAAATAAATGTTGTTCCTTTGAACTTTCTATCACTGTTTCCACTATATTAGGCAGTACAACTGTTTTCCACTTTAATAACAAGTATCAGAAAGTTGTGTTTATTGAGCACCAAATCTACATATAATTTCCTGATAGATCCTAGTCTTTGCTCATCGTACAATAAATTTGTCATCTGCAACTGCCTAAAATTAGCAGACAGGTTCTGACATTTGGCAACTGGCATCAGGACAAAAGTTACATAGTGTATTGTAGCCTTTAGTTTACACTTTGTCTGTAAGTATGCACAAAACAGCACAAAAATACACCAGCTCCAAAAACAACAACATGATTCTGGAGGCATGGGAAATCTGTAGGCTCTGGGAGTGAGTCCTCTATCAATCACAGGTGAAGAGGAGAGTGCAGAGAGACTGATGTGCAGCACAGAGAGCGAGGAAAAAGAGAAAGCCATCCTTCACCTGTTATAATTAGCCCTGGCCTTTTCACAGGATTAATTAAAACAAGTTTCTTTCCTGATTTAACCACAAGGGATGACCTGCAGGAGCGATATAACTATAGCCGAAGTAGAGATAAAGTACACGGCGATGTCTACGGATCCAGCTCTCTCTATTTTTCTTTCTCCTGATTCGTTGACCCTGGTGATTCAGCTTTAAGGCCTCATTCACAGCTCACTCAAACAGGATCACCCCATCTACTAAAGATTTATGAGATGACCTCTTTATGTCAGTGCGTGTCCGCAGATCTCACACACACACTTTCTCCCTTTATTTTCCCCTCTCTCTCTCGCAGGTATTAACAGGGTCTTGTTATCATCCCAGTGGCTTCTGCGTTGCATTTATATGGCTGTGAGTTGCATTCTCCGTGAGTAAGACACTACTGTAGGGAGAAGGCGGCATAGGAGGATAAGAGGCCTGATGAATATCTTTACCTGAGTGGCTAAAAGCGGAAAGGAGGGCGCGTGGACCTTGAGCAGCGTGAGGGGAGTGTTGGTCTTATGATGGATGGTGAGGAGCCTGGTGTGTCTGGATCAATGCTGTGAGCTCTGCAGTGTGGAACAGGTGAGAGAAAGATGAGAAACGAGCGCTGGGGCCCGGCCTTGCTGTGCGGTTTGCCATTTCAAAGCACACTGATCATTTTCGCACCCACACACACACATGTGCACAAAAACACACAAAATAAACCAACCCATTTGCATCATCCTCAATCTGTCTTCTCCATCCAAGCCGCCTGAGAGCGGCTAACTTGGTTAGCCTTTCCTCACCCCTCTTCTTCATGGCTGTGTGAGGAGCGGCTTGGACTGGACTGATATGTTCATTAGTGGTGACTGATGCTCCTGGATGGGTCCGGCAGCTGCCCGGCCCTTTGCGACAGCAGAGCGGAGACCGTGTGAACCGAGCAACTAATCTTTCACTGACAGACAGCCGGACAGCCTTTGCTCTCAGATGACAGACTGGAAAAGCGGCGCTCCAGTTCTTCTTTAAAAAAATGGCACTCTTCCTGGTCCTAACGCAATTACTGTATGCATAAATCATCAAGTCTCCTTTATTTATATAGCGCTTTATACAATACAGATTGTTTCAAAACAGCCTTCCAGTGATAAAAAGGAAAATAATGATTAATGATGCAAACATAACTCAACTCTGCAGTAAAGCGGCTCTAAAAAAGATAATAGTGTCATTATTCAGCTGAAGTCAGTTCGGTTTTGATTCAGTTCGGTTCAACAACTGTGTGAGGTTGATCAGTTATTAAATTAGTCCAATTCAGCTATAAAGCCGCTCTGCAGAAAATAGTGATGTGATCATCCATCCAGCTGTTCTCATCCAATAGTGTTAGTGCAGTCAAGTCAATAATATTGCTGAATATTAAGTTGTTGCTAAATGTAAAAATGTAGCTGCTGGTATAAAACACTGTAGTTTTCAGGTAAATATTTATGAATTATACATAACTACTTCCATATTAATATAAATAATTAGTTGTGATGCTAAAAGCACCACAATTACTCCCGTTGACACAAATAAAAATTAGATGAAGACAATCAGTAAATTTAACAAATAAATACACGTCTCTTCAGTGTGAGAAGATGACATTTAAAAATTTGCATGAATAATTCCCAAACAATATTTTGTGGTAGACCTATTTTGAAAGAGGCTTCCTATATATTACTTAATAACACTTGCAATGTCATGGAATTGGGTTTGACTCCCAGGGAATACACAACGTTATAGAATTTACCTTGTAAGTGACTTGCATCACAGTGGTTTCTAGAAGTTGAACTTGCAATTTAAAGTTACACTTTAAAATACTCAGAATCTTCTAACTTTATTTTCAGCTTTTTTATTTTAAGATTAACATTCAAGTTTTGTTGTTGGTATAATTAATATAATGAATAATATTGTGAAAGATTATTACAATTTAAAATAACTGTTCCAGTCTTCAGTGTCACATGATCCTTCAGAAATCCTTCTATGCTGATTTCATGCTTGATGAATATCAATGTTGAAAACAGTTCTGTCATTATGACAACTCTTGGAGTGTTTGGTATGGTAATGGATATTGCAAGGTTGATATGTTGGCGGAATAGATCTGCTACACTGCTGCTGCTGTTGATGATTATTGCTGCTGCAGAGCAAGTACAGGACTTGCTACTGCCAATCCATACTCGACGACATGCTGCTGTGAGCAACTAAAACATGCTGCTGCAGTACCATACATGAATAACACGTAGCAGCTCTTTAGATCTTCCCCAGTGGAGGGTTTCTGAAAGCGTGCTACAAACTGCTACAACAAATGCTGACCAAGTATTTGAAGGTTGAGCTGCGAGCTCATTGGCTAATGATACAGCAGGAACCAATCAGCTCTGCTCCATAAAGAATGATGTGATTGCAAGCAGGTTGAGTTAAGGACATATCAGCCTGCATCATTAGTGTTTCATGACAGAACTTTGTATTTGTGCTGCTTAATATTTTTGTGGAACCAAACCGGGATACACTAGATTCTCTGATGAATAGATAGTATATATTCGAATTTTATTTATTTGAAATTGTAATAATAGAAAATGTGTTTACTGTTACTTTTGATCAAAAGCAATGCATCCTTGCCTAATAAAATTATTAATTTCTTTAAAAAAAATACCTTACTGAAAAGCAAAAAATGTCAAGCATCACCAATGCCAGTACTCTCAAAATGGGAATGATGAAGTACCATTTTCAATACATACACCTAAACACATACACAAAGTCACAAATATAGAGGAAGAGAGTCAGAGAAATCAAATAGCAGATTAGAGTGACACAGAAAGCCGCCTGTCGGTGAGAAAACATGAGACGAAGAGGGAAAAGAGAAGGGCTTGAGGAAGATGTACGACTCACTGGCCTGCCACATACAGCAGATGTTGTTGCCTATTGAGCTGTTAATTTAACGGGAGTTTATTGAATAGTAATTAGGAGGAGCTCACTTACCATGATAGAGGAAGAGCCTGCTATGCAAGCTAAACTCGCCTTCACCCTCCTCGCTCTCCTTCACCTCACTTCCATTAGAAAACCTGCAAATAGTAAATACATAAATATTGCAACAATTTTTTGAGGGTTGTTATTCTCATTAATAAATGGTAAGGATATGTCTGCGAGACTGTAGGTGATAATAACCTTTACTTGCGGTATGCAAGATAATCAAAATGCAATAATCCAAGATATTACTCAATGCATTGTGGTTCCCCAGATATAACAAATTTTATTATTCCACAATGTTATTATTTGTGGAGATCTTTTAATGCTCTATTTATCAGGGTGAGAGAGTGCCGAGGAAAATCAATGTTTAATCAGCAGTAAGCTGTTTGCACGGGGCACTGAGTGAAATCCTGTAACCCAGGCACACTCGTGATATAACTATCTCAGAGTCCATAATCAATCAACATCTACAACTCCCCAGAACACAATGCCAAAGTGCATATGATCCCATCAAAGATTACAACAGCCTGCCCACTAAACAAGCATACACAGAACTCGTTCTGTGTGCTAAATGGATAGACTAGCTCCAGTGGATCGGCTTGGGAGGGTGTGTTATAAATCAGAGAAGTGTTACTAACAGTGTTGACTTTCCCTTTCGTCTCCGAGTGTGCGGGGTTCAGACACCTGGTCTCTGTCGTCAGTCTAATATGGACTCTGCCAGAACCATGCGCTCAAATGCCCACAAACATATGCTTCCATTGTGATGGAGATGAGCAGCAGGGATGTCTCCCGCTTTCCTTTCACTACGCAGCCAATGGGAGACCCCCGTGGAGGGTCGTAGGTCAAGTGGGAGGCCATTGTGATTGGTGGGCTCAGGGGAAAGGCCTTGAGGATGTGTGAATTAGGTTCATCAGCGTGAGTTCACGCGTGTTTGAAAGAGTACGTCTGACCCCTCGTGTGTCTTCCAGCCCTGACAGCTTCATTAAGGTTGGGCCTTATGAATAAAAATCAGAAGTCATGAATTTTAACATGCCCACAGGGCCAGGGAAGTATTCTCCTTGGTTAACAAAACTTAAACCCAGTGAACTGTTTTCATCGTCTGTCACACACTCATTTGATTTACACTGAGTGAATGGGCATTAAATCAACCATTTTGATTCAACACCAAGCAGGAAAGGGGTGAGTTATATTTATTTATTTAACAATCTGTTTGACACATTTGTGACAAATAAGATATCGGCAGATAGTTTATCGAAAACAACTTTATCCAAAGTGCATTTAAGGCATACATTTATTTGCCTAAGTGTGTGTGGGAATCAAACCCATGACCTTGGCATCAGTGCCATTTTTTCATGTGATATTTCAGTTAAATTGATTTATTTTAGAAAAGTACTACTACATTTAAAAAGATATAATTTTATAAATATAATATAAAATATATATTAGACAGATTATTATACAGACTAGGATTTTATAAAAATATAATTTTAGAAATCCTTTACAAAAGTATGTAAATCCCTTTAAAGACTTTGACATATATGTTACATGTTCACTGTGTACCCCTAATATTACAGTATCATAACATTATGATTAAACTAATATTTTCTCTTCCCCTTCTTTTTGCTTACTCCAATAATAATTACTAATAATAAAAATGATTGTGAATACTAATCACTGATACCCTCATGCTTTTAAAATATAAAGTATGGGTTCAGTCATTTTTTTTTTACATTTTTGAAAGAAGTCTCTAATGCTCTGGATTTAGATGATTTAAGAACCACAGTAAAAACTTTAATATTCTGAAATAATATTACAATTTATAATTTATGTTTACTATTTTAGTACATTTTAAAATGTAATGCACTACTATGATGACAAAGCTGAATTTTCAGCATCAATAATCCAGTCTTCAGTGTCACGTGATGCTTCAGAAATTATTCTAATATGATGATTTGCTGGTCATTTCTTATTATCAATGTTATCTTAACAATTATCAACAGTTTTGCTGCTAATATTTTTGTGGAAACCAAGATTCTTTTCAAGATTCTTTGATGAATAGGAAGTTCATAATAAATCTTTCTGCACGACAACATGACATTTTTAGGACAAATGTCTACACAACAACAATGCAATATTTTTAAACTTCCAACAACGTGACAGAAAACGCAAGAGGTACCGAAAGAGAGAGATGGAAACATAAAAAAAACAAATTGCCACATAACAGTCAAAACTCTTAAGCAGGCTGTTCCAGGCTAAACATTGATTTTAAATAAAACACTGGATGTCTGCAGGTACTTGGAGCACATTTCAAAATGTCACATTTCTGGCCTGTCGAGCTCCCGCTGGCTTTAAGCTGTTTAGCTGCTCCACACCACGAGAGCAGAGGCGAAAACGGCCAGCGTTAATACCACATCAGTCTCTCATTGATTTCATGTTAGTTGCTCGGACCACCTTTTCTTCTTGAATCAATTCGAAAATAAAAGAAAACCAGAGGCAAAAATAACCACGCAAGGTTGCAACCTTTGATCCCAGTATAATTGAAAGAAAAGGTCAAAGCTTAGCAATGCAATGCATAATGACCGTTTTAACGATTTCTCATTGTCAAAAAGATTCATTCAAAATTATATATGTGCATTCAAAAGAGATTATATAACAAAGTGAGCAGACCAGTGCTGAGGGGGAAACTGAAAGTAGCAACGCTATTATCTTGCGTACATTTTTCAGCATTGCGGATGTGTTTTGAAAAGAAGCTTTTCCAGTAATTAGCTACTTTTCGCAAACATTTGCGATATAGTGCAAACAAACACCATTACGACAGCTAGGGAATAATCAAACGCTGACCTAAATGGCTCTTTGTAGCGTTAGAAATTCTGATTCAATCAAGTGAATTAAACCACAATTAAACACACCTGAACCAGCTAATCAAGGTCTTACAATGCATACTAGAAACTTCCAAGTGTGTTGAGGCAAGCTGAACTCTGCAAGAAGGTCTGCAGGACTGAGTTTGGACACCCCTTTCTTTAACGGTCCTCTCTTGTTTAGTTCTGAATATTCATGTAAACTAGGGGTGCCCAAACCTGTTCCTGGAAATCTACCTCCCTGCAAAGTTCAGCTCCAACTCTGATCAAACATCAACTGAACCAGCTAATTAAGCTGCCTTCACATGCTATCCGATATATTATAAATATGAGAAATGAGAATGAAAAAATTGGACATGAACGCCCTCTCAAGTCTTACACCACTAAGAGGCTCGGGATAATTTTGATACCCAAGTTCCAGAGTTGCCAAGGTTGAGCGTGCCATAAACTTTAAACACGGCGGAGGGCACAACAGCTACATCACCTTGTCTTGCTGTAGTAGTGCATATTTACACATATGATTAATCATTTGAAGCGTATTACAGTAGCCCTATGTTTTATACACTGTGAAAATAGCCTGTATTTGACACAAATTCCAGAACTGTCAGCAAGCTGACTAGATAGATAGCGAATGTTTATATGGTTCTCAATGAATGGGAAGCTAAATATCATATTGGATTTAATAAAATTTACCAATACACAGGCAAGAATAAACCTGGGGTCCTCCATAATTCCTCTTATTAACAACAACAGAGCTCTTGAATGCGACAAGCTCGTAATCACAACTTCAGAAGTGGGAAGAGGAAATTTCCGATAGCACATGAAGGCAGCATTAAGATCCTTAGGAGCACTTGATAATTACAGACTGTTGGATCAGGGTTAGATCTGAACTAGGGGTTCCACAGAATAGTCCACTTTGGCCCTGTCTCAAATGGCACCCTAAACACTTGTGGTCTTCCTATGAGTCCTAGGGCTGGGTACCGAGTTAGGTACTTTTTAGGTACCGACCGAATTGCCTCGATACTACCGAGTATCGAAACATGTCTTGTTTTTCGGTACCAAGTTTCGGTACCTAAGTGGTTAATCTCGTCAACGTCAGTGAAACAATAAACATGCAGCATGATTGGCTGTGGCGGAAAAACACTAGTTTACGCGGCTGCCCAGAGACGTGGCTTGTCGCACGTGAGGCTGTGGTGTGTGTGTGTGTGTGTGTGTGTGTGTGTGTGTGTGTGTGTGTGTGTGTGTAAGCGTCCAACCCAGATAGATAGAAAATATGTGGAAATGATCAAAAGTGTACCTATGTACCCGACTCGATGCCATAAGCACACGATGCAATATTTTCGACAAGATAATTGCTGCCAAGACCGGTAACACGGTAAATCTGATAAGGCACTTAAAAGCGCACAGAATACACTCGAGAGTAGAAAGTTTATCAGCCTTCGACTACAAGAACTGGAGCGCGTCACATATAAACCAAAACTCAGCGTATAGGATACTTGCCTCACAGACATGAGAAATAGTTCTATATATGTTCAAAATATGTCTACTTTTAAACGAAACAATTATAAATAAATAGTTTGATTACCTAATCCATATAGGCGCGCGCGCGTTCACTACTGCAGGGATGACGAGTCAGCATCGCAAATTCGCAATAATCATCTTTGCAGCCAACACGTTTAGTAAACACTTGTTCATTAATAAACAATTAAAATATCTCCTTGCTATCGTTTCCCGACACATCCATAATCACTAGACTACTTTTGCCAGTGCTTTGCGCAAGCTTCATGTGTGCTGAGCGTGAGGCATATATCCCGCACCCCAGTAGCCTATATTTAATTCAATTCACATTTATTTGTATAGCATTTTTCACAAAACATATCGTTTCAAAGGAGCTTTACAGAAAATGCATGTGTCTAAATTACAATTTAGAGTTATCTGTTATCAGGGGTGACTGTGTATAATGCATTTCAATTAATTTTCATTCAGTTTCATTGTTAAACAATGCATTAAGTTAAGGCAGAAACAATGAGCTCATTGAAGTAAAGAATACATGTTGTTAAATGATTAGGAAACATAGAAAACTTTAGCATTGCTGCTTTTTTACAGACTCAAAATATGAGTGTAAAAAAGTCAACAAACTGAAAAAATAACAAAGTTTTTTTTTTTAGGTAATGTTATATTGATAAAATTGGTATCGAAAAAAGTATCGTTCAGGAACCGGTATCGAAGTCAAGGTATCGGTATCGAAATCGGTATCGAAATTTTTGTTACGATACCCAGCCCTAATGAGTCCGCACTTTTGTAACATAATGCCGCTTCGACTCGTCAAAAGTGCGCATTGAGGGTGCATATCGACCGCAAAGGGGACACTAGTGAGCGCCCTTCTGAAATCTAAAATGACAAATGGGACACCCTACGCTCTCACGCGGCACCTACTGTATTGTAAGCCCACAAGACCGAAAGTGCGAAGTGTGCCATTTGGGACAGGGCATTTAATGCTCTGCCATGACACTTTAAAGTAGGGGTGCGCCGATCTGATACTCAGTATCGGTATTGCTCCGATACTACAAATATTTGCCGGATCGGGTATTGGCCAGATGAGCCCATCCAAATCCGATATTGTGCGTGTGTTATTGTTATACAACACAAAAGGCAAAAAAACATTATAAAGGACCATAATGTTTTTGTGTACTATATTCCAAGTTTTCTGAAGCCATTACATATAGTTTAATGTGAGGTACAGATTTAAGTCGTTAAATCAAGTCTCCATTCAGCATTCAAACAGCGCGTCACGCTCGGTTACGACATTCAACACGACACTCAACACGATGAAACTCTCTCCAAGATGATTCAATGTTCCTATTATTATACTGTAGATCTGTAGATAAAGGTCTATGGTTTGCATAAAAAGACTTTAACTTGCTGGAGTTTCACCTGTTACTTTCTCCCGGGTGTCAGATCACAACACTGGAGTAGAGAGCGATATAATTGTTCTTCACACGCACATTAACTGAAATTTAACACTGTTAAAAGGCTCAAACTAATGAATAAATAAATAAATATATGTATATCTTCCCTTTGTGCTTTGAACTTTTCAATGCGAAGCGCTGTGCGCCGTGACTCCATGTTGCTTCGAGCGCATCATTCTGCGCACGGGATGCGCATAAGGTTTCGTGCCGCTCTGAATTGGAACCTTTCATATTACAATACTTTTGCGCAATGGCAGTTTATTGATAGCCTTAGTTGTTCTGTCCAATCTATCATATGTTGTTTCTTCATTAAAAAGTTGCACTTAAAATTTTAAAAGAAATGTCTTTAATTATATAAGATATATATTTTGTCTGTATATTGTTTTACAAAGTAAGGAAAATAATGTTTAAGTCAAGCTTGATGCCTTTAACAAAAGAATCATCACAGTCTCTTCCCCACAGTGAGGCATACAGATACAGTTTATTAGGTAATTCGGCACAGTTTTTTTAATTATTATATTAGTATTGGATCGGAATCGGTATCGGAGGCAAAAAAGGCGGATCGTGCCACGCCTAGTTTAAAGTGCCCCTATTATGCTATTATAAAGTTGTTTTGGAATATTCTACAACAGGTTTACACACATCAAAGGTCAAAAAACTGTTTCATTTTCTCATAATATACATTTGCACATCATCACATGTTCAATGATTCTCAAACAAATCTTGTTCCATGCTTAATCTTACCTCAAAATAATGAGAACGACAGACAATCCACATCAATAGACAGTTTTAGGTAATAGTGGCCCACAACTGATTAGCATAAGTATTTCAGTAAGACAGTAATAATCAGTTAGCAGGAGACCAACACAATATAACCATCTTTCAAGAGTAAGCGCTTTGCGAATCCTGCATTGAATTGCGAGATTTGAGAAGCAGTCGTCAGTAAAATAAAGGGAACACAGCAAAAGTTTAGGATTATACTGCTGTGGTATCATGGTAAAGATGAATTTTAACCACTGATTCTTCACATGAACGCTGAGTCTGTGCGTGCAATAAGTGGGCGGGCAATATGCTAATGTTTCGTCTTGACATCACGATGAAACGGCTTATGACTCGTTTGAAATGAACTCGATTCATTTCATTGACTCAGAGTCGACTCTTACTTTTGAAAGACAATAACTTTATATACGGTGCACTTTCAGATTTAAAACTTTGCAGGATGTTTTCATTCACTTCGAGCTATGTTACACACTACATGAAAGGTCATTTTCAAAAATCCATAATAGGGGCACTTTAAGCTTGACATTGACTAGCCGCTGATCATGTGATTTTGACACTTACACATGGACACCTAGCAGAAGTCAACAGGCAGAAAACCTTCAGACTGTTCTGACTGTGCTGTATCTTTTCTAACTGATTAGAGTAGACTTACAGTTTTCATATAAATTATGATCAAAAGTCAAAAAAATTGGCTGTACTACTAATGCTGTTCAATAGAAGGGACCACAAGAATAGATGAGAAATCTTTGAAGTCCACTTTTACGATCCATTTCCAACAGTTAAAATAACAATGAAATGAATACTCTGAAAGCTCCACAATTATGTTTGTTTTTCAATCTGGATACTCAATATCGAGTGCACATAGAACATTCAGGAGTGCAGAAACTTCCTGTCAATGCTGTCCTGTGATTTTATCAATAAAATAGCTTAGAAACTGTAAATTTCTAGCATTTATTAATTCTGTTTTTAAAATAATTATATTCCACAGCTTTTCTATTAGTAGAGAGACAATGCAGACAGGAAGGATCGCTCTGTAATGCATTCAAATAAATGTAATCTTACTGTGCTACTTTATCTGTATCTTATTTGGAACGAACATAAATCAGTAAGAAATATAATGACCCATAGACAAATTAACTGATAAAAATATGCAGTTATGTAGGAGCAATAGCCTTATTCTGCTGCATTACATATATATATATATATATATATATATATATATATATATATATATATATATATATATACACTTATAGCAGCATTCTGGTACATGCCGCAGATGTGCACAAGGCGACCCGAGTTCAAGTCTTGGCTCGAGGTTCAGGCTTTTCAATCCAACATCGTAGTTTGTCCACAAACTTTAGCCTCTAGTTGCAAATTGTGCAATACTATAAAAATGCTACAGTAAAAAAATTACCATACCTTACCAAATACGGTGAAAAACTGTAAATGGTTTAACATCACATTAAATTAAATTTTACTGTAAAATGCTATCTCTTTTATGGTTTTTGCAAGTAATAAGTTAACTATGAATTACCACATAATTTACAGTAAAAAAAAAACTGTTAAAGGTCATTTCCAGAATTCCCTGCGTTACACACTTTCCCATGTGATTACTGATAACAAAAATAAGAAGAAACAAAATGATTTGTTAAAAATGAAATGTTTTGTGTTACTTTATGTTATTTAGTTAATCTTTATAGCATTATTTTATTTTCGTGTGTTACCCTGATGACCTATTCTGTTTGTATGACACTCTGCACCATATAAGTACAGACTGCTTACGATAAACCGTGATTCATTATGTGGCATTCTTTTGTGCCACCTGTATCATTGTGGTGGTTAAAGGTACATTTTACGGTAAAAAGGCTGATTTTGGTAGTTAAAGTAGGTATATTAGCATTATATCACCTAATGAAATATACAGTTTTAAGTTGTAAAATAGTCATTTTTATAATAAATTTCTGACATCAACATCTGCCATTTTTTTAAGTATATACACACACTGTATATACATACTTATATATATATATATAGATATATATAGATATATATATATAGATATATATATATAGATATAAATATAGTAATATGCATATACATCTATGCACCATATAGTGAACACAGTAAAAATAATCACTGACATACTAAATGAATCACTCAATCATAAGAACCACTGGTCACACCACTGCCTACTCTACTGCCCTCTAGTGAACAATACAGAGATTAGCATACTGCCCCCAAAGCACAGAATAAACCCCAGGACTCCTGAGGTTTAGAAACCTCCTTTAGCATAACTAAATGCATACAATGACTTCCTGCAAAAAAACAGTTTCTAAAGAACTTCATATCTGATAACGGTGACACAGAGACAGATGAACCAGAAAAGCTGCAATGCAGAGGCAGATGGAGGAGCAGAGAGCATTAATACGGGACAGTCATTTAGCTCTTAGACACGCACCCGCAGATGGGAACTTGATGAATGAAATTCATCTGAAATGTGACGTTGAGCTGATGTAGTTAAATGTCAGTCGAGTGACTTTTAGCGGGAGTCTTTCCGAGGCGACGAGAGGAGGCCACCCTGGCTCGCGGTCGGCCTTCTTCCTTTTCACTGCTCAACTGCTTGTAATGAATCACTGGCCAACACAATATCCACTCCCCTGAAAGAGCGAGAGAGCCCCTTGAGCTTTAAAGCAGCATCCATCTGCACATAAGTCTCTTCCTGCCACCTCAACTGCAGCAAGTAAAACAAATGCGGTTGGTCATCACTGCCAGTCGTGCTTTAAGGGCCTGACGAGAAACGACTGCATGTCTCTCCCACCCTCCCCCAGCCGCTGGGCATATCTCTATTTCAATCTCTCTGTTCTGTCCCTTCCTCTCTCTCTCTTTGCAGTGGAGCCCGGGCAAGAAATCACTCCCATTCAGCCAAGGACACAAACTCCCATCACACACACACACACACACAAACACAAGCTCTCAATATAAATATCTCTAGCGCTCTGGATAGCTCTGAGATTTATTTTGCTGCCAAGCCAGCAGAAAATTGACTTGTTTCATGGAGGCAGGCTATTGACACACTACCGTTGGGAGAGTTAGGGAGGCAGAGAGAGGGATGGAGAGAGAGAGAGAGAGAGAGAGAGAGTGTGTCTGCACGTGTGAGAAAAAGAAAGAGAGAGAGTCATAGAGGATGAAGCGAGCCCCTCCATTACAGGATAATGTAATCAGCAGTGTGGGAAATGGCGATGAGTAAAATGGTACAGCTGACATTTATATAAGAGGATATTGATGGCATAAGCTGAGGAGGCAGACGTCCTCCCCTCTGCTCCTGCGGATTGATAAAGAAGCTCATTTAGCCAGTATATCATTCTTTCCCCAGAAGAGCAGCGAGAACTGCTGGGCCTAGAGCGAGGCGTGAAGGCGGGGGTAGACAGGGAGAGACGACAGATAAATAGGCTTAGATCTAACCATAACCTTTCCAGGCAACAACAACAAAAAACATGACAAAAACGCACAGTCTTCTTTTTGCCCGTGCTGAGAGGCGAGGCAGATTACATGGGTGATGTACAATGTGGGCCTTATGATCCTCTCTAATCTAGTGCTTTAGAGTCAACATGGATCATAACTGACCCCAAAATAAATAAATAAACTTGCCTTTTTGAAAACCTTTTCAAATAGTCTACTAGCTATTTTCACTACTGATTAAAAGTTTTTTTTATGTTTTTGAAAGAAGTCTCTGATGCTTGCCAAGACTGCATTTTTATGACAAAAATACAATAAAAAAAATGTATATTGTGAAATGATTACAATTTATTTATACTATTACAATTCAAAGGAACTGTTTTACATTTTAATTTATTTTAAAATGTAATTTATTCCTATGCTGAGAAAGCTGAATTTAACTCCAGTCTTAAGTGTCACATGATCCTTCAGAAATCATTCTAATATGCTGATTTGCTGCCAATTAAATATTTATTCTTATTATCAATGTTAAAAACACTTTTTGCTGCTTAATATTTTTGTTCAGGATTTTTTGATGCATAGGAAGTACAAAGGAATAAAAATTTGAAATAAAGTTCGAAATAAAAATCTTTTGTAACATTATAACATTATAATGTCTCTGCTCTTACGTTGGATCAATTTAATGCATCCTTGCTGAATAAAAGCATTAATTTCTTTAAAAAAAAACTTGCCCCAAACCTTTGATTGGTATCATGGTTTCCCCAAAAACTATTAAGCAACATTGATTGAGAACCAAATCAGCCTATTAGAATGATTTCTGAAGGATCAAGTGACACTGATGTTATGTTATATTATATTATAATAGAAAACCCTTTCTTTAAATTATAATAATATTTCACAATTACCGTTTTACTGTGTTTTATTCAAATAAAATAGGCATTGGTGAGCAGAAGTGACTTTTAAAAAACGTAACATTGTGTTTATATTCCAAACAACTTTTCACTATCTCAAATGTCTAGAACATTTTATTCCATTTCAGTCTAAAATATGTCAGCTTATGGAAGTAAAATGGGTTGGCATGTTCAAAAACAGACAGAGCGCACACTTTTTGTATATCTGGAAATGAGAAAGTGAAAAGAAACAGGGAGCAGGAGAGAAATGAAAGAGTGAGGCGAGAGAGCAAGCGTTTTTCCCTCTGGTCAGGTTTAAGAGGAGTGGAGAACAGAGGATGGGCAAAAGATGGTGAGGTGTGCATGAATTTTTTGCTTGAATCAGCATTCGCTCAGTCGAGAGAGGAGAAGTGCGGGACTATAATTTAGCCTGGGTGCAGCTCAAGGCTCATGTCAACCCTAAACAGACATCCTGGTTGATTATTTGAGAGGCGCTACGCCCAGCAACTTCTCATTAGATATACTAAATCAGTGTAGAATTATAATAGCATGCACCAGGAACTTTAGAACAGACCAAACAGTAAAGACAGGTGGTTCAAATGTGCGTTCTTCAGTTTCCCTTTTCTAGATGTGTTTTTGAAATTTCTGAATTTGCTGAACGGCTCAAGCATTCAACCTTCTTGAAGTCGTGTTCCATATCAACCCATGGAAAATGCTGGAGGAGCTCCACAGTATGTGGTCTCAGAACTTCACCATGACAAACCCATGAGCTTTTGTGAAAACCTGCTGCCTCTGCAGTACAGTAATACTAATACCTGATTTAGTTCTGATGAATGCTGAAGTGACCAATTGATATACATACATAGTACATAGTACATACACACACACACACTACTACCGATCAAAACTTTGGGGTTGGTATGACTTTTCAATGTTTTTAAAAGAAGTCTGAATTTATTTGATCAAAAATTTATTATGAAAAATATTATAATATTTGTATTATAATATTATATAAAAATATTATGAAATATTGGAAAACAATTCTGCAGCTTAATATCTTTGAGGAAACCATGATACATTTTTTCAGGATTCTTATATAAATAGAAAGCTAAAAAAACAGCATTTATTTTAAATAGAAATCTTCTGTAACATTGTAAATGCTTTACTGTCACTTTTGGTTAATTTAATGTATCTTTGCTGAATACAATTAATTTATTTAAAAATAAAAACTTTTGAATGGCAAAGTATATAAAAAGGAAATTACAGCTAGATTAGTAATAAATATATGTACACAGGCCTGTAAACACCAATGTATCTAACAAAAGTATGACAAAATTACACAAAAATGGCTAATTTCACTTTAGTATGGAAACTTACATTCATCCTTATTATGACATGGGGACCACGAACCATTTTTTTCCACCAAGGGACCACCAGCGGCATTATTCTCCTGGTATTCTTGGGGTCCTAAGAGAAATAAAACCAAAGAAAAACAAAATACAATTAAGTAATTTTATTCATATGTGTAAGGCAGGATAGTATATCAGTGTTTAGCTTTTATTTTTGCACATGTTAGACAAGATGTTCATTGTAAAGCCAATGATTTACAGATCTTGACTGGATTGGTCAAATCAAAAACTTTTTAATCCACTTAAAAAAGTCCCTTTCAGGTTGAATATGCATGATGCTTCTGGGAGCAATGAAAATGAATGGTCAAGCGATTAAAAATGGTCACTCTATATGACAAAGTAAAAACACACTCTGCTCATAAGCTAATGTGGTATCAAATGCACATGCATTCAGGCTACTTCCCCATGGAACACTCCCTTGAAAAAAGCCACCAGGATGGATTCCGGCAATGCACCTTTCAAACGACCTCGGGTTTCCATCAGTGTGGCCAGTGCGTGGCCACAGTGTTGCCACAGAGGCTTGACCTTTAGCTGCCTTTGTTGTAATTCAATAAGAGGCTCAGGGCTGACACCCTAACCCAACACGGGGTGCAACACTACCCCACTACACCTCTAACAGGCGTAACCGCAACTCTCTCATACCTACTCACAGATAACTCAAATTTATTAAAACCCCTTTTCCTCTGTTTGTCTATAGAATTTCCACGGGGCCATGGATGACATTTCACATGAATATAATTAATGGTCTCAAGGCTTCGGAGATATTCTGTATTTTTCCTTCAAAGGCATAGAAGACGTGTCATTAAGCCTGCATTTGAAGCAGATTAAAAATATAATTTAACCTAAATTTTAAACTATTTTACTTAGCAGGGAAAAAAAACAATAACTAAATGACCAAAAGTTCTGAATTTAGAGAAAAAACACATATTAGCAGATTAAATAACTACTTATTAATTTTTATTTTATTTTTTGTCAGCCAGTATGTGCATTTTCTCAACTCAAATTAGAAACAATTTAAACTATTAAAGTATACTATTAGTTAACTACAATAAACTATTAAGAAAAAAAAAAACAAGTATTTGTAAGGCTAAAGTGAATTATTACTAAATTGCATAAACACACACAAAATAGATTTAGATACATTTATAAGCCTCTAACTAGTGAGGACCAGTAAAATGTCCAGACTAGTCTGAGGACATTTGGCCCTCACATATATAGCCAAACCTGTACAAATACACATACACATATTTATATTATATACATATTTAGCAGTTATCAAGTAACCAATTAAAGTGTTTTTTTGTAATCCAAAATATTTGCTGTCTGAATTCAATTGGCAAGGTTTTTGGAGAGCATTTACCTTTAAAAACAAAGGCACAGCATCAAATTTGTCAAAGGAATTCATCCATGCTCCTCGGTTCGGCACCAGATGTCTTTCTCTTGACATGTGTCATCCAGTCTGTCATAAACCCTTTCCCTGGGTACAATAATTCCTCCATTACTTTCATTTCATTCTGTATTATGACCACAGAGTCACACGTCATGTTTTGAGGTCAAAGCTCTTACACTGATGGACTTCAGATATTATGCATCAAACTACAAATCTAGATGGATCACTCTCAGCTTAGCTCTGGTATTTTTAATGGTGAATTGTGTCTACTAATGTGCCCGTACAACCTTAATAATTCCCTTGTCTTTCTGGAAAACACAAGAATAATAAAAGAGGTGTTAGTCTCAATACAGATTGTGTTAAAGCAGATTTTCTCTGTTTCTTGGTGTTGGATCAGCTGTTCTGGTGAAGCCTCAGGGTTAGTCTTGACTTATAATGTGGGTGCAAGAACTGTGCCATATTGACCTTGCTGTTGCATTTGGGGGGGTTTAAGCACTGCAAGGTTAATGGCTTATACCAGATCAAACATCCAGATGGGCTAAAAGAAAAAGGCAAACTGCCACAGTCTAGACTAAGTCACTGAAACAGATCTCTGTTGCTCTGTTTGCCCAAACAGGAATCGTAACTTCTGTGATTTTGTTCAACTGACCCCTATTAACCTCTGGACACAGAACGGACCTTTCTCACTCTGAGAGGGATCCAGCAAGCTGGGAGATCCTTCTTGCTGGATCATTACTTTAATTACTCTCCCTAATGTCGTTCCAAACCTGTAAGACGTTCTTCTTCGGAACAAAAATAAAGATCTTTTTAATGAAATCTGAGAACTTTCTGTCCCTCCATTGAAAGCTTACGCAACTGCCACTTTCAAGCCCCAGAAAGGTAGTAAAGACATCATTAAAGTAATCCATGTGACTCCGGTGGTTTAACCTCAATTTTATGTTTTGTTAGCGCAAAAAAAAAAAAAAAATTTTACCACTTTATTTACAAAATAATAATCTCCAACGTGCATTGGAGAATAATACTTTGTAAATAAAGTGGTATATTAGGTTTTTTGTGCACAAAATACTCACGGCGCTTCATAAATTTGAGGTTAAACCACTGGAGTCACATGGATTACTTTAATGATGTCTTTACTACCTTTCTAGGGCTCAAAAGTGGTAGTTGCGTAGCTGTCAATGGAGTGACAGAAAGCTCTCAGATTTCATTAAAAAGATCTTAATTTGTGTGAACAAAAGTCTTACGGGTTTGGAATGACATGAAAAAAAATACTATGGTAAAATGAAAAATCAAAATTGAGACATAAATGAGATTCAAAATTATTAGATACTTGCCTGGTTACACAGAAAAGACATCTTATATATTTTAAAATATGTCAGTGCCATTGTTTTGTCTCGAGATGCAAACCAGTAATGTTTTTTTTCTAAGGCACGTTTTTAAAAAAAAGCTACTTAAACATCCTAGTTAAACTAAGGCCTAATCCTGACTAAATCTAAGCCCTGTCTGTGAAACCGGGCAACCAAGTCATAAACATGAGTTAAAATGTAAAAATTATGACAATTCTAAACTGACCTGTAAAAATTATGAGGTCATAATTATGAGAGAACATCTCCACTTTTTTTGTCAGAATTATGACTTCTTTCTTATAATGTAGACCTTTCCTCATAATTATTAATTAATATATCAATTTCGACATTTGATATCATGATTATTTACCAAAGCATGATTTATATTCTTTTGTTGCAGAAATGGGTTTCCATACTTCCTAATCTATTTTATGAATTTACCAACATATCACTCCAGGTTATAATTTAACATTACTTATATTTTTCATTAATATTATTTTACATGTTTAGTATTTTTTATACATTTTTTAATTAAGTTAAACATGTATATAACCGTCTTGCATCATGTGCACACACATTCAAGGGCCTGTTATTTCCGTCATATATTTTACCATGTCAGATGTTATCACACGAAGGCCCCTGCTGTTCAGCCTTTGAATCAATCACGTTAATACTGTCACGTAACAATTGCCACAGATATCCGGCTTCACTGCTGATCAACACATAGGGGCCATGAGGAGGTTGTCTTACATATGTGTCGCACAACAGGTGCTGGATTTCGCCCTCAGCCTGGAGCCTGCAGTCTGCACAAAACAACAGGAGAAGAAAGAGACTGAACACACGCAAAGGATATTAACTTCACTTTTCCTACAATGCTATACTTTTCATTGGTGCTGCAAATCTTTGTAATACAGTTGCCTCATAATTTATGACATAAACATCCCAGCACAGTCTGGGACAGTCTAGGATTTTAAGAACAAAATCTATTTTGAACAAAAACAATGCATTTTCAAACTGAATATAATATGCAATAGGAATGAGGTACATTTGTCTTGCATCGGATGAGACGTGTATAATCTCAAAGTCATCGACCCTAAAGTGACAATGACTACCATCACACTTTGAGCTCTATAAATTGTTGTCATGAAATGGATACTGTATGAGCCAGAGGGGAGGCCATGCACAAACATTTTTCTTCGTAAAAAATCCTGTCACTCAGTTTTATGAGTTGACCTGTTCGGAGTGAGAGGAGATTAGTAGGGGGTCAGAGGTCGCCGTGCAAGATTCTGACACCACCGTTGCATTCTGGACACTTGTTAAGAGCACAGACATGGGATGCGAGAGAGGCCAAGGAGACACAAAATAGAAATAACATGTAAGCGGATAGCAAATGACGACTTTCTCCAGTGCCTCTCGCTCGCATTCTTTTACGATCATTTATGGCCGAGGATTTATGCAGAATGCATTATAAATCCAGCGCAAGTTATATGTGTAATATTAATGATTTTTGTTACAGAATAGCTGAGGAATGCCACACCTCAGGCAGGATTATTTGCATTTTCTCCCAAATAAAGCAGTTATTTCTCGCTACTGTTTCTCAGTGCTTTTGTCCACATAACAGCAGCATAAACATAACGTCTTTTATGGGGATCTGAATGACACAAGCAGATCTGAATTTAGTGTTGTTATGGCAGCCTCTCACCTCAAACAGAACGATGTTGGCAGCAAATGTACTGAAATATTGCCCTTCCTTTGTTTGCCAAGCACTTTGCCATGGATGCGTTCCCTCTCGCTCTCTCTCTCTCTCTCCCTCTGTCACTCATAAAAATCATATTTAGATCCTTATTTCTCCTCCTTAGCATATTTATGAGCGGACCTGGTGGGTATTATTCCTCCTTTATGACACGATCCAGAGACAAGGAATTCAGCTCATCGCCCCAAACCAGCGATCAGCCCAGCACTCTAGTATAACTGTCTCTGGCGTTCTCCATCCATTACCCAGGCTTAGCGAAGGGCCACTGCTGCTCTATTCCAGCGTCAACTCTCTCTCTCTCTCTTTTCGCATTAACTATTCAGATCAGCTTGACGCACAGGCGCTCATCTCCATACCCCGAGCCATGTTATTATCTCGTCTCTCGTCTTTTTCGTCGCTGCTGATCGGCCCTTCTGCAATAACGGCCATTGTGAATTATTCAGGCCTAGTTAGGCGCAGAGCTCACCCTGACGCAAAACTCGCATCATGAAGTCCATCCATCTCCACGCTGAAATATAGCTGCCAACAGCCTCTCCAACCCCAGCGTCTTCAATCACACAGTCGCGTCTGTCACACCACCGTATCCGGCACTTTACTCAACCTCAGACTGGACAAAAGAGCTCCCATCAGGACCCTATACACATATACTGACACACATATGAACACATACTGTGTGTTATTTAGGCTCATTTAGTTTAATCTGTCATTCTTGTAGCTCAAAAAGTATAACAGTGCTAGCAACGCCAAGGTCATGGGTTCAAATCTCTTGCACAGAAAATGTATGCCTTGAATGCAATGAAAATAGCATCTGCAAAATGCATAATAATGACGTAATCTTGAAATACTGAACATTTAAACTTTACTCATTACGTTTTATATTATATAATATAATTTACAAAATAGTACATACAATTATTTTACTCTTTTACATTTAAAATAAAAAACAAAATTTTAACAAGATCTTGTGGGGATATTTTTGGTCCTCATAAAACGGCTTATAAATCATATTAAATGAGTTTGTTTTGAAAATGTAAAAATGCAGAAAGTTTGTGAGGTTTAGGGTTGAGGAATAGAATATACAGTTTGTACGGTATAAATCATTATGTTTATACATGGAAAAACATGGAAACCTGTGTGTGCGTGCGCGAGTAAATACACACACACACTTCTTTTTTCCAATTATACATATAAAGTAGGCTATCTGTTTATGTTGAAATGGTGTTTTAAAAAAATACTTTATTCATGAACAAACACACATATACAAAGAGAACAAACAAAAATAACATCCCCCTTCTCTGAGCTATTTTATTAAATTACAGAAACCTTTGTAAAAGAGCAGCCACCCGGGATAAACAATGTCAAGAACTTCAGCCTTTAGACACAAGTCTATTTCCTGAAAGCTTTAGGGTTATTAGGCACTCGTAATGAAGCTAATTAACAGGCTCAATTATTTTGTACGAAAGCTCATCAAAGAAACAATTGAGAGATGGAAACAGGCAAAACTGTTTTCTAAATCAATGAATGTGTCATTAACATCCAGTAAATTAAGTAATTTATCAGACGCTACAAAACAGGGGCAAGTATTTACACTAGATAGTCATGACACACATGAACACAAATTAATATAACAAGATCTCAAATGACATAAATAAACAACATTAGATATTTTACGTCTGAGATGCGTGCTTCCACATAGGAAAGCATATAAGGTAGACTAATCGCACACACATACACAGACTTTTGGGAAACTTACCTTTAATTAGTGTTCTTCATGCTATTACTGCTCATGCCTGGACATGGTGTCATTCAATTGATCAAAATTTTTAAATAAAAATTGAGTGTGGAAATGTACACCTTCACCCTTCAAACTGAGGGTGAAAACCTACGGAGAAAAAATAACAGAGAATCCAATTTTTAAAGAAAAGTACTAAATTTATATATCTGTATTTCAGAATTATGTCAGGAAAACATCTGAAGCATTTCAAAATTCTAAGCAAGTTTCAAATTTCGATCTTTCAAAACAACAAAACACACACAGTCATGTTGTTTGTCAGTTCATTACAGTTGTTACAACACAAATGTTACAATGGGAGCAAAATTTTTGCTTCTTTTGGCATATCTTTAGAAATGATCCTGGTCTCTAGTGCTCCTAGTTTTCAACATCAATTCATAATGTCTTAATCCCAAAATGGGAAACTTCACAAACAAAAACTGGTTATGAAAAACATTAATTGTTGCAAAAAAAATGTGCAATAAACAAGCATTAAATTAAACATTTCTTGTGTATTCAGCATATACAATTTGGATCCAAGTACTATCAGATAAAATTAAATCAAATAAAAATTATAAATTAAAACAGCATACCTTTAGAATTAGTAATTTCTTTAAATTATAATGACATAACACAAGAACCTAGTAAATAATATTAAAGAACAGCATATATGCATTTAATATGTAATAATTTCCTGTAGCAGGTTATTATACACATTATTGTTAGCCCTACCTCATGCAGTATGTGTAATATGAACACTGAAGTCTAAAATCTTCACTCAAAATTGTTGTATAGAAATATGAATGTGGCATTTCTTTTTCCACATTATATTAAAGTAGCATTCAAAACATTCTAGAATGACAAAGGTACAAAGACATTTTAGGTGTCAGAGATATGAATTGTCATTCCCATGTCTCATTTTATTTGTAAACTGATCTAAATAAATAAATAAATACATTCATGCATTAATTCCCACAAAGAATAAGAACTTTTACCAAAGATATTTTAGGTATTTTTGCAACAAATTTTTTTTCCCGCATGGTACGTTTTTTTTTATCTTCAAACATTTTGTATCTTTGTCTTCAGCCAACAAAGTTTAAATCCCTTCAGGCTAGAGTGCTTCCTATTATGTTTACGCGTTAAATCAGAGGGTGGGGAGTAGGTGGTCTTTTGTGGCTGATCGAACGCATTTGACCACGAGCGATCAGACAACGAAAACAATCGGGTCGAATGCGTTTTTAACTACCTCTGGAAGTGGTTGAAAGTGGACAACCTCAAAACGTTTTAGACTCCATTTACACCTGTATTTGGCGCTGTCAACTTGTGATCAGATCGACAAAAACTTATCTTAATAGCCTACCAGGTGTTAACGGGGCCTGTGTGTTCTTTAAAAACATGACCAAACACAATCGCAATCAACAATATCAATGATAAACTTTGTTCAAATGAGTTTTCTGAGCCTTTATAGAAGCCTAGTGTATGCACATAAACATCTTCGTTCTCGGATCAGCCATGGGAATGTAAGCTCATCCGATTTGCTCCAGCAGGTGGGAACTGCTGGCCTCAGCATTTTCCCCAACTGAGACTCACTTTCTTGGGCACAATCCCTCAAAGCGTGTTCACTGCACCACACGCATACACAGACACGCCAACTCTCGCACGCCCACAGATTTTGTCCTCCTGAAGAACGCTTTCTCTCATGCAAAATGTCTCGCTGTCTGTGCTAAGCACCCCACAAGGACAGACCACACATTTTTAACACATCAACAGGAACAGAAATTTGCTCCAGACTTATGCAGTCATTTCAACAAGCCAAGCATGACCGGCTCTGAATGTGCTGCAGTCGGACCATATCATGTTCAATTGACACCTCAGATCCCAATGACGAACCAATTTCGGAATTTCTTATATTCAAAAGTTGCTCTGATCAACCCTTCTGTTGACACCCAACATTTGGTTACCTTAAATTTTAGTGTTCTAAAATTCTTGATCATGATTGGTCATGTGTGGCATTTAGCGGTCTGATATTTCCTACGATTCACTCTAGTTTCATACAAGCACATGTGGCGCCATCTTGCATCTCATTTATCGACGATTGTAGTGAACGTGACCTCATCTTCATTGCATTGTTTTGTAAATAATGGAGTATTTTCGAGATTTTGTCAGGTTAGCGCCAATCTTTTTAATTCTTTTTTTTGACAGGAATGAAAACGAGGCTGTGAGGGATAAAATACAGTATGTTCACTGGATTATAGTACTGTTATTTAACAACATACCGATTGTTCAGCTAACGGAACATCTTTATGAAAAAAAAAGAATTCAGTAGACAAAAACTCCATAAATAGTTTTGAAAGTTGTGGGTCGTGGAAATTACATGATAGGACCTTTATACAGTGTGTGCAATTGTAAAGACTGCAAGTCTATTCCTCACAGCCTTAGTTTCATCCATGTTAAATTGAATATGGTGTCTACCCTAACTAAACTAAAAAAAAATGATATGTTGGCTTTAATTTTTTTTTGTCAACAGGTTCCACATAACTGGGTTACGTTAAACAAACATAATTTGTTCATGTAACTTCAACATCATGGAATTAAGTCATTTTAAGCGACCCAATTTAAGTAGTCTCAGAGTGAAATTTTAAAGACTTCCTGACATGATTTAGGTATTTTATATATTCATTCATTCATTTATATTTAATTTATTTTTGTGACACATAATTAAATTGATAGACTATAGCTAGCTATTTGCTAGCAGCAGCACATATTAGCATCTTAAATGCTAAGAATTACATGCTTCTTCAACCAAAGCAGTAAATATTTTTAAATCAGTCCAAAGTCAAACAAACTGCTCCACTCTTCTCCACAATGGTAACCCACTGTCATTTAAATGGTTCTAATAATTCCAATGTAATTGAACATTAAACACAATTACACAAGTAATTATCAAGTCTTCCCATTTCCTCAAAAAAACATAAAATAACAGTTAATTTTAACATTTATTCTCTCTCGATTCAACCATATGCAAAGCATGCTGGGAACTAACAAGCACAGCCCAGTTTCAGTTAATCAAACACAAATCAATCATGTAATCCAACACAAACGGATTAAGTAAACTTAAATTTTGCATATATACAAGCAGATTGAACACAATCAAATTAAGTTAGGGCAAAATGGAAGTTGGCGTCGCACTATACTGCCACCCTCTGGATGTAAGAGTTTTTTACTTAAAGGTCCCATATTGTACAACTTTCTGAAGTTTTATTTTAGTTTTTTTATGTCCTTAAGAATATACATTTGCAGTATAAGTACCAAAAATCATCTCAATATATTTTTACAGCTCCTTTCTCAGGAGCTCTGTCAAGAACAGGTCGATTTTGACCTGTCTACTTAATATTCATGAGCCTCTCTTCTGATTGGCCTGTTGTTTTCTGAGTGACCCACCATTGGAGGGGAAGGTGACTGAAGGCGGTGACTGAGTAGTTCTGACATCCAATTTATACAGAAGTCACAACAGCTAGTGAAAAGGCTCAGCTACTTTATGCAGGCTGTGTGCATTTGTTTGTGGATCGACTGTTTTGAAACTTATATGGTAGTTTCATAGCCCCTAGACCTCTGTTATCATGAAAATAGTCAGGAAATTTTAGTTTTGACAATATGGGACCTTTAAACATAAATGGTTTGTGTTTAGACAACGCGTTAGGATTTTGTACTGTTAAGTTGAGACATAATTACGTGGACCTTAATAGAAAAAAAAAATGTCAAGTCAAAAAACACAATTATTATAAGTAAACTATAATTAAATATATTATGTAAATTGCACAACCTTCCTCGTTCATTTTTTTGAGTGAGACTATTCTTAGCGAAAGCTTTAAGGTAATAAATATGTGAGTAAGTGGTATAATACACAAGTATTTTTTGTCATTCCCTAATTAAATTAAATTTAAATAAAACTCTAGAACTGAAACTACACATTCAAGAAATCTGCTAGGTTTTTCCTTCCCGGCATGCACAAATCAATAGTCTAATTGCTTAGAAAAAAACAGTAATAGGACATCCTACTACTAACAATGATTACCTTCACTTTTAAAAATAAAGGTTCCAGGTTTTTAGTAGCGAATTTTTTTCATTTATGGTTCCCCTAAAGAACCTTTCAGTGAACAGTTCAGTTCAGTACAACAACTTTTTAAAAATCGAAATAATGTTTTTCCCCAAATAAATAACCTTCAGTGCAATGGAGTTACTATGGTTGTTGAAGGTTCTTGGAACCATAGATGACAATACAGAACCTTTATTTTCAAGATTGTTGTTATTTTCAAAGGTCCTGGTGGAGCACATAGAGATCTGTGAAGTGGGACATTGTTCTCTCTTTCCCAAATATGCACGTCAAACTGGTGCCGTTGAAACACATAGCAAGTAATAGTAATACACAAACAAACAAGTGCTACAACAGTCAAATGCACACTTAAACCCCTCATTAGCCATTCGAATCCGATGAGAGCAAAGAATCAGGGGTAAACAGGTGACGCAAACTGCTGACTGTGATCTCTAGGATGGTGAACAATGTAAAACTCGGCCTGCAGTGAGACACACTCTCTCTAATTACACCAACCCAGGATTTTCTGATGGGCTTTATTTAACACACACTTTGATGTTGTGAATTCCATGTGCAGAGTTTAACATTACATGTATTACTTACGTATGTTGTTGTTTAAATCACCAGAAAATTCAGACAAACTAGAATTAAACAGCTGGAATATTTCGTCCATAAGTATGCAGCAGCGCAGTAATGTTACTGTAACATTAAAGTGCTGGAATCTATTTGTCTGCGCCATCGCTCTCTATGGCTGAAGGGTAATGGGATAAGGGTTAATCAATGCATCTTCATCTGACAGACGCTGGGCTGGTCAAGCAGGCATTACCCGGACTCATCACTAACATAATGAGCCATTTCCACTTCAGGATTTACCTCTTGCTGCGTGCCTTTTTTTCTTCTCTTCTTTCAATCTTTCTCCTCTTCCACAGAGCAATTTATTCATAAATATGAAAATCCTCTTCAGAGTCAGCACTTTTCTTGTACAGTAATTTTGAGGCATGTCCATGGGAGTTCCTCTTTAAATGATGCAGTGTTCTCCTCAGTGGCAGAAGCTCTGACTTGGCACTGTGGTTTCAGCTGATTAGGGGGAAACGACTGTGGCTAGTGTCATACTATTTACGGTCTCATCTTTATTTCTATAGCAGTACCCAAGTCCTGTTGGTGCGTGAATTCATGCTGTGCAAATACAGGAGCGCACAAAGTGACAAACTTGGGGGTAGTTAATTAGTTAAAGGGATAGTTTACTCAACATTTACTCACCCTCATGTAGTTATGAATTTATTTCTTCTGAAGAGCATGCAAGTTGTTTAGCAAAATGTTATTGCTTCTCTTTTCCAAGCAGCAGAAATGAATTGGGAAGGACGATGTCAAGCTGCAAATATGGCACAAAAAAGGATATTAAAAGAGTCTTCTGAAGCTATATGATACAGTAGCTCTCACAACTAAAACTATCCTTTTAAAATTTTCATCAAAACACTCTCAGCTGTGTTACCCATAAGATGAAAAAAACTCCATCAGAGCAAAACACATTACCATTCAAATGTTTGGGGTCATTAATACTTAAAAAAAAAATGTTTATTATGTAAGAATGCATTACATTTATCAAAATTGACAGTAAAAACGTTTTATAATACAGCAGTTGTTTTTTTGAAAAGAATCCAGAAATAATGTATCACTGATCCACAAAAATATTTAGCAGCACAACTGTTTTCAACATTTATTATTACGCTAAAAAAAATTTACTTGACCACCAAATCAGAATATTAAAGTAATTTCTGAAGGATTTTTTTGTGAAGCTAGTAAAGATTCAGCTTAATCATCACAGAAATAAATGAGATTTTAAAATATTTTAAACTAGAAAAGTTATTTTAAATTGCAATATTTCACACAATATTACTTTTGAATAGTAGTGTTCATGACACTAAAAACAAACATTTATCAAGCCAAAAAATCCAACATAAAACTTTTTTAAATATACATAACTGAAAACAAAAGAAGAAACAATATAACAGAAACAACATGTTATCAAATTGTATGCTCTTCACAGGGAGAACTGGGAGTGAACTGTATTATCCTGTTGAATACAATTTTAGATTTTGGCTAAATTATGTGTTAATTTAGATTTTTTACTTGCAAAAACATAACTTTTATAGTATTTTACTTTATCCAGTTAAATCTAAGCTTTTCCACAGTATGTATGGTAATCTACAGTCAAAGCAATGAACATAATTAAACTGTATATTTAAACTGTATAATTAAAAAAAAATCAATTTAAATTCAGAGGGGGAGAATGGAACAATTTTACACAACTTGTTAGCATCTCAAAAACTATGAATAACGTAATTATAAAGTCCACTGAGGTCAATGGAGTTGTTATTTGCATAAACCTCATGAAAATGGGCATCAAATTTTTTTTTACTGCACTGCACACATGGCCAAGTACGCAGTCCTAAACTCCAGGCTAAGTTTATAGTGTTCTGTTCAGCAGATGAAGTGGCATTCAGGCAGGCCTGTTTCTCTTCTTCAGTGCTGAACTAAAAGTGAACTCACTCTGCTATATATAAATACAGCTTTGCAGCCAATCAGTGGCGTGGCTCCGGGGCATCATCTTGCTGCGCTGACTTTCCCATTACGATAATGTGAATCTCTCGCTCAGCCTCATAATACTGGCAAGCGTGGATAAAATACTGTCTCCCCTCTGCTCCACGCCGGCCTGCTCTCGCTCCTGCCACACACACACTGAGAGACTGTCTGTGCATACTAATGAATTTGTGCTTCAGGGCCTTGGGACTGGCAGCGCACGGCACTGTGCAGGTGTTTCCTGTAGGGGGCGCAATATTAACCTGACATGGTGACAAGTTGCATTCAGCAGTGGGATGTGGATACATTTTTTTTTTTTTTTACAGTGTATAAGTGCAAAACTTGCTTCTGGGTGCTCTTTGAATGGTGCACCAAACATTGTAAACGTCATTTTCTTAATCAGTACTTTTGGTCCTGTTTTCAGTAAAACACCAAAACATCATTAGTAGAAGATTAATTTACTTGCATATGATAAAGATTTAATTCAAGAAGTGTTTATTTTTCTTCCTGAAATTGGCACATATTTTTCTTCTTTTAGGCGTAAGTCATTGTTATATTTTTGTTTTTTTAAAAATCAAGAAAAAATTTGTGATATATTCTCTGAAAAAAAAACTTAATATGCAATTTTGATTATCTTGTTTAAGAATATTTAGGTGTTTGTACTAGAAGATAAGTACAATAATTCTTAAGTGTAAATGAAATGAAAAGGATGAATAATACTTTTTTTGTTCACTAACAATTCAATACAGTAACTAATCATCTCCATAGCATTGTCAGCAGTTAGGTTACATTTTGCTAAATTTACATATAGTTTAGAATCATAATAATCCTACATATTTGTTATATAGAATATATAATCCTACCTATATTACCTGCACATTTATTTATTGCAAGTTGCTAGAAAGTCGTCAGAAGTGCAGTTAATCTACCAAATCTGTTTTAACACACAGAAAACCTGAGCTTCAGTTCTCATTCTACTCCATAATCTTCCAGAAATCTGAAAGCCAAGACAAAAGTGTCCATTACCTGGTCACCTGTACCAACCCATACACACACACAGGTAAACTCACGCACAGAGAACCCCAAACACATACACACACTGCAGTGGGGGTGGAGTTGGGGGACTCGTAGAGCATGAACGGAAAACATGAAAAGAGCGTTTTGATGGGGACACTCTGTTTGCCATTTCTAATTTGTAGGCGGGGGACGAGAATGGGGCGATCACAGCGTGATTCATATTAAAAGTCAATTGGCCTTCAAATTCCTCGGGTCCCCCAAAGTCACTACTGGTGAGAAGGAAATGAGTCTTAATGGAGTGGCAGTGCCACAGTAAAATATCGGAAATTGAATCTGACCACAAAACTCAATGGTCCAGACACAGCACCTGAACGACTGACCATTACAGATATGAGAATCTTTCTTTTCTGACCATTTTTTCCTTATCTATTATTTGGCTATATGGATGTCCTCCGATTCTCTAAAAGTCCTTTAGTGTCCACCTTTCCTCTCTCGCCTGAACATCGGAGCACTTAGCAGTAATCTGTTTCGGCCTCACTTTTAATTTCTCGCATGTCTGCCTGCGCTCTGAGTGCAGGGGTAACTGGGTAGGCAATACAAAGCAAAAGGCCATAAAACCCTCCTGCTGTGTGAGATATATTAACTTTAACCTCATGGTAATTACCAAAAACTATTTAAAACCAACTTTTCCATTTAGGCTTCTTTCCGCTAGGTTACTCGTGACAACTGCCCACATTTTAAATGACTATAAACTGACAGGATCAAGAAATTGCAAAGATTCATAAGCGCACATGCAGATGATCATTTTTAACTGTTAGATTAATGTCATATAACTTCGCTAGTGTATTTTATTTTGGAGAATATAATGACACAGTCCTTCAAATATGAATATACTAAAGGAAATTTTATGTTATTGAAGTCAGAGAACTTTCAAGCCTATAAAGCCTAATGTATATCTAAATTGACATCATGATCAAAACTTTTAAACATTTCGGTTGTACTGATATAAAAATGTCATCTCTCTTTCTGACCATATACATAACATCTGCAGAAAAATAATTTTTTTTGCTCAGTATTTTTTTTCTACGATTGTGAACTCCATATTCTAATATTCATATTTTATCCAACGGTTCACTAAACTGTTCTATTTTTTTTTACTGACTTTTCTGAGTGTTATTTTATGCCAGGCTTTAAAGTGTATAACTTATGGAAGAAAATGAATGCCTTGTTGAATTGCACTACTTGAAAAAATATGCTTTGCATTAACATTTTTAGGGCTTGCATTTTTATGGGCTGAAATTTAAACATGGCCGTATTTTAAGCTGTGAATATTTCAATTCAAAATATTTCACACACATTTTCATTATTCAAAATTCAATAATCCATATTTCACCTTTCAGATTTAACTTCCAAAATATTAATTCTGTATAAAAATGCATCTAAATCTAAAAGGTGTGCATCATGCCTGACACCTACATGAACACTTTACAGTTCGTTTTATGACTAAATCATTCTCTTTAAATGCTATAGAGCTTTAAATTAGTGTATGAGCCCATACGGAACTGAAAAATAGCAATATTCACACAAGATTTGACAGTTTATTATTTGATTAAATATCAAGAATCCAAAAAGTGTGGATCATGTATGACACTTACATGAACGCTTTACAGTTGGATTTAAGTCATTCTCTTCAAATGCTATTGAAGATAGAAACGTGTATACCAATATCGTTTGTAACTTTGGAAATGGTCCCTAAATTTGCAAATATCAAACTTCCAACGTCCAGCCAACTTTATGCCAGTATTTCACTGGGAAACGCTTAGCGCCAAACTTTGCGCGTTATGTTTATATTCTAAGTCTGCTTGCCTTTAGCCTATTTAGTATTGCCAACATTCCCAGTAAGGTGAAAGTTTTGGTCTTTTTCCTCACTGTATTTGTCCATTAAGCTATGTTAAACAATCCTGGAGTATGACGTATTGAGGGAACCACTATGTAAAGTTAAGAAAACAAAACAACCGAGATGAATAAATGTCAGATTTAACGTTTGATCTGTACATCAGCATCGGAGAATAACGTTATAATTTCCTTCACGGTTGAGAAAGCTGCTTGAAATTAACTGTTCTCTAACTGTTGCTTTGGTATTCATCAACACGTGCTTGCATCCCCTGCTGGGGAGGACGACTAACAGCAGATCGAGATTATGCATCGGTAATCTACTGCTATTCCTGGATGTGAAATGTTGCATTTTCTGTCGAATTTGAACCACTGAATTTGTGGAAGCGAATTTGTAAAGCAAAATAAAACAGACCGAAAATTGCCTGTCGAATATTATAGGTTGTATATTAAAACAGAATGAATATTTTGGAAGTGAAATCTGAGAGCTGAATATGGATTATTGAATTTGTAATAAAATGTGTGTGAAATATTTTTAATTGAAATATTCACGGCTTAAATATACGACCATGTTGAATTTCAGCCCAGAAAAATACAATGCATTAATGCAAGACCGGTTAATGCAATGCATATTTTTTCCAAGTAGTGCATTCCTTCAAGCTTATGGTTTCAAAAACATTTGGCATTAATTTTCTTCCATATAAACTTAATTTTGAATATCTGCTTAGCAATTATATTTTAGAGCACTTGCATGTTAAACCGTCGGCAAAGAGGATAGAGGAAGGTCTGTAAAGATCAGATTCACAGAAGTGAATTATTGAATAGGCTGAAAATTAGGAATAAATTTGTTTAGAATCCATTTGCAGTCATTTAGGGAAAAGGTGTGAGAAACATGCCTAATCCTGACACGAGCACATATTGCCCTCTTCAGGCCTGGCTGTGTAAGATGACCCGGCTCATTTGTCACCCTGGCTGGAGGAAATCCAAACAGCTCAATATCATGTTTAACTAATCAGACAAGAGAATCTATTTAATGACAGCCTTGAGACATGAGATAAATGTTAGCCACTCACTCAGTCAATTCAAACTGCCTGAACACTCAATCAGGATATAATCTACGATTCGGAACTAATAGCCAGAATATAGTGGCTTATTTTGTAAACACGGTACTCATTTTGCTAAGCTTGTTAAGCCATCTCATTTTAAGTCTAAAATGGCTTTGGCTTTAGCTACATGTGTAAAGATAACTCGCCATCCCTCTGTGCCACTCTGTTCTCCCCCCTCCTTCCTTTTCTCTGTATTCATCTCCATGACAGATGCAGAGTGAGGCCTGAGGCTGCAGTTAAGAATATGTGATGCAGAGATTCTTTATTAACATTTCATTCCCATTCCCTACACGACATAAATTAGATGGGACGTTAAAGGCTGTCAGCTGTGGCGATCTGTCACAGAGCCTTGGCTCCGTCCGTCGGCTGTCCCCTGACTTCTGCAATGTCTGCCACCACCAAGCCGATCACAGTCACAGCTCACAAGTCTTCATTGTGGCTACACACAGAGCTGCCAATGAAACAATCCGAACTGCAGAATCACACTCACTACGAATGAGATCTAATTCTGGACCCTGTACACAAATTCAGCCCCCTCACCTTTGCCTGTGCGTGCAAGCTGTACTCTAGCATGATGACGGCACTGGTGTGACTCGATTATAAGCGGTCTCTATTCAGCGTGTGCTCATGGCGAGAGATCTGAAATGTGTCTTATGGCTAGCTCAACACTAATGTATTCATCATTAATCTTATCAGCACTTCCTTTCCACATCATTTCAGGGCAGTAGCACGATTTTTATCTCTAATTTGATGGTAATGAACCCATCAGCATGGAGTGGTTGATGAATGTGATGAAAAATGGTATTCATATTCACTTTGGACAAGCCACATCTTCTTATCTCATTAGAAAAACTGATATTAGAATAACTCTTTATTTATGAAAATGTACATTAATCGTGTAAGGTCTCTTGGTCAAGACACTTTTTAAAAACTAACAAACAATATAAAATACCAGAAAAATGTGTAGTTATTAAGGCACTTGTACTGGGAATTCGCTCTGATGAAAATTCTGCACAAAAGAAAAAAATACTTCATACTAAAACTACTAATAGACATACAAGATTAGCACTTAAAACCTACTGTATGCTTGTGCCTTTTGCTGGTGTGCAGATTTTCAAGCCTGGCCAGACAAACCATTCCACCGTCTACAAACACACTAGAAAAACATTTCCAAAATTGAACATTGAACAATGATGGCCCATCCTAGCCAATTTTGAGAGGTTACCTCAAACTTTACTTAGGCCAGACTGCTGGCATTTCAGTGTGGTACCAGCATTTGCTTGAGTTTATTGAGTTTTCAATATGGTGTGATGCTTTTTTCGGTCTCACCGGTTTGTTGGGGGCGACACTGAGGACATATTTACAAACCAGGCATCTGCAAACAGCAAATAGTTGTAATGAGAGACATTTATTAGTGCAATTATTAGAGAGGAGTAATTATTGCATTCCAAATTTCATGCATCAAGTCATTAAGGCAGGTGAGTTCACTAGGGACATCTGGACCTTTTGTCCCAGGCCAGGGCTTGAGGGGGGCTCAGACTTGATAGTGAAGGGGGACCCCCGAAAAGTTATCATGATTTCAACTGAGAGATAAATGTATTGTAACAAAAAAATTAAATGGTCTGTTACACATGCTTAAGCTAAATGACTGTTTAGTGTACTGGTTCACACCATGATTCAGTTTCAAAGTCATACTGACTTAAGCTGCTCGCCCCATCTTAGTAATTCCACTATCAAAGGTAGCTGACCTCCGTTTTCTCAGTGCTTCTGAGTGTTATCCTAGTGCTGTGAGGTGTGTGTAGATTTTGTTGTTTAAATTGATAGCTCAGTGGTACACACAGTAGATGAAATGTCAGCACTGAGAGGGGCAGCACTGCCCCGGGGTCTCCACGGACTCCCCTCTCCCTCAGATAGGAACACAAATTGGATATGAGGTTTGATCACCAAGTCCAAATGTTACATTGCCATTTTTTACACATGGACAGAAATGGGGGGAGGGGGCACTCTGTGTGACCATAAATGACATATGTTTGTCACCTTTAAATGAAATGACCTATTTTGTGGAAACAGCTATAAGCCTACTTGTGCTCTTTCAGGAGAGGAGGACTGCAATATGTAGTAAAAGATTGGCTTTCTTTTCTGTCCGAGCAAAACACAGAAACACCCTCAGGGTATGTCATTTCCCTCTCCGGGAAGGTTAACATTAAGCTTGCACTCAAAAGAGTTACTCAAGCAAAAGTAATGCAACTAAATTCAAAAAATCATCCATACAAAAATAAACAACAAAAGCCTCTTTGTGTGCCACTAACAGTAGCGGTCTTCCGCTAAACGGACGAGTTTGTGGTCCTCCAACCCATATTGAGTTCTGGAAGTCTTACAATGACTGCTCACACGCTGCCCATATTAGCGAGTTAACTACTGTATGGTTTGCCTCCCTGCTGGTTCTTGAGTGGCGAGCGCTGATGAGCTCTTTGTCGCCTGTGCCTTTCTAAAGAGGAGAGGCAGCCGCTTCTGTCGAGTTGACTAGGTGCCAGGCCTTCCAGTTTGGCCCAATCCCTCAAGCATGAGCCTCACATATTCAAGCTGTTTCAACAGCCTGTCAGCTAATGGGATTTGGGAGAGGTACATTAAGCTTGTATGAATTTGTGAGGGAGAGCAGGACTCTGGATGCTCATATTGTTGTGCCATATTAAAGGGCTGGAAAAGTGCTTTCCTGCTCCATGTCTTCCTGTTAAATGTCAGGCCACATATGCTAGGAGAGGAGTAGCAATGGATCCGATATGTTGTGCTTATGCTGCATTAAACCCATAGAAACCTTGATTTGTCCAATCTTCCCTGGGGGTGACAATTTGTTCACCATGTTAGATCTAGTTTCTATGTAATGTGGTGAGGCCACTGCAGAGGCCTCTGTGAGTGTTGACTGTGTTTTGTGTCAGTGGTCACCATTTCACTCCAGTCAGACAATCACTCCTAGTGGATATTTCCAAATCTTGAGGAACATGGTTTCTATGCAGATTGTAAAAGATTAAAATAAATAGTTTGTATTTGAGTTTATTGCCATATTAGCTTGAAAGGCTATTTCATGGCAGATATAAGATGATAAATAAACATTCGATAAAAGTCAGCTTATAATTCAGTAAAATTGAGTAAAAAATTTAGTAAAACTAAAAGAAAAAGTGAAAGGTAAAAATAAAAAGGATTAAATACAAAAATAATATAAAAATATGAGAAATAAAATAAATAAATGCATTTAAATTATAATTTTTTACTCACCCTCATGTTGTTCCAAACCTGCAGGTATGCATAACTTCTATTAGATTCCTTATCCCCATTCATTATATGGACACAGGCAGCCGGGATATTCTTCAAAATTTTATATTTTGTAATCCATGCAAAAAATGCGTTATTGCTTTAAAAGCCCATTTCACCTACAGTTCTGTCATTTGGAGGTTTGTGAATTGTGTTAGGTGAAAGCGAAAGCCAATGATATTTATTAATGAACATAATAAAGTAAAGTGCCAAGCAGTGATTTGCTAAAGGATTGTCTGGACAGCAGTACGAGTGGCATAATAAAGGCCGTTTCTCCAGCTGGGTATAAAATAAGAAATATACATCACCCATATTCCATCTAACAGCACGGCCCAGTCCGTGCTGCAAATGCAAAGATGGCAGAAGGATGATAAATTTCAGCAATGCCTTGAGTACTATAGACTAATCTGTGTGAGCAATCACAGGAATAATTGATAAACCAGATAAGATTTAATGTTCCTGGCCATCACCGTGGGACCGGGACCCTCTGACACTTTGACGTGTACGGTGTGCGCGCGCGTGGGGATGAAGTGTGTGCGTGACTGATGGATCTGTGTTTGGGAGAATGACAGCCGCGGTGCTAAAGCGAGCTGTTTAATTAACCCTACGGCGAGTGGCTTGTCACAAACGCCCATTTCTTCCTGACTGAGACCTCAGCAGATCTAAGGGAAAGGCAGGGATGAAGAGGAGGAGGGGAAAATAGTAATAATGTGGATCCACAGCGCAAGATGGCTTTTTTTTATTCTATTTTATGGGTCAGTAATCTGCATTCATTACAGGGACGTGAAGACATTCGGTTGTAAGACTAATGCCTCCTTCCTACGGACTGAGAGTAGTTTGTAGATTAATATGTGACACATTAATATGTGACGTCTTAAGGTGGATTTTAAATCGTAAATAAGCTGGGGGTGTTAATTTAACGAAAATTATGCGATCATCGGTTCCTTTTTCCATTAGATCAATTGAATTATAATCAATTAAAACCCCGATTGTTCCATCAGCTTTGATCTATTCCTCTCCTGGCATTTCACTTAGTCAGGCACCAGCAAAGCGTTTGTGATTTTAGCACAGGACAGTGAAGGTGTAGATTAGCTCTGGGAAAGTTCAAGCAGAAACCTTAAATCAAGGTTGAGTTTAACCCCCATTCATCTTGCATATTGATGGCCACATTCCCTCCCTCCCCTTGTCTTCCATAGGGATAATGCATTCTCCAGCCTGGAATTCTATCAGAGCGGTCTGCTTCGTCAGTTAAATCAATAGGCAGCGTATGGCGGCGGGTCAGCAGTCACGTTCTGCACTGCGTCTCCAGGCAGCAGGCTGATAGTTTGAGTGTAGGAAATTTGCTTAAAGCCCACACCAATTAACTTCAGGATGATGAATGCTAGGGGTGGGCAGGGAAGGACTGAGGGGTTCTGCGCTCTTTTTTTGTGTGAGAGTGTGAGAGTCTCAGCTGCTTTGGAAAAGAATGGGGAGAAGAAGTGGGAGGGGCCACTTTCAAATAGATAAAACCAGGCGCATTGAGTCTGGGTCAACCCACCCCCTAATGATTATGTCAATCTGTGTAAGTGAGCCAACATTGGAGCTGTCAGGACATAATCAGTCAAAGCTGGATTTGTAAAAGGCGCTGGGGAGACGCACAAGGCTGTGCACAAGACATTTGCATGGGGAATTGCCCTGATCTGTGGAGAGAAGGCGGCGCAGGGGTCAGACTCTTTTGTTGAGGTTGACAGTCAGCCCTGTTGAAATGAAGTGAGCAGCGTGTGTCTCATCACATAGTTCATAAAGAGAGAAAGGATCTGCTGGAGGAGGGATGCCAAACAATAGTGAGAAATCAGCACCAGGTTTTCACAATATGGAGACTATTGATCAAGCCCTTCAATGGAAGGAACACTTCATAAAACACTCCATTTCCAGCTATCTTCAAAAGAACAACAACAAAAGCACTTGAACACTGAATTATTATTATTATCAACAAACCATTAGGAATTTAATTATTCATGAACAATACTAAATTCTTTTGGGGAACTATTATAAACTATGATTAAACCATATTTGACAACACTATTACAAAAACGAATTATGGCAACATTTTTAAAAGTATATTTGAGAATCACTAAAGTGTGTATAGTATATTTATTGACGCAAATAAATAAAACGTTTTTCTGTGTTAATAATAATATTATACTCTATATTCAGCAAAGATGGAGTAAAATAATCAACAGTGAAAGCAAAAACATGTTACATAAAATTTGAATTTCAAATAAATGCTGTTATTTTGAACATTCATCAAATAATAAGAAATGTTTCTTAAGCACCAAATAAGCTTATTGTAAGTTTTTTTTTTTTTACATTTTTATAAGGCTAATTCGAAAACGAATAATTTAATTCAGCTTTGGCTTCACATGAATACACTTCATTTTAAAATATATTAAAATTGAAAGCTATAATTTTAAATAATAAAATCTAAAATATTTAAGAATGTTTTCACAACAGTTTTTACTGCATTTTTGATCAAATAAAAGCATTAAAAAAATTATGCTTGGAGAGCATAAAAAATACAGACTCAAGCTTTTGAACGGTATATGAGTTTAAAAATACACATTAGAAACAGAGTTTTGTTTATATAAATGTAAATAAGCATTTAATATATAGAAAATGTAAGCATCCCGCAGTATTTCTCTGATTTACTGTAAAGTCTATCAAATTACAACTTAAAACAGTCATAATTCTTGGTTTGTTTTGTGTCAGATCACATTCAGAACTGTATTATCAAAAGTCAGTTAAAACAATTGTTTTGCAAATTCAAGCATGGCAGGAAAGAGTATTTTAGTATAGAGGTGATAGAATGCCACTTCATGAAAATCATTTAGCTCCAGATTATTATTCTTTTTGAATAAGAACTGGTTCTAGATTCATTATTCAACATCTAAAACCAAAAGAGCTGACCTCTAAAACACAGCAGAATAAGCTTTATATACACAAAAACATTAGTTAACTATATATTCTTCTCTAAGACTAAAGAACAGCCTACTTGGTTTATGACCCTATAAAATAAAGGTCAAAGCACTTCCTGAGATACAGACTTGGTAAGTGACAGCTCAAAGAGTTTTTGAGAATCTGGAGTGGAGACAAGAACATTTAAAGTGTCACATGGCTGTGAGGAAGATGAACGTCATCATGGGGAGCAACAGCTGCTACACTTTGAACAGTCAGGGACCAGATGTCACCCAAATACCACAATCTATTCACTATACTGAGAACAACCATAAAGGGAGATATGTTTATGACTGAACAGCTCACATATTCTAAAGAGTGCTACAGCACTACAGGATGTAAATATTGTATATTAAATTACTGCCAGTGGACCAGAGAAAGCCAAACCTTAGTCCTCACGCAAACTTTCCTCCACTAATTAGCTTTCTTTCTGAAATGCTCAAATAGCACCCACAGTTGTCACTGCTTCATTGAAATAAGAAGCCCTTCACATAAGGATATAAACATCTGTGCATCCAAATACAATCAGTGGTTGCGTGTTTTGGTGACAGTTGTTGACACCCATATTCCCAAGAAATTTACACATAAAGCACTTCAGAAACACAGCTGTTCAGCTTTCAGCAGAAAAAGATACCGTAAATGCACTATTCCTCAGCAGAGCGTGTTATTGTGTGTATAATTATGATATTGCAATGATTACATCATGATGCTACGTCTTAAATTATGCATTAGGCTCTGTGCTTTTACATTAGACTATTTTCAAAAATGACAAGAACACAAGAACCTAAGCTGATTACCATTTTAAACATCCTACTTTCAACATAAAAAAAATTGCTTTGTTTTGCTTAAATGGTCATAAATGTAGAACAAGATGTGTAAAGAAAAGCCTACGATGATCAGAATTATCCTCGTGTTTTAAAGGACTAAAAAGTCCCATGATGCTTCAGCCGTTTCCACACTGCAAGAGCTCCCGCTGCGACAACAGCCTGTGATATCTCATTTAAGATCATTTACATGGAGTCATCGTTCACTCCCCCTTTAGACAAAGCTTATCCATCGTTATAAATCAGCTCAACGTCAGACAAAAAAAGCACAGGTCAGCAGTTTCTTCCCTTCAGTCTCTCTCTTCCCTGCCTTCAGCTCTTTAATATATATTTTTTTCTGCAAGGATAAGTATGCCCTCTATTTAACAAGCTTTTCAGCTACCTTTGGTATAGACTTTCTCATAAAATGAGAAAATTCATCTAATCAATCCCTTTTAGTATGTTATCTGTTTCTCCTGACAACTTAAGTCCCTATTGATTTGCCATTACTATGTTGGATAATCTCTTGTCAGGGGAACATTATCAAAATTAAGCCATTTTCAGTCTTCATATACCTTACAGACAGGATCGATTCTCTTTATTTGTTTTTATGTATGTAGAAGAAACTGACCTGCTTAGTACAATTTGCCTACAAAAAAATACCATACAGACTTACTATTGTGTTCCTGTAACTTAACTACTAGAGCATGAGGTTAAAAACAAATTGTAATAAAATACTGTTTAAATTCACTCCAGATTGATTTAGATAAAATCGTCCTGTAAATAACAGTAAATTTTGATATAGTATTTGTATAGTCTAAAAAAGGGGTTCTCAAACTGGAGTCCAGCCCGGGAGCTATTTTTAGCATTTTAAGTTAACTTTAAAGCCGCAGTCCGTAACTTTAGGTTAAAAATTATCCAAAATAAATGGAGCAAGTACATAACCAGTACTATCCGGTTGTTCTAGCTCAATTCAAAACGGTAAGCTTGTAATAATGTTTTCAATTCCAGTGGTACTGGTGGATTTCTGCGAGCATGTCTTTGCGTCATTACGTCACATCTGTACACATAAAGAAGGTGTCTCGGCTAGTAGGCTATGTTGCGTATGAGGATGTTGGAGGTGGAGATATATAGCGACAACGACAATCACCAGTGACAACTTGAGATTCACCCATTGTAAAATGCAAAAAGAATTTGGACTTCGGAGTGGCTACAGAAAAAAAAAAGAGACTGCAACCCATGCGAAAAAAAAAGAGACTGCAACCCATGCGAAAACAAGGATAAATATCTGAAGGGCATTAAATGTAGTCATGCAATGCTGATGTTAACATTAACAATTTGAGAACAAACTACAATTTGCATAGTTTCAGGTGATATGATAAGCGATCATTAGATTTAATAAGCGTGATTTACTGCAATGCCTTTTTCCCCTTAGTTGGTCAGAACAAAAGTGGATGTTTCTTACTTGTTCAGATTACATTTTCCAGTGAAAATTCTTATGTTGGTCATACTTCCAAAAAGTATAATCTGTGATTCCAAATGACAGTATCCACACCGCGCGGTGACTGACAGCCACACATTCTCCTCAAAACATTGGATTCATCCGCGCTGTGCCGATAATTCTGCGAATAACTGCAATTGCAGATTTCGAACAGAGATGGCAACAAAGAGGAAAAACTACGGACTGTAGCTTTAACTTAAAATATTTATTTATAATGTTAAAACAATTTAATACACTACTATGGAACTACATTCATCATTAAAAGCACTTATAATAAATAATAAATAATTGAATTAAAAATGTTAATCTTTTTGTTAGATTCATACAATGATTATTTTAGTTTTAGATTTATACATCAAAATTACAAATAGTGAGCAGAAAAAATTATATGCTGTCAAATTAATACAAGTCAAATATTTTCCAAATAATAATGTAAAAATGTTCCATGATTTCAGTGTAGTCACAATATAAAAGCCAATTAATTATTTATAATATTACAGCTAAAAACTTTTGTAACATTATACACTACTGTTCAAAAGTTTGGTTTCAGTTAAGGGAAAAGGGTAAAGACATTTTTCTGTCATTTTTTACGGGCAGGCTGTGTTTAGTAAATTGAACATTTTGTTTTATTCTGTAAACTACTGACAACAAATACTGAGGGCATTAATTTGCAGAAAATGACAACATATCAAAATAACAAAAAAGATGCCATGTTTTTAGACCCTGAATAATGCAAATAAGTTATTTTTATTTTTTATTCATTAACACTAAAGTTTCAACTTAGGAAGAGTTCAGAAATCAATATTTGGTGGAAAAACATTGATTTCCAATCACAGCAAGTTGTCTTCCAGGATAACCTTGGACATGGCTTGATTTACACGTCCTTCACAAATGCGTATCTGCCTGTTTTAAAAAATTTCATATGTGTATATTTTCACATGCATCTCATCGCCAGGGTCCGAAATTAACTTTTTGGCTCACCTGCCACGGGGACTGGTAGATGAACAAAATCCACCAGCCAAGCATATTTTTTACCGGCCAAAATAATAAACAGCCTTTTTGTGTCAAATATACATCAATTTCAGTACATTTAATTGAGATAAGGTATTATGTTGAATGAATAAGAGTACATAGAAGTCAAAACAGAGCAACCAATAGTCAGCCATGGAAGATGTGAGCATGGAACTAGTGCTCATAACAGTACATTTGAAGGTTTTGTAAAATTATCAGACACTTTACCGAAAGTAAATCAAATTACCGATTAATACTATCAGTTAAATGGTTTAAAAGTAAAAAAAAAAAAATATATATATATATTTAGCTTTTTTGTTTGTTTGCTGCATGGTTAAAAAAAAAAACAGTATATAGCCTATATTTGTTAAATCAAGGGGTGCGTCGACACGTGCAACCACACACGCCTAAAAATATATTTCGCTGAGCAAGCAAAATGAAGCAAGCGAAAAGAAGTAGCTACTGTGTGGGACCATTTCAACAGAAAGGGCGACGAAGTTACTTGCAAAATATGCTACGCGGTATTAAAATAAAGCAGTAGGCCTAGTGCAAGTACATTAGCCGCGATTCCACTGTCGGGCCAGGGCTAACAGCGAGCCGAGCCAGTGGCCTCAGGCCTTAAGCAACGTGCCGGGCCAGTTTCCACTGCAAGGCTAGTAGCCCCGCAACACTGCCCTAAACCCCGCCCCTAACACGCCTTTCTGGATCAAACGTCATATAACCCAACCCATTTCAGCGGGTATTATGAATTTATTTACTTTTTAAGTTAGGAAGATAGCATGTATATTAACTCACCGGCCGTGGCTGCAATAATGTCCCGACTTGTCTCGCGAGTCGCCACTAACAGAGGGACGGTCACCCAGCACACCGTCCATCAAGTCGAACCATGGAAAGTTTCTTCTCTGAGCTCCGCTTTGTCCATTGTGCGTTTTAATCTCCTTGTACAATACTGCGCCCGCAACTTTTTTATTTTTTCCCGAACTTGAAGCGTTGCTCGCTGAATGCTTAGCTTAGAAAATTCAGCAACGATGTATTTTATAACGTCCTTGTTTCTTCAAACACCGTCATATTGACGTTGTACCCTTTCTTCTGCCCAAATGCTCAGAAGAGCTTTGGTATCTTCGACAGACCAGTACAGGCGATTCTCCATTTCGAGCAGCGATTATTTTGCGCGATATAAAAAAGTGGAATGTGCATCTTGCCGGCTTTGCCGCAGACCATAACTTTCCCTAACACCGATACACTCCGCCTTTTACCTTGCCCACGCCTCTAGCCCGAGCTGGCCCGCTTTGGCCCAAGGTATTCGACGGGCCAGAAATCCTGGCCGTTGGCCCTGAGTAAGCCCCGATCAAGCCCCGGAAGTGACAGTGGAAACGCGACTGGCCCTGGCACGCACTAGCACGGCTCGGCCCTGGCCTGGCAGTGGAAACGCGGCTAATGCAATATCACTCGCGAAGCAAACATCCACAAGCAAATGAAAGGCGCTTTCTGAAGTTGGCCACTCCAGCCAGACGTTATCTCTGTATTCCCGGGACATCTGTGCCATAGGAGACCCAGGCTAACCCCACATCATGTAGACTTGTTACTTTTTTTAAGTAAAAACTAGACAAGCTGTGGATTGAGGTAGGCCTGCTATTTTTATTTGGCGAAAAAAACGTAGTCTGATGAAAAAAAAGCATTTTTTTCAAAGCTTCAAACTGATTCAGTGTTTTCTTTTTGTCATCTTAATTTGTTAATTATTTATGTTAAAAAAATATATTTAGTGTAGGTCTATTTTAGTTTTTTTATATACATATATATTATTTCATTGTCTTTTTCTCTGTTTTCACTGTCAGAAATGCTGCAGGTGCGTGGACATTTGATGTGAATCCAGGTTTTGTTGTTGATCTGTTCTGCATGCTGCTGTTTCCAGAACTTTCCACGTTAAAATAAACCCGTGATTTTTTTTTAATATTTTTTTTTTTTTTTAACAGGTCACAGACTAGGGATGGGCATGTTTAATCGACGATCGATTATTGATCATTAAGAATTTCGTCGATCACGTTAATTTGTTATCGATTATCATTAAACTAATGCTGCTGCGGAAAGTGAACGTGTTCCCCGGGCTGGTCAAGTTAGCGCGGAGGTACCTGTGCATCCCGGCAACGTCAGTCTCCTCAGAGCAGGTGTTTTCAGCGGCTGGACTGAAGCCTTGTTTACACTCGAGGCGTCCGCACGAGCGCGAAGGTTAGCGCGGCAAAAATGACGTCATTGCGGTATTCGGTGTTTCACAGGCGAGCGCGTCGAGTATAAACGCCTCGTCTGTTTGGGGAGGTGCGCGCGCAGTCTGCGGAGACTCGCGCTGCAGAGCCAGGCGAAAGTGTAAACGAGGCTTGACGGTCAAGTTGCGGTCGCGTCTGACCCCAGATCATGTCATCAACATGCTTATCTTTCTCAACAAAAATCAGTAGACTGGTGTAGAAGTTGTATGTGAGTTACTAGTTATTTTTTATGAGGCTTTAAGTAGCCTAGCCTAATTGATTGTTACAGTAATCTCTCTCACCCTCTTTCTCGACTTCGTTCTTGGATAGTTTTGAGTTACATTTTGACAAAACCTGTCAGATCTAAGTATTATGTTTTTGGTTAAGTTATTGTTTAACATGATTTTTTATTATTATTTATTATTTTGGAACAAACAAGGGTCTCTGTTTAAGAACGCCAACTCGCAGCTGCAGGTTCCGTTGCTTTCGAGCACCGCAGCGCATATATATCTTCAAGTTTAGCCTAACCGAACGTCCAGTTTTACTGCCACAAGTTGATCATCTTGTAATAAAGATCTAATCGAGGAAAAACACGCTGTTTTTTGTATTTTCATTGCGTTTTTAATTTATAAAAAGTTAAATAAATAATGAATTTGAATAAAAAAATATTAATGATTAATCGATAGTCGATCGTTAATTCTCCCGACGATCGACTAAGAAAATTTAATCGAATGCCCATCCCTATCACAGACACTCGTTAATTTAATTTTTATTCAATGCCAATTCAATATTAAAAACTTATCAGTTAACGATTAATAATCGGATAACGAGGGGTGGTTGTCGTCGGGAAAATTAAACGAAATGAGCATCCCTAAGAGACATCATGCCAGATATTTTATAACATTACAAAATGCAATTGTAATAAACATGATTACATTACTATTTTGGTATGAACATTCACACGCCAGTGTGGCGGATAGCCTTTTGAGATTTACTCGCCAAACAGATAATCTACCCGCACTTGGCGCTTGGTGGGTGTTAATTTCGGACCCTGCTCATCACTGATAGAAATGCCTCTCTTCACTGATATAAAACTTTTAAAAATGTAGCATCCTATCCTGTAGTCAAGCCATACCATATAATCTACTTTGTAACATACACACACATACACAACTACACTCATTTGGAGCATGTGTAGTAGCCTGACCCCTAACAACAGTTCCTCTCCTGTGTGTGGGTGCCTGGGGCTTCTTTTTCGGCCCCCGAGGAGCCCCTTCATTAATCGGCCTCGTTCTGGGGGAGGTACTTAATGCACACACACGACAATCGGCAGGGCTGTAATTGCGTTGTCAGGGGCCAAAAAACAAGCCCGCTCCTTCAAACAGACATCTGGCAAGGAGGCAGAGAAAGCCATGTTGTTAGGAGAGGGAGAGCGAGGCAAGACAAATAAAATTACTGCTTGGATTGTGAGATCGGTGGGAGCCCAGCCTGCCTAATCTCACCAATGGGAGAGCACGCCTGTTGTAACCCAATTACAGGAGCATAAGCAATTTGTTAGACACTTCACATAATGTAACAATTTCCCAATAAACTCTGACTTGTAATAACATTGCTGAGTGAGTGCATAAATTCTAAAGGAACGAAGGAGGGTTGGATGCCACAGCTGCGGGCAGAGAGTTAGCAACATCAGCAAGATCTCTCACATTTACACTCAGACCTGCTTCCAGTTTTTGTGCTTTTTAGATAGGATGAGGATGGGGTAAACAGAATTATGGTTTTCAGCCGCATACCGTAAAAGACAGTGTCTCTGGAGGGTTGTGTATTAACACCTGATAGATACACCAATCGAGTGCCATTCCATAAAGTACTGTAGGAAGCGTAATAAATACAGTCCGGAGAAAATTGTAAATGGATTAGGTAAAACGTGTAAATACAGTAAAATTTACCCATCAGACATTACTCACCACCTTAGGACTACATGAGGCTAAACTAGATATGATGAAAAGACGCTGGTGGACGCCATTGTTTTTATTCAGCTTAATTGGCCCTCAAGAGCAGTTACTTGACAGTCGAGCAGGGTCAAAGTTCACAAAATACATTACAATGCCATGATGGTGGGTTAGGTTATACAATAGTTAGGGTTTTACTGCAAAGTAATCAAACAAATTTAGTGTTATTGTTAAACGACTATCACTAAATACACGCCATATGACAAACAATATGACTAATATTAGTTTAATATTGATACTACTACTAATAATAATAATAATAATATTGCATTTTTGTATATAAATACACAGACAGTATTTTATCGAACATTTACTACTGTTCAAACGTTTGGGATTGGTATGATTTTTTAAATGTTTTTAAAAGTAGTTTCTTATTTCTTAGGCTTCATTTATTTGATCAAAAATACAGTAATATTATGAAATTAACAGCATTTATTTGAAATAGTTTTTTTGGTTTTAATGCATCCTTGCCAAATAAAATAATTAATTTCTTCTTTTTTTTTATCTTACTAACCCCATACTTTTGAACAGTAGGCCTACGTTTATACGTATTTATTTAGGTATATGAAATAATATCATGCTTAATTTCCCATATTCATAACTCAAGGTCATAGAGAACTCACAAACATTAAATTCATAAACATTAAATAAAAGCAAAGTGTAAAGTGAAGCTGCTCCTATTGAAATATCCCCTGCTCAGTCTGTAGGGAGCAGTGCAGGATCCATACGAATCAGGAGACTGCTATTGTAACTCCTCACCGGCTACACACACACTATTTATACAATTACATGCAGGCTATTTTATGCACATAAACAGAAAGAGGACTATACATGTTCAGAATTCTATTACATTTGCAAAACATTTTACTTCCGTAATGTAACATTTCAGAGTGAAACAGGATTTCAATAAAATCTTGAGAGTGGTATTTGATGTTATCCACTGAGAATTGACTGTTATGTGGGCATTATGTCCACTGTACTAGAACAGTGGTTCTCAACATTTTTTACTTCAATGCCACATTTGTCCAAGACAATATTTAAATATTCCAGTCTGCTATATGTACCTGGTACTTCTGTTGTAATAGGCTAAATAAACTCAATGATGCAAGTTTAATGTTGTACATCTAAAAGTGTTTTGTTTTTAGCATTTTAATTAAGATTGTTATTATAACTGAATGTAAATAATTTTTAGACTTATTGGGCCCCCCCCCTGAACGTTTGCTGAGGTCCCCTAGTTGAAAAACCACTGTACTAGAATGAAGGAAGAACAAACGAGAGTTTGTTAAATCAATGCCACAATATATTTTCGGTAACTGGTAAACTATTCAATTGCCCGAATGGCCAAAGTGACCTCAGTGTAGAAGCAGGGCTCGACATGAGCAATGGCCCGATGGCCCGCGGGGCCAGTAAAAGAGTATGTCGGGCTAGTTGATTGGCCCGTCACTGGCCCGCGCGGGCCATCAGCAAAACATCAACGTCATACACGGTGGCGCGAAGAGTGTCAATGTTACTTCAGGTTATTTAACGTGTTAAAATGTCAAAGAACTACGAGTCTGATACGAGAAAGACTAAAGAGGACATTCCTAGTAGGGCTGTGCAGCATATCGAGTTTGTACAATATATCGATTTTTTTTAAACAATATGGAATGAGGCAATAGACTACCGTTTATATCGATACAGTATACGAGCACATCTGAAAAATATAGCGGAGTACGCAGTGTGAGCTCCTGCAGTGAAAGAACATACAATTGTCCTAAACATGACACAAGCTAGTATTAAGCGCTTCAAAATAACTGGTAAGATATAGTTAACAAGTTTAAAGCAGCTTGCCCTGCAGATGCTCTGACAGATATTGTTGCTGACTGACAGATAAATACTTGCGCTGTTTAATGCGTTTGAGACGTGGTGCTTTCCTCAGTGCTTAACTTACATTTCACTGGTATATTCTCCATTTGTAAATGTTAGAAAGTCAAACAAATATATGTCCATTTCACTGTCAGGAGAGGTCGAGCTTCTGCAAGTGAATCTCCGCTAAAATTCAAGCTTCCGTTAAGCGCCACCGCGCACGCGCGCCAAACAGACGAGCAATAATTCTGACTAAAATATAGATGTTGCTAAAATACTTGTTGTTGGAGACAATAAATGTGCCATATGTGGAATTTTAAACCTACAAGTATATTTTTATGAAAGTGACCATTATAATGGGGTAATCAAATGCAGGCTAAAATAATTAGTGTTTGCTTTTGTTTTTATTTTCATTTTTAGTTTAGCCTTTCGTCCTTTTTCCATATCCTTCAATTTCAACATTGTTTTGTTCTTCATTTTTAAATTTTTTTTTTAATTGACAGCTTTTTAAGGTCATAAATGTTAAATGAATGACAAAAATAATCAGGCAAACTAATATACTTTCGTCTAATTTCGCCATTTTGAAGTGAAAATAGGCCTATGTAACGTTACTCATCACTCATGTATCAATAATTAGTTAGTCATTGTGAGGGGACAAGAAAAATTAATCCTAATGTATACAATAAATACAGTTTAATGGAAAAGTGTTTTTCCTTCTATTTCTTTCAGGGCCAGTAAAAATATAGAAGGGGCCAGTAAAACTGTGATCTACTGGCCCTGGGGGCCAGTGGGGATTTTTTTTTATGTTGAGCCCTGGTAGAAGGGAAAGTTAATTCAGTGGAAGCGTGAGCCAAGAACATCAAAACAAACTAGAGATGCACTGATTTCAAATTTCTTGGCCTGGTGTTACCTGCCGGTACCGATTGTTGCCACATTCAATATTATGGAAAAGGACAACCATGACAGAAATTCACAAACGTATAAATTGTAAGAAATAAAAAAAGATAAAATTTGAGATCAGAAAAGCATCACATGTAAGAATAATAAAAATAAAAAACGTATGTTCTTGTTTGTAAGGAAGGTTGGGAATTGTTGTACCCAACACAGCTGTCAGTCAAATCATGTAATAAAAGAATCCACGACTTAGACCCGAAGACTCAGGAGGTGAATTAATAATTTCTGTTTCCTGTACAGAACCTGATGCTGCGCATGCGCAGTCAACACAAAATGAACGAATCACTCTCTGAGACAACGCGTTGTTCTCGAGTCATTAAAAAAAATTTCATAACCAACCCATCACTAACTGTTACACAACATGCGTTATCTTTTTAAGTTTTTTGGAACTATTTAAGTTCCAAAACTGACTGTGTTTAACTGAATACTTGCCAAGACAGGTATTTTGATATAATTTTGTGAGTATTTGAACGTTTAAGAGCAGTCATTTGGTACTCACTTATATAGATCAATGGTGTGTGCACTAATGACATCAGTGCCTGCGAGAATTAGCCTAGTAAAATGATGGACAATACAAGCACTATTTAACCGGAGCGAATGAGACGAGTGAGTGAGAGGAGGTGGGAGTGTATCCCTTCGCCATTGGAGAGAAGAGAGAGAGAACACGCAGCTGATATTATTGCCTGTGCCTCTGGCAACAAAACGGACCAGATCGGAATCGGAAGGACGTGAAACTGACCGGCCGGTCACCGGTCCGGGCCAATCATGCGGAAAATCGCCTGATTCCGGTCACTGGCCGGTCGATCAGTGCAAACAAACGATTGTTTTCTTCAGAATAAAATGCAGATCTATTGTTCACAGTAAGTCCAGCCGGCCTAATTTACAGGCATTGGGTTCATTTTAATGTTTATATGGCATCTGTGACAAAGTCACATCTGAGCAATTTATATACATTTTCACACAAAATCTCACGATATAGCATTAGCTAAAAGCCCATGGTTCTGTGGGTGACATATGTACTGGCTGCAGCTCAACACAGTTTGGCACAACGTAAGAGAGAAAGCAGGATAGAGAGAGAGACCATTCCCCTGTGAGTGAAAGCAAGCAGTCAAGGTCGGAGGAGATCAGGATGGGGTTAATGAAATGATGACAGCAGGGGTTAGGGGGAAAACTCCAGTGGTAATTTACAAGCCTCTCCCCTGTAGGGCTGAAGGTTACACTAGGCCCTGTTGGGGAAAAGCAGGAGAATGGGACAACGCGATGGATCTACACCATGGTTCTTGCCCTACAGGCTGACACACACACACACACACGCATGCCCATATCAAACAACTCAAATGAATTTAAAATAGTCAGGAAAGAAACTTTTACTGTAACTATGACTTTTGAAATAAATTAGGGTGTTCATAAATTAGAGACAGGCTTTAACCTTCTAAAGCCTGACATAAATAATTGTCAGAAAAATCTAAATTTTTGGAATAGAACAGATTATTATACCTATAAAAAAATATTATTAAAAAAATTGAAGTGTGCAAATGTCTTTAATGGCTCATATACTGTACTATGACATATGAGATGAGATTATGGACCTTATACTAGAGGAGGAAATACAATTTTATTAAGAGGTCCAAAGTTATCAAAAATATGGATTTTGGTGCAGTTGCTGATATTTATATGGCCCAAGCAAGATGAAATTGCGATAGCTTTGTAATGTGACTATTGCATATGCATATATAAATATTAGTTGATTGCCACACTATATCTCCTAATAATATGTTTTAGTGAGATGATATATAAATGATTCGTTTTATGATCAAAGCTCTGTAGTTTTCATTGTGGGGGCAAAACTTATAATGCAATGATGATTGAAAGATGTACAAATAAAGGCTACTCAAAAGCCTCATGTACCAGTTGGTCCTCACATTATAACATGATGTTTCTAAAAATTGTTTTATTATCAAGTAAACCTAAAGTTGCTTCTGTCAAGTGTTTATCTTAATAAATTACTATCAATATAAAAGTTACTTAAAGCCAAAGTTTACTTCACAGATGCCAGTAAAGATTTCACAGCAAAAAGACGTGCACCATGACCGGAAGTGCGACAATTTTAGAATTATGCCAGAATAGCCTTTTGCTAAAAAAGTATAGGTAAACTATAAATCAGATGACAGAAGACATGTTTTATCAGCAAAGTCTTGATCATGTTGATAATTTAGAGGCCTTAGAAATTCCATGTCAAATATGACACAGTAGGCTTTGGAGGGTTAATACCTTAAAAAAAGCTCTCTACATCCCTGGAAATGACCATTGTGTTCAAATTTCACATAAAACTACATATTTGGCCTGATTTGAAAAAGGGTAGGGGAAGCTATCCACTTGCATTGCTAATCGTATTATGTTGCGACACAAGTAAAAGCCTGGATGTAAGTGATTGTTGTAATTAGAGTGCTTTAAATTACAGCCCTAATTCCAGACGATGTCCCCCACCATTCATATGCTGCTGACCACGCTAGAAATTCCTCCCTGATGGGACTCCTGGCTCTGTCATAAAACTATCTGAGGTGTAATCTTCAACTGATTTACCTGCCGTTTCCTCACCACCGCCCAATAAAAAGGGCGAGACCGTCGAGGTTTTGTGGGGCTAGTTTGTGATTAGGGATGCATAACCATATCCTGCTTTGATCGTTTCCATGCCTTATAACTTCTTGCATATGTAATGCGAGGGACTCGGGAGACAGACAGAGTGCAGTGTAAGCAGGGAGGATTTGGGAGCAGCGCTGGGCTGTGGTCTTAATCTGGCTCTGGAGACAAAGCGTTTATGATGTACATCATTGGCTGAAGTGGAGGAAGGACTAATTATAGTCATCCCGCATGACACATCCTGAGGTATTGACCATTTGTTCTTTTTGGTTAGATGGGGTACTAAGCACCTGAAGAGCAGCTCTCAACTGTCCGAGGAAAGCTGATGAGTGCGTTAAAAACAACAAAGAACTCTTATGAGAGACGAGCGGATGAAGTTGCTGACTTCAGCGAAGTCGACAAATTAAACTCCATTTTTTTACTCATTTGTTTCCAGGGTAATAGTTTTCAACCTGGCTAGAGCCTGATGTTGTTTTCCGCTCTGCCATTTGAAATCGGCAATCGCTACTGTTCTTGTTCACGGAAAGTTCAAGGCATTATTCACGAAGTAAAACTGTGACACTGACATTAAAGAATAAATGAATGTGTACTCTCTTCCACCACTCTCTGAGGTGGAGATAATGAGATGCTATATCACCATGATGGAGGGAGGGGAAATCTGATTAAGATGGGTTTGCATCCAACGTCTCAACTAACTGCGAAACTCATAAAACGCATTTGCTGTCTCCCCCATAACTAATGGCTGGTTTTCACGGCTTTGACAGCGAGCCGTGTGTGTTATTTTGTCCGGGTATTATAATAATAATGAGAGCAAATTAGAACAATCAATTTCCATGGGTGGTTCTTGATTGGGGATGATGGGCAATATGGCACCGGGTAATCCATCTTCCCGGCCCTGTCTCATTAATGGCTGCGTCGCCGCGACAACAGCCAATGGCTGTGCGGCAGTATGGAACACATGGGGGGACCATTCTGTGAGCCTATGTTCAATTAGTGGTGGCAGCGATAAACAGAGTGATGTATGCAGGCTCACAGATGCGGTTGCTCGAGTTTAGAGCCTTTTAAAGCCCCTGTATCTATCCTCTGTGCCTCGACACACTCACATGAGCTTGTGTGATGCCCTCACTGAATGTGTGCTAAACAGCAGTCAGCCAACAGTACTTCTAATACAGTGAGCACTCAAAAATACAGCTTCTTGCATTACACCAAGAGTAGGCGAATCCCATTTGCCATCCATTTTCAGTGATTTTTGTAACTGGGAGCTTTTTAGGTAAATGAGATTGCCACAAGAGGGCTTCGATTGTTTGACTAACAGGTCTATACTAACAAGGATGTTACTTTTTTTCCTCAAAACACAGTTTTGACCTCATATAAATACACACACACTAAAATAAGCATATACACACACATATGTATATATGTGTGTGTGTGTGTGTGTGTGTGTGTGTGTGTGTGTGTGTGTGTGTGTGTGTGTGTGTGTGTGTGTGTGTGTGTGTGTGTGTGTATGTATGTATGTATATATATATACACAGAACAAAATTATAAACGCAACTCTTGTTTTTGCCCCCATTTTTCATGAGGTGAACTCAAAGATCTAAGACTTTTTCTATGTACACAAAAGTCCTATTTCTCTCAAATATTAACAAATCAGTCTAAATCTGTGTAAGTGAGCATTTCTACTTTGCAGAGATAATCCATCCACTTGTGGCATATCAAGATGCTGATTAGACAGCATGATTATCGCACAGATGTGCCTTAGGCTGGCCACAACAAAAGGCCACTCTAAAATGTGCAGTTTTACTGTATTGGGGGGGGGGGGTCTGAAAACCAGTCAGTATCTGGTGTGACCACCATTTGCCTCACGCAGTGCAACACATCTCCTTTGCATAGAGTTCATCAGGTTGTTGATTGTGTCCTGTGGAATGTTGGTCAACTCCTCTTCAATGGCTGTGCGAAGTTGCTGGATATTGGCAGGACCTGGAACACGCTGTCGTATACGCTGATCCAGAGCATCCCAAACATGCTCAATGGGTGACATGTCCGGTGAGTATGCTGACCATGCAAGAACTGGGATGTTTTCAGCTTCCAGGAATTGTGTACAGATCCTTGCAACATGGGGCCGTGCATTATCATGCTGCAACATGAGGTGATGGTCGTGGATGAATGGCACAACAATGACCCTCAGGATCTCGTCACGGTATCTATGTATTCAAAATGCCATCAATAAAATGCACCCGTGTTCGTAGTCCATAACATAAGCCTGCTGACTCAGCATGTACATGGACCCACACATAATCGTGGACACACTCTAGATTTACTTATCAGTAAGGGTCTAAACATTTCATCAATTGTTATTAAGGATGTAGCACTGTTTGATCATTTTTGTATTTTCTTTGATATATTGATCTCTCCTGCCATTGAAGCTAGATCTGTGTCTGTCAAGAAGAGATGCTTAAATGAGAACACTAGTGTACTATTTATGAAGGCTATATCTTTAACACCAAGCATATCTGCTGACTCTGTTGATTTTCTCCTTGATTCTTTTAACTCAAAAGTTAAGAGTGCAATTGATGATATTGCTCCTGTGAAAGTCAGGAAGAAGAGTGGCAGACAAAAAGCACCTTGGAGAAACTCAACAGCAGTGCAAAATATGAAAAGACAGTGCAGAAAAGCAGAGCGCATGTGGCGGAAGACAAAACTTGTAGTCCATTATAACATCTACAAAGACAGCATCCATGCTTTCAATAAGGAACTAGGCAAAGCTAGACAGACTTTCTTCTCGAATATTATAAACAGCAATATAAACAAAACGCGCACTCTTTTTGCTACTGTAGAGAGACTGACAAACCCCCCAAGCCAGATTCCCAGTGAAATGCTCTCAGTGAGAAAGTGCAGTGAGTTTGCTTCTTTCTTCTCTGAGAAAATCAATAATATCAGAAAGGTGATCAGCTCATCCTTGAGTTGCGCTGGGGTCAGGCAGATCAGACAACAGCCTGAGAAAGTAGCCACTATGTCTGATTTCGAAGAAATTGATGGCAAAATTTTGGAAGAAACCGTACAGCACCTAAAAACATCAACCTTGACGCACTTCCCACATCTTTTTTCAAAAATGTGTTACACAGCTTAGAAGCAGATCTCCTAGAAGTGGTAAATGCCTCACTTCTCTCTGGGAGTTTTCCGACCTCCCTGAAAACTGCTGTTGTCAAGCCCCTCCTGAAAAAGAGCAATCTGGATAAGACAATATTAAACAACTATAGACCGATCTCAAATCTTCCTTCCATAGGCAAGATCATTGAAAAAGTTGTCTTCAATCAGCTGAACAAATTCTTAAGCTAGAATGGATACTTTGACAATTTTCAATCTGGTTTCCAACCGCACCACAGCACAGAGACCGCGCTCATAAAGATAATAAATGATATTCGCTTAAATACTGATACAGGCAAATTATCAGTGCTGGTACTACTCGACCTCAGTGCTGCATTTGACACTGTCGATCACAACATACTTCTTGACAGGCTGGAAAACTGGGTCGGGCTTTCTGAGATAGTCCTAAAATGGTTCAGGTCATACTTAGGAGGCAGAGGTTATTATGTGAGTATAGGAGACCATAAGTCTGAGTGGACATCCATGACATGCGGAGTCCCTCAAGGCTCAATTCTTGCGCCACTCCTATTCAACCTGTACATGCTCCCAATGAGCCAAATAATGAGAAAGAACCAAATCGCTTACCATAGCCATGCAGACGACACACAGCTCTACTTATCCCTATCGCCTAACGATTACAGCCCCATTGACTCCCTTTGCCAATGCATTGATGAAGTAAACAATTGGATGTGCCAAAACTTTCTTTAGTTAAACAAAGACAAAACTGAAGTCATTGCGTTTGGAAACAAAGATGAAGTTCTCAAGGTGAACGCATACCTTCAGTCTAGGGGTCAAACAACTAAAAATCAAGTCAGGAATCTGGGTGTGTCTCTAGAGTCAGACCTTAGTTTCAGTAGTCATGTCAAAGCAATAACTAAATCAGCATACTATCGTCTGAAAAATATTGCAAGAATTAGATGCTTTGTTTCCAGTCAAGACTTAGAAAAACTTGTGCATGCTTTCATCACCAGTAGGGTGGATGATTGTAATGGACTTCTCACTGGCCTTCCCAAAAAGACCATAAGACAGTTGCAGCTCATACAGAACGCTGCTGCTAGGATTCTGAGCAGAACCAGAAAATATGAACACATCACACCAGTCCTCAGGTCTTTACACTGGCTGCCAGTTACATTTAGGATTGATTTTAAAGTATTATTACTGGCATATAAATCATTCAATGGCCTAGGACCTCAATACATTGCAGATATTCTCACTGAATATAAACCCAATAGATCACTCAGATCATTAGGATCACATCGGCTAGAAATACCAAGGGTTCACTCTAAGCATGGTGAGTCCGCTTTTAGCTACTATGCCATTCGCAGCTGGAACCAGCTTCCAGAAGAGATCAGATGTGCTCCTACAGTAGTCACATTCAAATCCAGACTCAAAACACATCTGTTTAGCTGTACATTTACTGAATGAGCACTGTGCCACTGTTCGTCTGAGCCACTTTGGTTATGCAAACCGATTGTTGCAGCAGTTGTCCGGGTAGCTGGTCTCAGAGGATCTTGGAGGTGAAGATACTGAATGTGGAGGTCCTGGGCTGGTGTGGTTTCACGTCAGGGTTTTTCCTGGCTCAAAACGAGGCGGAGGTGGTAAAATCCTGATCATGTACATTTTGTTCGAAAGTTTTGTTCATTTTAAAGATAAATTCATTAATCTGGTGCACTTTGAGTCACCCGAATCCACTGATAAAAATAAATAATCCACAAGCCAACCACCCGAACCTATGATATTCTCTGATTTAGATAATCTGCATCTGATCATCACATTACAATTAGGCCTATTCAAATTCTCAGTGTTAAAGGACAAGTTCGGTATTTTACACTTAAAGCCCTGTTTTAAGATCGTTTCTGATGAAGTAGGACGGTTAAGATTGAAATTTTGACAAATGCTGCTGTCTCGAGAATTTTCGGTTTCTGTGTTACCACCCACCCACCTCGACAATGGTTTCATATGGGCACTGGAAGAATCATTCATAAAACGCATTAAACTTTAGTTTACAAAGACGTGAAACTCACCAGGTGGTCTGGGGTGTTCACTGATATGCTCACACAAAAATCACTGCAAAAGATGCTTTCCAACAGGTTTTATCGTAGTTTTTGTCCAACTCCATTGACTTGTATTGGATGTTCTGTGAGGTACGGTATTACTCCGCCGCCGGAAACGGAAATGGGGTTGTTTGTATTATTTCTGTAGCTATGCAGTAGCGGTATAGTAGGCTACGCTATCCAAACATTGGCAAAGCTGCATTATCGCCACCAACTGGGCTGGAGTGTCTATTATTCAAGCTCTCAACGGAAGAATGTCCGGTTGTGAGGTGTTTGGAAAAATAGGTCCACAGTTTTACAACGAATGGTAAAACACCTGTTGGAAAGCATCTTTTGTTAGTCTAAAGTTAGTCTTAGTTAGTCTAAACAGAGGCTTTACTCTCTTCAAACTTAAATTGTCAATGTTTCATTACATCACTGTTGGAAAATACTCCTATCAAATTTTTTTTTTTTTTACCTTTATAAAGGGCATTTTTTCCCTAATTTTATTAAATGTATGCTCCATCTTTCATTTCAAATTCTTAAATTTGATCAATACAGTAAGATTGGAAAAACTAGTTGAGGAACGATCACTCAACGGTAGGGCTGGACGATATGGTCAAATTTTCTATCACAATATATTTCTTAATTTCGGTCGATATGATATAATTCCGATATCGATATGAACAATATAAAAGCCTCAGAAAAACTGCCAAGAATGCCCACAACAGATGTCTGTACCTACAATCTTATGAAAAATGAATTGGCCAAGTCTATGAAACCTGCTGGAGTCTTTTGGTACTGCACCATAACAAACTACATGAACCAATGAAATAACCCATCATAACAATAATATTCTCTTGTCAATACCTGCTACAAGACTATGAAAGCATTTGGGTAGCAATATTCAATTTGAAATGTAATATGCAATATGTTTTAAATTTACATTTGCCATTACGTTTGGTGCAAAATTAAAATTCAATTATATAATTTACAATTGCCATTTCATACACTAGTTTTAATATGTAAATTTAATACATATTTTAACGCTTTATAAGTTGCAAAATTAAAATGTATTACAGATATGATTAGATATGTTTAACATTTTCAAGTAAAAACTATAGGAAAATGATCATTTAAATTTTATTTTTCTTAATTGCATTTACACTGACAGTTAAGACACTTGCGATTGCATTTTCATTAAATGTCCCGCAATGAATGTAGCAAAATTCAATGTGCAAATTGAAAATACATTCCTAGCCGATCACGCCCCCTCCCGCCCTGTCAATCACTGCGTGAAGTTTCGGTTTCTTAGATATTAAAATCATATGTATTGGTCATTCTGAGGTCATTCAGCATCCCCACATGCTCCAAATTCACGCAAAAAAGTCTGGTTTGTTTGTGCTGGTTAAAGTGTTGTTTGTGCTGCTTCTATCGGGTGGAACTGCTATAGATGGTGGAACAGATTTTATGTGTTCCCGCTGCTAGTCGGCACCACTCTTCTCCAGCAGCACATTTTGTAGCGCGCTGAAACCTGGAGTTTTGAGATCTCAGCCGAAACACCACTGAATTTATACCACTGAATTAGTCTTTCCTCTCTTATCAACTATTTCGTCTGCTTTCTCCTCACTTGTGGAAGCTCGTTAAGTCACATTTGTATTGCGGTCAGGGGCGCTCATTCTGTAGCTGTTGCCGCGTTGGAGATTAGCCTACAGTGCTGAGCACTGGCTGCGTGTCTGTGGTGTACATCATCATGAAAGTAGCCAACTGTGTTCTATTCTTTCTGAGGGCTGCGCGCCTAACATCAGAAACTGACAAATGCTGTATATCGAAATATTGAAAAAGTGTTTAAAAATCATATCACCATTATCGGAAAAAAAAACATTGCGATATATATTGATATTGAATTATTGTCCAGCCCTAACAAAGGCCCTTTCTGAAAATTACCATTTGAACTCACTCTCGTGCATTCGGGACACAAGTCTCACCACAGAATCATTCTAATCTACATCTTTAACCTTGACCCCCCATTCTCCCCCCACCTCTTTTCCCTCATGTTGAAATCATCTTGGTTTTAATGTGAACTATTATCATACAGTTTTATACATGTTTGGTATCAATTGAAATGTCTCAGTGCGACTGGTACAAATGTCTCATTCCCAAAGAAGTAAACCAAAAGGTAACAAAGTTCTTAATAGTTTAGAAATATCTTGCACACAGAAGGGTGTATCTGCCAGGCAAATGGCCCTCTGTTCTCAGAAGGTGTTAACAGTGTCCCAATGTTAGCAAATAGTTACCCCCAGTAAGTCTGGGACAGTAATTAAGGTGAATTTCCACTGTGAACTCATGTTTACATTTGAAATGAGGTCTGTCTATGTAATGAAATGCAACCAGAGCTCAGGGCCTTTTCTGTATCTCAGATCAGCCCGTGAGGCTGAGAGTTGGCGAAACTCTCAGCTTCATGTATTTCTTAAATGTCGGGTTAACATTTCTCTTCTTTATTCAAGAGCATTTGAAGTTTTGTATTGATTATCTTTGAACTCATTATGAAATTGTTATGATACATTTACCTGACATAATAAATTGTTACATTTGTTTATTCTAACTGACTTTGACATTATTTACATTAGAGTTAAAATGAATAGTCAAACATTCACTCACATTTAATGATGCACTGATATCATTAAAACATTTTCATTTATGGAGTCAGATGAAATAATGAGTTATTACATATGAGAAAATGTATTGAATTTAATCAAAAATACTTTGCCACGAGAAAAGACAATAACACGTAGAGGCTTTCCGTGCTGGTTGGATGCCGGACTTTGGGCGGACCGAGCGCGAGTTTACAATACCTTCATTTATAAATCACTTTTAACAATATGGACCGTTTCAAAGCAGCCTTACAATGATAATAGGAAATTAAAGTAACAGACACTGTTTTGAATACAATACATTAAATTAGAATAATAAGACACTATAGGGCTGTTACCAATCAAATTAAATCATTTATATGGAAAATTACAGGTATTAAATGAGATTATGAGATTGTTTTAAATATTTTTTGAATATACAAATAAATGTTGAAATGAATGACACTTTGAAACTAAACCACCAGTAGGTGGCGGCAGGCGACCGTCTTAATGAATGAGTCATTGAGACATTCATTTTAACCCTTCGGAGTCTTGGGCTATTTTGGACGTTTTTGAGTACTTTTATTTTTTTTAAATTTTGCAACATAAACAAATGTTTACCATACCAATGTTTGGTATAATTTTTTTCAGCACAACATCACCTATATGATCAGACAATTAGTTTTTCACTTTGATGTACTCTATCAACATACTGGACCCAAAATCACACAAAAAACACAAAATCCAAATAGAAAAATTATAGCTTTTCTACTACAAAAAACACAAACATGCTCAATGAAGCATTTTAAAAGGTTTAAAATGTAAACACAAGTTGTAAATGTCAACATATACAGGTACAATTCAGATATAATCAACCTATATACAAAAAAAATATGATTTACAAAAAAAAGCGGGTGTAGCCATAGGCTTTTTTTCTTTCTTATTAGCTCAGCCACTTTTTAAAAAAATGTTGTCCACACAATTATTCAGAGAGCTATATTTAAGGCCTTGCATTCCCAGAATATGAGGGTTCGCAAATAGTGCAAAAACAACATAAAAAAATGTAAAATTGAGATAAAATTAAACTAAATGCAGCAAAAAGCAGGTGTGGCAATAGGCGTTTTTTCTTTTCTTTTTTGCTTAGAAACTCTACAAAACACTTCATGTACAATTACACAGATAGCTACATTACAGGGATTTCATTCCTTGAGTAAGAGGGGTTCCTCAATAGTGCAAATATACCATACAAAAGGTAAAATTAACACAAAATCAAATTATACATACAACTATTTACAACAAATATCAGTTTTTTTTTTTATTTTTATTCTTTATCTGTGCCTCTCCTCAAAACAGTTTATCTAAATCTACTCCTAAACTACCTAAACTACTCCTAAACTATCTACACTACTCCTAAACTACTCTCAAAATCTACTCAAACTCTTCCAAAAACTAGCAATAATCTCTCTCTCTATGCATAACGTATATATGTCTCTCTTTATCAACTCCGTAAATCCTCTGCCTTTCAATTTTGCGTCTTAGCTCAGTTGGCTCCTCCTCCATTCCCTAAAATGTGCAGCCTGAAGAGCAGAGTCAGCAGATTCACACATTTTTCTCCGTTTTGTTTTATGACAAAAACCGACGAAGTTATTAGAATAAATGCAACGCCTGTCGCATCCCATCTTGCGTTCTTTTACGAACGCGTCAGTATTTTTTTATATAAAGTTTAAATGATCATATCTCCGTTTTTACTTGGTCTATCAACACAAAACAAAAAGTAAAATATAATTTCAAGCCAGCACTTTCGACAGAAGTGGACGGCAGCGCTCAACGTGACTTTGTTTTTATGCTTCGACGTCTTAAACTGGTCATGTAACTTGATCACGCCGGCGTGATCGGCGACCCCGAAGAGTTAACGATTCGTTCAAACAGCTGATTTATACAGAATGAGGCGGTTTATGAATGGGTAATTAAATCTTTGACACAACCGATTTGTTCATAACGCTGAATCATTCAGTAATGAAAAACAACTGAGTGTTCCTGTGAGATGCTTATTTGGTTATGCTGTGATCTTTGTTTGGAACTATTTTCGCTGCTGAAAAAGAACAAAAACAGTTATTAGATTTTAGACCCAATGACTGTTTTTGTTCTTTTTCAGCAGTGAAAATAGTGAACTTATGAAATTAGTGTCTCATTTTCAATCGTGATGGTATTCAGGAAAACAGCACTCTGGTCGTGTGATGTTTCTTAACTGTATAGGCTAATATGTTATAATAAATGCACAAGCCTCAACAGCGCAACTGTGTTACCGTCAATAGCCTACATTAGGTAGGCCTATATATTATTATCAACTATGTTATCAATTGCCACTTAGGCAACATTAAATGAAATAAAACCAAAATCATCCTCGCGTTTTCTGTAATTCCCTAGTTAAATTTAAAAATAAATTCTGATATTGACGTTTTAAATCAGGCCATTTGTCCGGTTGGGCAAGTAAAATTCTCTTTCACTTGTCCCGTCAAAAAAAACACGTGTGTAATGCAGAGGCTAAGGCAGGGGGATCCATGTTTAAGACACAGGTAACCATTAACACAGGTACATTTAACACAGGTAAGGAACACGGTCAGGCAGTAATCAAAGGGACAATCCAAAACTCAAGGTCAGACACAAGCAGAGGTCGGGGCGGGCAGCAAAGGTACACAGAGTCCGGGGTACAGGCAGAGATCAAGGTACAGAAATATACGGTAAGACAGAGAGTATGCTTGGTAATGTTAGTAGATCGAAACAAGACTTCGCACGGAGCAACGGAAGACACAGTTCATATAAAGGGGATGATGATGATGAACAGGTGACGGTGATAAGGGTGATCAGAGACATCAGGCAGGGATGGAAGGTGATGATGACAGAGGGAGTGTCGGGAAGTGAAGTGCTAATATTCAGGCTAGAGGGATCGGGTGAAACCAGAGGGTGGCATAAGTGAGCGTTCCGTGACAACGTGTCCCAGACCAGCATTAATGTCGAGCCCTGGCATGTGTTTTCCTTGATTGGTTTTCCCTGAAGAGAATTAGCCTTAAGTTGTTGGAAACGTGACGCACGTTCATTGCGTTTTACCATGATGTGAGTTCCGTGTCTTTATTAAACTCAACACATTAGGCTATAATAATTCATCTCTCATCCACCCTTGATTAATTGGAATGTTATTTTTTTATTACTTGGCCCGTCTGAGCTGCGGATATAACCGCAATCTGTGCATCACTATCGGCAAAATATACGGTTTGATAGTGGACCCAGGCCGGGAACCTGCAAAACAGCTCTGGTGGACATTCCTGCAGTCAGCATGCCAATTGCACGCTCCCTCAAAACTTGTGATATCTGTGGCATTGTGCTTTGTGATAAAACTGCACATTTTAGAGTGGTCTTTTATTGTGGCCAGCCTAAGGCACACCTGTGCAATAATCATGCTGTCTAATCAGCATCTTGATATGCCACAACTGTGAGGTGAATGGATTATCTTGGCAAAGGAAAAGTGCTCACTAACACAGATTTAGACAGATTTGTAAACAATATTTGAGAATAAATAGGCCTTTTGTGTATATAGAAAAAGTCTTAGATCTTTGAGTTCAGCACATGAAAAATGGGGGCAAAAACAAAAGTGTTGCATTTATAATTATATATATATATATATATATATATATATATATATATATATATATATATATATATATATATATATATATATGTTCTTTTTAATTTTATATTCAAAGGATCCTGAAAATAAGTATCAAAAATAATAAACAGCATAACAGTTTCCATCCGATAAAAAGAGAATAAAATGATTTCTGAAGGATCATGTTGTTACATGCAGCAGAAGCAGAGGCAAAAGCAGGATCCAGGTGCAGCAGTGTTTTATTTAAATAAACTCAAAACTAAACAGACTTGATAACCAGACTCAGGAACAGGACAGCGTGCATACAGCATTACAACAATACAAGAACTCACAAAGACTGGACTGAAACACAGGGCTAAATACAAGGGCCAACGATCTAATCAGGATAACAAGGGGGCGTGGTTAACGGGAAACACCTGGGAAGACTTAAACAATCAACCAATGACACAACAGACAGGGGAACACAAGGCAAGATCACATGACTAGAACAGGGGATCACATGACAGACAAGAACCAGGGACAAGAAACAAAACCCAAACCGTGACATAGCCCCCCCTCTATGGGCGGCTCCCGACGCCTATCAAAACAAAAAAAACACAAGTTCAGGAGGGTGGTGAGTGGAGGCGGTCTTGGGGGAGGGACGGAGGGTCAAGTCTGTGCAGGGGGCAAGGCAGTTCAGGCGGCCAGGGTGGACCAGGCAGTGAAGACCCCTCGGGCGGCCAGGGCGGTGAAGACCCCTCGGGCGGCCAGGGCGGTGAAGACCCCTCGGGCGGCCAGGGCGGTGAAGACCCCTCGGGCGGCCATGGCGGAGAAGACCCTTCGGGCGGCCAGGGCGGTGAAGACCCCTCGGGCGGCCTGGGCGGTGAAGACCCCTCGGGCGGCCAGGGCGGTGAAGACCCCTCGGGCGGCCAGGGCGGTTACTCAGGCGCAGGAACAGCAGACACCGGCTCAGGAACAGCAGACACCGGCTCAGGAACAGTAGACACCGGCTCAGGAACAGTAGACACCGGCTCAGGAACAGACGACACCGACTCAGGAACAGACGACACCGACTCAGGAACAGACGACACCGACTCAGGAACAGACGACACCGACTCAGGAACAGACGACACCGACTCAGGAACAGACGACACCGGCTCAGGAAAAGACGACAACGGCTCAGGAACAGACGACAACGGCTCAGGAACAGACGACAACGGCTCAGGAACAGACGACAACGGTTCAGGAACAGACGACACCGGCTCAGGGACAGCAGACACCGGCTCAGGAACAGCAGACACCGGCTCAGGAACAGCAGACACCGGCTCAGGAACAGCAGACACCGGCTCAGGAACAGCAGACACCGGCTCAGGAACAGATGACAGCGGCTCAGGAACAGACAATACACACACTGGCTCGGGAACAGACAACACACACACTGGTTCTGGCTCGGGAACAGAGAACACACAGACTGGCTCTGGCTCGGGAACAGACAACACACACTCGGGCTCGGGAACAGACCACACACACACTGGCTCGGGAACAGACAACACACACACTGGCTCGGGCTCGGGAACAGACAACACACACACTGGCTCGGGCTCGGGAACAGACAACACACACTCGGGCTCGGGAACAGACCACACACACACTGGCTCGGGAACAGACAACACACACACTGGCTCGGGAACAGACAACACACACACTGGCTCGGGCTCAGGAACAGACAACACACACACTGGCTCGAGAACAAATAACACAAACACTGGCTCTGGCTCGGGAACAGACAACACACACACTGGCTCGGGCTCGGGAACAGACAACACACACTCAGGCTCGGGAACAGACCACACACACACTGGCTCGGGAACAGACAACACACACACTGGCTCGGGCTCAGGAACAGACAACACACGCACTGGCTCGGGCTCAGGAACAGACAACACACGCACTGGCTCGGGAACAGACAACACACGCACTGGCTCGGGAACAGACAACACACGCACTGGCTCGGGAACAGACAACACACACACTGGCTCGGGAACAGACAACACACACACTGGCTCGGGAACAGACAACACACACACTGGCTCGGGCTCAGGAACAGACAACACACGCACTGGCTCGGGAACAGACAACATACGCACTGGCTCGGGAACAGACAACACACACACTGGCTCAGGAATAGACAACACACACACTGGCTCGGGAACAGACAACACACACACTGGCTCGGGAACAGACAACACACACACTGGCTCGGGCTCGGGAACAGACAACACACACTCGGGCTCGGGAACAGACCACACACACACTGGCTCGGGAACAGACACTGGCTCCGGTTCTGGAACAGACACCAGAACAGAAACAGCCACAAGGACAGACGTAAACACAGAAACAAACATAGAGCGATCAGGTTCAGGCGTGACTTGAACAGTCTCTGGATCGGCAGACGTGACTTGAACAGTCTCTGGATCGGCAGACGTGACTTGAACAGTCTCTTGATCGGCAGACGTGACTTGAACAGTCTCTTGATCGGCAGACGTGACTTGAACAGTCTCTGGATCGGCAGACGTGACTTGAACAGTCTCTGGATCGGCAGACGTGACTTGAACAGTCTCTGGATCGGACCGAAACACAGGGCTAAATACAGGGGCAAACGATCTAAACAGGATAACAAGGGGGCGTGGTTAACGGGAAACACCTGGGAAGACTTAATCAACCAATGACACAACAGACAGGGGAACACAAGGCAAGATCACATGACTAGAACAGGGGATCACATGACAGACAAGAACCAGGGACAAGAAACAAAACCCAAACCGTGACACATGTGATAGTGAAGACTGGAGTAATGAAAATTCAGCTTCAAAAGGTAGGGTAGACAATGTCGGACAGGCTAGCAATAGCAAGCTAGCTTTGAAAGCATGAAATCCCACCCTCCCTTCAGAGCCTCTCCAAAGCCACGCCTCCTTCAAAACAAGAACATAATGCACAAAGCAGCGTCTGCAAAGTGTCACGAGACGACGTTAAATTACCTCATGTCTCAAAGCAAATAACATTACATTAATAATAAATGTAAACAACTTACAGAGCTCAAGTTGTACCACCGACTGTTGCGGTTTCATCTGGGCGTTGATAGTCTTTAGATAAAAACGCATAAATTAGAGTCTGAGGACGTGAACAGCTGTGGGTAGAACGTCACAGGTTGCCATCTTCTAATTATGGTTACAACATGGCGTGAACCCAGCATAAGCTTGTTGTTTTGGTTCAGGAGAAACTGTAAAAGGTGGCTGCTGTTTCTTTGTGGCGCTCTGTGACTGTGTGACTCTCCATAGCCTTATGACGTGTGATGCATGCGCGAGCGTGAGAGGAGTTATGGAAAGACATATGCTGACAGGTAGGTAGAACATCATGTGTAGTTTACATCGACTTATTTGAATGAAAATCGGGTTTCTCTATTTAACATCCGCCGACGCTCCCCTCTGGGCTCCTGTAGTTCCGAATGGGCTCAGCCCTCCCCCCGCACGTTTGCCATGGAGATACACAAACAACATGGCAGCAAGCAGGGAAGTACTCGTTCCTAAGAAAGGCACAGTGTCATCCGTAAATTGGAATTTGTTCGGTTTTGCGGCGTCAGACGTGGAACAAACAACATCCCGCTGCAAAGTGTGTTTGAAGTCTGTTGCTAGCAAAGGTAGCAGTATGACCAATTTACTGCAGAACCTCAAACAGAGGCATGCTGCAAAGTGGGAGAGATGTTCCGCCCTACGAAATGAACAAGTCCGCAGCAGCACAAACACAGTCACCAAAAAACAACCTAGTCTTACAAACATTTACAAACTGTATACGGTATGATAAGCATGGGGATCGGTGGAAAGCAATCACGGATGCAGTCGCAATGTATACTATACGGAGGTAGTAGACAGGCTTGTCTTCCTTGCTAAGAATGTTTAGAAAAGAAGAAAGGATGTTCAAACTAAAAACAGCACAACAAATAAGCAACTTATGCTCTCATGCACTGATATTTAATACTGTTGAATGTTTTGTTTGCACTTTATCAGAACTACCTCCTATCTACTGATTAGCAAGATGTTAAACTTGGGTTTAAAGAAAACTATATCAAAAAGGGTAACATAATTTTATGTTTTATGCTATGTTATGTCTTTTTGGCCTGTCTTTTTGGCTTGTTGTTTCTGATTGCACTTTAACCCCAAGGCGGAAATCAAATCCCAGAAGGGAAAATAAAAACAAAATAAAGTTAAAACTAGTTTTGAACAATTTTGTTGTCATCTGCAGATTGATTTTAAGTAGGGGGGAAAGAAATCTATTTAAATCGGATTTTTTGTGAAAAGAATCTGGGATTTTTTTTTAATGCCGTATCGCCCAGCCCTACCCCTTTTATTATTGATTGCTATCAGGATGTGAAGAGAGTTTCAACCAGCATAACCAAACATGTCTACACTACCTTTAAATTACATTTTATAAAAGATCAAAATTATTATTATTTTTACATTGTAATAATATATTTCACAATATTACTATTTTATTATATCGATCATAAATCAAAAACAGCTCAAGTTCTTCTAAATCAATAAATACAGCTGAGTGAATGAGGTGTGATTTTTAACAACGACTGGCTATAAAGAAAGACTCTAAAAGACAGAGGACATTGCCATTGATCTGGAGAAATCTAACCTGCTGTCAGCTTGTGAGTAGCTGTCCCTGATTACATTCATCAGAGAATAGAGGGAAAGGATATTAGGTTTCAGGGGCAGCCATCAATCTAAGTCATTCTTAACCTGATCAAGTACACAACACCCTCCAACCCAACATTACAAGAACACACCAACAGCAATCAACTAGACCGGCTCAATCTATACTCCAGGGTCACATGTGCTAGCAAGGATTGAAGAGTGAAGGAGGAATGATGAGCCTGTGAAGAGCAAGTTTCTTTACGTTTACTCTATCGTGCCATAATAAAACCAGGTTTGAATCAACATGGAAACAGAGAACAAAATACTTGACTTTACCTAGTCAAACTTCTCAAATCAAAGTGATGTCAGGCCACAAGGTCAGCTTTCTCTAAAAAAAAAAAAAGAAAAGAATTCAGTTACATTTTAATTAGGGCTGCAGGATATTAAAGAGGAGTGTGATATGTGATACGATAATGTCCAAAACAGAAATTGAACAAGCAAATGTAAAAATAAAAGTCTTCACTGTATGAATTAAATAAACACTGATTCTTATTAAAGCTATAAAAGTTATTCAGTCAAGAGTAGGCTTGCTGCGATAGTCGTTACCAGTGTGCACTAGCTGCACACAGATTACATCATTTGCCCACCGCCACCCACCGTCATTTAGATTTTTTATACTATTGTAATAAAAATCATTTAGTTCAATTAGAGAACAGACACTACAAATAAAAAAGTAACGTGTTCTGCTCAATTCAGCGTGAACCTAATGAGAGTCGCAGCACAGATCAGCAGCAGGATTCAGATTTCATTTATCAAGTGACGAGTGTAATGGTTCTCTGTAAAAATTTTAACCGTACTTTTCTCCATCCGCAGTTAAGCACGCACTTCCGCGGTGAAAGTGCGTGATGAACTACAGGTGGAGAACGGTACAGTAAAACAGACAGATTAGGCTAATGTATATTTCTGTCGATGGTATTGCATTCTGGCTTCCCCTAAACTTTGATCAATGCGAGTGCTGTATGCTCTATATGATCAGTCATTTAAGCCGTCATCACCCAGGTGTTGATAACGCGCAAGCACAGGTGAGACCTGAACAGCACATGTTGCTATCTGTGTTTAAACTAAACTCATTTAAGCCTTACCAATTTAAACATTCAAGCGCAAGAAGACGTGAATGAGAACTCACGCACACGCTGTGAGAAGATTTGTGTGTGCATACGGAAAGTCTTGCGCTTGAATGGACAAATAAATAAAAAAATGTCAACATTATCTCTGACCTCACGATTCAATTCAATTCGATTATGATTGTCATGTCAACGATTCGATATCATAATACATTACGATGTGTTGCAATATTACTGCTATATTATATGGCTACATTTTCGTAAATGAATACCAGCAGTCAGATGATATATGAACTGAACTCGCTTTTTATTTTATCTGCTCCAAGAATGTACACTTCCTGAATGTAGACAAACAAAACATAAGTCTGAACACAGCAGACACAAGAACTAATAAACACTACCAAAAGCGCATGATACTGTCAAGTAATGTACTTAAGTTATAATAACGCTTGCACGCACGCACACACGCTCGCACACACACACACACTCACGCGCTCACACAATGTAAATGTTAAAATAGTTGGTGCATTATTTATTACTCGCTTTTGTGTTTCGCCGCTGCCATTTTATGCTACCAGTACAAGTGCATATGCGACGTAAGACGTCAGAGAAACGTCAGTAAACAGCAAACCACTAAACATTGGACGTCGGATAGACGTGCAGATCATGTCTATATTGGGTCCGTCAGTCCATGACCAATTCTGGACATCTATTCGACGTCCAAACTAGGTCCACTATTTGGGCGTCCAACCATGACCCAACTTGGACGTCATATTGACGTTCAACATTTAACCTTTGAACAGGGTCATTTTTTTTACCTCATTTGGACGTCTATTACAGGTGCAGGAAATTTACATGATTAATATGCAATATTGTTTTTATCTACAAATATCAACATTGTTGTTATCAACATGATTAATACATATGAATACAGATTATTTATAATTATTTAAGATAATTTTCCAAAAACTCCATTTGATCGTCTCAGCAGCAGCTGATAACTGGAGACGCATTTGAAGGTGTAATGCCGTAGCTTAAACAGAAGAGCGTTGGCGCTTGCAATGCCAAGATGGGCTCAATTCCCAGGGAAAGCAAGAACTGATAGGAATGTAAATGTGTAATGCAATTAGGGCTGCAACTAACGATTATTTTGATAATCGATTAATCGGACGATTATTTTTTCGATTAATCGATTAATCGGATAGAAATTAAATTAGATTTTTTTTTATTATAACTAAATAAAACCGTAAATCAGGGTATTTATGTGTAAAAGTGTACTTTAAAAAGTGCAAAAGCCACACATTGAGTTTTACTAATATCAATATTTGCATTGTTTTTAATGATAATTGCTGATGGCAAGTTGACAAACATGATTATTGTTAAAAAAATGATATCCAACATATTATGTTTTAACACAATTTTTGTTAAAACAAATTTACACAGACATGTTGTTCAGATGTGAATATCTGAACTAAAAACAAACTAAAAACATCTAAAATATATAATTCATTTAATTTTTATTTAAAATTAATTATATATAAGGAATATAAGGATAAAGAATATAATATATATTATATATAATATATAAAAGAATAATATAAGGATAAATTGATTAAATAAATATAGAAAGACTGAAAACAATTGTGTGAATGTAGAGCCGCAGTAGATCGCGTTTGAAAAACAATTAAAACTTAGTAGACAAATGCTATAAAAAGAGAACGGAATGGAGGTAACGTTACCAGGCTTGAGTAAAGGACAGGAGAAATTATGCATTAGTGCACAAGCATTCGCTGAAAACCACTGAGTACAGTGACTAAAAAACAATATTTTACTGCTGCTGTTATTAACTGCCTTTATATTTAGTGCTTCGCTTTGTAAAGACCGTTTTAATTGAACCTATTTCTGCGGTAGCGCTATTTTAATCCATCACTTACGTTGCGAGCGAACTGATTGCGCAACCTGATGCTCGAGACAAAATACAGACATCCCAAGATCCCGGAAGTCCCGGGAGTCTCCCGCATATTGATTGCGGCTCCCTGATGCCCGCGAATTAGTTCAAACTCCCGAAATCGCGCAAGCGAGACAGAAGAGACTGCTCCAAACCGTGTAGCGCGCGCGCTCGGCAGAGCGCCTGAGGGAGAGAGACCTTGCGTGTGTGTGCGTACCAGTAAACGCTCCCCGTGACGTAAGCAGACCAACTAATCGATAATGACATTCGTTGACAACGATTTTCATAATCGATTATAATCGATTTTATCGATTAGTTGTTGCAGCCCTAAATGCAATGTAAGTCACTGTGGATAAAAGCGTCTGCCAAATACATAAACGTAAATACATGGTACAGAAAACATGTCCTCCACCCTTTTGAAACATGGGACTACAGTTATAGAAGTTGTATAGAAACAACGTCTAAAATTAGTCCAAATTTTATTTTGAACAGACATCCACAAAAGACCAAATTTGGTCCCACGGATGTCAACATTAGACGTGCAGAAGACGTTGAATAAAGACGTCGCCCGGCGTTACAAAACAACCCCTTCAGTGGACCGAAATTGGACGTCCAAAAATTCCATAGAAAAGACGTCACTCTTACGTCACATTGCTCAGTCGGAATAATCGATTATGGTTTATTACTGCATCGATGCAGAATCGTCCACGTCCGCATCGCGATGCATCATAGAAACGATTAATTTCAACACTATTCAACATGCCTGTCTTGTCGTGTATCCTAGCAATTAGCAAACATAGTAGGTTATGTCCTAAGTGAACGTAAACAGTCGAGAGAGACAATGCACGTGTATCAGTAGGCCAACATTTTGTCTTAAAGTGACGGCAGCCGGTCTTATTTTAATGTTAATCAAACCACAAAAGAAAAGGAAATCACTCACTGCTCTTAACTGAATAGCTTTTGTAACTTTAATGATTAATTTTTATTTAATACAGTCAGTGAAGATTATATGCAGCGCTGTCTTACATTCGATTGCTTTATTTAATTTCTGTACATGAAAACTACTGTTAGATACCTGAAAAACACTTTTTTATTTGTATCTTTGCTCTATTGTATTTATTTGTGCTGTTGCTTGTAGTTTGATAATTTGTTCTTATTTTCTATATTTTTATTTGACAGTAGTTATTTTTCCCCTGAACATAGCATACCGAACCGTACCGAAACAGTGACCCTAAAACAGTGATAAAAACCGAATCGTGAGTAATTTGAACCGTTACACCCTTAGTGACGAGAGTGAGGAGTGTTGACTTGACAGAAGTGAGACGAGCTGACTTTTGTTAAAAAAGCAGTCAATTTGTTGAAAGTTCTATTTAATAAAAGCAAGTTTGTCATTTTGTTGTTGTGCTTTTCATTAAGAATAATAATGAACCCACCATTCAAGCAATTGCTGCCCCTGAATTGCTGCTAATCTGAAAGCAAAAATAAAACTTGCAAAGCCACACGGGCATTGATAAGCGATTTAAAAGCGAGGTGGAAAAGAGGGGAAAACTCCAAAGTTGTTGTTTGATTAACATTAATGATAAACAGCAGAGGGTTAGGGTTAGGGTTAGTTAACCCTAACCCTATTACATGAACACTCACCAAGACCGGCATTTTGACATGTATTTGGCCAGCTATAAGCTGCAGAACAGAATTGAATTCAGGATTGCACGCTGTCTGAGAGGTACGTGCGAGTACTGCATTTGTGTTCTTTTCTGTGGCTTATTGCCCTTAACTCTTTTTATCATTATGTAAATCACACGTAGGCTATGTAACAGTCATGTGTCCAGTGTATTCTTTACTATCTGCGTCAAGTTTGTCAACCTAAAAATAAACAAATCAGGAACAGATCCTTGTAGATTCAGCCCGATTGTTCAGAAATTGTAATTTACCATGTTACACTCATTACTGTAGTGTTCAGTGTTAAAATAATTAATAAATAAGTTTAAATGTTATGCTGACTTTAATACAACGAACAACGTGAATTGAAAGATTTCACTTCTCCTGAGTTATACTGGATGAATAAGAAAACAAAATACATGCAATGCAATAGTGGGGAGTCTGCGGACATCACAAAAACAGCAAACCTGTCATCTCTCAAACACCAGAATTAATGCTGATAGCAGACCCTGGTCCAAGCAAGCATTAAAAAGATGCTACAACCAAGCTAGCAGTTCATATTCATAAAGAGAAGAGCCTTTACATATTACATTTCAAGTTTAGATATCTTCCTATTTGGGTTGCCCCTAAGACACATGTTCTTTCTATGCATGGAGTATTATTTTAAAACTTGATTTTCGCAAAGCAGCATGAAGTTGTTGATATGAGTCTTATGACAGATCAGTCCTGATGTAGGCCCTGAGGCAGCCAAAGGTCAGTGACGAAGATCTCTGGAACTTTCTTTGAGGTTCATGCATCAAAACGTGTCATCATCATCACCACACTTCAACTAATAATGATCATATCAGTGTTAACTCGTGGCTCAAACTCTACTTGTAACTTTGTTTGAATCCATTCAAACTGATTATAAATAAACACGTAAGAGACAGGAACAGTATGTGAGCCAAGAAGCGAATTCATCATAGTATTCATAAAAGTGTAGGCGAAAAGTTTCCAGATGGCACAATTTTTTGTGAGATTTTGAAGAGCGTATACACTGGACACTTAACTATCCCGTAATGCCACGGGAGAGGATTTGTAAATGGCAGTGAAGCCATGTCTGACACATGAGAACATGATTCTACATCTGAATTTCATTCATAGGCCTACACATTCACACTATATAAAATATACTTGTTTTAACTGTTGCAAATAGACTCATAGACAACACTTATTACTAATGTAAAACATTCAGGAAGTTGCTATAATCAAAGAGAGACATTTACACGGTCACCAATACTTTCTTTCACCTCAGAGTTAAAGTCAAAATGAATTGTCATTCACATAAATCTCAACGATTAAGCATATTTGACAAAAAAGGATTATAGGACAGGACTTAAAGTCGCTATGAAATGACAATAGTGACAGATCTTTTTGTCAAATTTGACAGATCGTTGTCAACTATTTGTTGTACACCCACCCAACACATAATTGAAAGCGAAAAAATGTAGATTAGGAACTTCTATGTATCGTGTTAATTGGATTTTGAAATATGGCATTTATACTCAAAATGGATGCGGATCAATGAGAGCTTCCTTGCCGTGCCAAGGTTTCAGCAGTCATTTTCACTGGAAGTCCCAATAGCTGCTAATGACATTTCGTTTTTAGCCAACATTACTCCACCCCCAAAAAAGAGAGAGAGAAAAACATGTTGAAAAATATGCACATATATGATATGAATTGTTCAATATCTATAACATGCTTTTTACAAAATAGATAGGTGAATTTTCATTTCATTCCGAAATAAACTTTATTCATCAGGATTGCATCCGAAAGTGGCCGTCACATATGCCTGCCAGAACAAACACAAGTTTAAAATACCTAAAGATAAAATATATAGCTATATACGTTTAAAACTAACTATCTCCTCGTTGAGTTCACTGAATTGACACTAGTGGCATTCAATAACGCTTATGTAGCCTACTCATCTATTCTAAATCGATTGATACACCAAACCGTTTATGAATAAGTTAGGCCTCGCCTTTTTGCTCCCCGTGCTGTCTTTTTGGATTACTTACTATTATGATTCTCCGTAGTTCCCTCATTCTACTGAGCGCAGACCTCGTAAATTCACTTAGCTAATTGATTTCAGCAGGAATCACGTTGCTGACTGTCATGTGATTGTACAAGGTTGGCCTTGTTAAGAGACCCACGCCTTCAGGTCGCAAGTGCAGCGCGGGAAGCGCGCGTGCTGGACAGGACTGATGAGACGAGAGGCCACCTCGCTGTCAATCATATGATGTTTTGGCTGTCAATCCAGTGTGACCACACCCTCATTTCCAAAGATGAAGTCGGGGGAGAAGCCGGTAGCACTAAAAGACGGCCAGTAGTAACTTAACTAACTAAACTTAACTCACGGTTTATCTCAAGAAGTCTTGTAGCCTATAAACAAGTTTAAAATGGCCGAAGAAGTGTTAATTACAAATCCAGGCAAAATAACATCGGTAAGTAGACTATTTTATCACTTTAAATTGTGTTATTTTGTTATAAATATGAGTAACGTTAGGCCTATGTTTTGTAACTTATCCTATTCGTTTTCGTTCTAGTTGTCTTATCATCCTCTTAAACCGTATTCTGATTGTCATATATGCTAAATAGCAGACTACTTTATTAAAGTTTATTTTAGTTGGTCGTTGAAATTTGGTTGATTAAGGTTTTGTAATAACGTTAATAGTTTTTAAAATGTATTGTAATATCAGTAATATTTAATCTTTAATGTCACATTTTTCTTTTGTAAGAAATAGTGTGTAGAACAAAGACAAACCATTAAGTTAATGTCACAAGACATTTTCTCAACAACTTCCCTCACATGTAGGACTATACATAAGTAACTGTATCTGACCACTTAGTGGAACAAATTAAGTTTTCCACTCATGATCTGAAGTGTAACGACCACTGAAGTCACAACATGACTTATTCTCTCCTCATCTGACCTAAACTATTGCTCCAACATTTTAAGATAGACTAGAATAGAATTTTTATAAACTTAAATATATTTGTTTATAAAACTAAACATGTTTATAAACATTTGTATGTGTCCCATGCATATTAATGTAATTATTATTTATGTAATTAGCAATATATATCTGAATTTAAAGAAAAGTCGATAATTGTTTCATTTCTGATTTAGTTCTTCCAAAACACACTAAGAATGTCTGAGATTTCTGAATGTGATTCTATAACATCAGGTCCACATGATGTGCTCATAGTTTCTTTCAAAGCTTCTTTTTTTTTAAGAAAAAAGAAAGAAAGAAAGAAAGAACAGAGATAGTCTGCTGCTTTAAGAAAAAAATGAGGAAAATTACAGCTCATGGTCCATAGATATTTGCTCTTTTCTTTTTAATAGCATCTTACCTCATCTCTGCTGGCAGTGGCTTTCCTGACCTCCTTTGGTAGCTCAATGCTCTATGGATACAACTTAGCTGTGGTCAACTCTCCTGCTGGGGTAAGGGCTCTTTTACACTTACTCAATACCTTGATTGCCAAAACTGCTCATAAAAAAAGGTAATCAGTAGACAACATAACAATACATTTCCATTCATCACAAACAAAAGTGGCTTCCAGTGGAGAGATGCATGTCATGTTAGAATAAACAAATTGGCCTGAAGTCTCTACTTGCGCACGATCTCAGAAAATGTTGCTTTAACACTATTCTATGCATTCTAGACATTTTTGTTGTAGTGTGTAAAATTTAATTGAAGGAATTCCGGGATAATATAAATACTAATATAACGGTATATTTAATATAAAATATAAGTGTGTGTCTATATATATATATATATATATATATATATATATATCCTTGGTCTTTCTCCATAGACTTGAAGAAACAAAAGTGTTGATGCCTTATTTTAATATTTTGTAGATGACTCAGTTAGATGTTATTTGTTCATCTTGGCTTGTCAGGCATTTTGTTCAGCAGTGGTTGCCTCTAGCAGCTCTTCATGTATATAAGTAGGGACCTATTTGCCCTGCCCCATTAGCCTGTTAATGATGAAAATATTTAAATGTTCCTGTCTGGTTTCCTGACTGGCTGCTGTTATATACCCTATTTAAGTGGCTTTGTTTTGTGCTGTTTTTCTTGGAACATCATAATGAAGAGGATTCAAACAGAAATCCAAAAATTACTGCTGAAATGGTTATTGGTTAATAATTTTTTTTTTTTTTTTTTTTGTGAAGCAGAAGCTCGATCAGTGTTATCGGTAATTTAGATTTTTGTTAAACTCCGTTTTAGTTCAGTTGAGAAAAATTTTAATACTGGAGTTCTCCCAAGTCTATTAAATGCTACTGGAGTGTTCCAGCTTGAGTTAATTTGGAATGGAAAAGAGAAGGTACATAAACTGTAATTAAATTAGACTGTGACCTTAAAGTAGGCCTATGCAGAAAAGTGAGTGAGTGACAGAATGAAAAGAGAGAGGAGAGCTTTTTACGAGACAGAGGCTTGTAAGTCCATGTAGATAGATGTGTCTTACTGAACAGAAGCTTGAAATATGAAAAGTTGTTGAAATTTGGAATGGCTGGTCATGATGCATCTCTGTACATGAATTGAATCTGACAGTGATATTGTCATGATTCCTGTCTTATGTTTTCCTTGTCTTGTGTTGACTTTTGTTATTTCCTGTCCTGTGCCATGTTTTGTTGTCCTTTGTAGTTTTTCTTGTTTATTAGTCTCTCCAGGTGTTTCTAATTAGCCCCGCCCCCTTGTTATCTTGTTTGCCTGTGTATTTAAACCCCTGTGCTTCAGTTGTGTTTTGTCGGTCGTTGTTTTGATGTTGCTGGTAGCTGTTCCGTGTTCCTGTCCTGAGTCCATTGGATTTCCTGTTTGTTTTATTAAAGTGCTTGCATTTGGATTCTCTCTCCGCTTCATTTCTACCACATCGTAACAGAACGACCGACCATAAATATGAATCCAGCAGCATGGATCTCGCCTGATCTACACAGGCTGGACCGGGAGTTCGCTGGACAGATCGCGGCCTTGGCCCTGGAAAGCCTTGATCTGTTCCAGTACACCTGGGGGTTTGTTCCCCTCGCTGCCTCCTGCTCTCTGGGTGATGAGGCGATTAAGATGTGTTACCGGCTGGGGGCTAAGGAGGTCGACCCGAGGGAGCTCCCCGATCTCTCCGGTCTGGACTGGAGAGAGGCACTCTCCAGATATCTGGAGAGCTTCCTCCCGTGGCACGCCACGTCATCACCTGTTCTTCACGTTCACCACGACATGCCTGAGCTTCACCACGACATGCCTGAGCTTCACCACGACATGCCTGAGCTTCACCACGACATGCCTGCGCTTCACCACGACATGCCTGAGCTTCACGTCAGCCACGTCCGGCCAGAGCTTCACGTCAGCCACGTCCGGCCAGAGCTTCACGTCAGCCACGTCCGGCCAGAGCTTCACGTCAGCCACGTCCGGCCAGAGCTTCACGTCAGCCACGTCCGGCCAGAGCTTCACGTCAGCCACGTCCGGCCAGAGCTTCACGTCAGCCACGTCCGGCCAGAGCTTCACGTCAGCCACGTCCGGCCAGAGCTTCACGTCAGCCACGTCCGGCCAGAGCCTTCACCGCTGGTCCCGTCCAGCACAGAGCCTTCACCGCTGGTCCCGTCCAGCACAGAGCCTTCACCGCTGGTCCCGTCCAGCACAGAGCCTTCACCGCTGGTCCCGTCCAGCAAAGAGCCTTCACCGCTGGTCCCGTCCAGCACAGATCCTTCACCGCTGGTCCCGTCCAGCACAGATCCTTCACCGCTGGTCCCGTCCAGCACAGATCCTACACCGCTGGTCAAGTCCAGCACAGCGCCCTCACCGCTGGTCCCGTCCAGCACAGCGCCCTCACCGCTGGTCCCGTCCAGCACAGCGCCCTCACCGCTGGTCCCGTCCAGCACAGCGCCCTCACCGCTGGTCCCGTCCAGCACAGCGCCCTCACCGCTGGTCCCGTCCAGCACAGCGCCCTCACCGCTGGTCCCGTCCAGCACAGCGCCCTCACCGCTGGTCCCGTCCAGCACAGCGCCCTCACCGCTGGTCCCGTCCAGCACAGCGCCCTCACCGCTGGTCCCGTCCAGCACAGCGCCCTCACCGCTGGTCCCGTCCAGCACAGCGCCCTCACCGCTGGTCCCGTCCAGCACAGCGCCCTCACCGCTGGTCCCGTCCAGCACAGCGCCCTCACCGCTGGTCCCGTCCAGCACAGCGCCCTCACCGCTGGTTCCGTCCAGCCCAGCGCCCTCTCGCTCTCGGAGACGGAAGAGGAAGAGGACTTCCCGCGTCCCGCAATGCCCGCAATGTTCTGGTGTCTGTTCCAGAACCGGAGCCAGTGTCTGTTCCCGAGCCATTCTGTGTGTTGTCTGTTCCCGAGCCAGTGTGTGTGTTGTCTGTTCCCGAGCCAGAGCCAGTGTTTGTGTTGTCTGTTCCCGAGCCAGAGCCAGTGTGTGTGTTGTCTGTTCCCGAGCCAGAGCCAGTGTGTGTGTTGTCTGTTCCCGAGCCAGTGTGTGTGTTGTCTGTTCCCGAGCCAGAGCCAGTGTGTGTGTTGTCTGTTCCCGAGCAAGTGTGTGTGTTGTCTGTTCCCGAGCCAGTGTGTGTGTTGTCTGTTCCCGAGCCCGAGTGTTTGTCTGTGCCAGAGCCAGAGCCAGTGTTTGTGTTGTCTGTTCCCGAGCCAGAGCCAGTGTGTGTGTTGTCTGTTCCCGAGCCAGAGCCAGTGTGTGTGTTGTCTGTTCCCGAGCCAGAGCCAGTGTGTGTGTTGTCTGTTCCCGAGCCAGTGTGTGTGTTGTCTGTTCCTGAGCCCGAGCCAGTGCGTGTGTTGTCTGTTCCCGAGCCAGTGTGTGTGTGGTCTGTTCCCGAGCCCGAGTGTGTGTTGTCTGTTCCTGAGGCCAAGCCAGTGTGTGTGTGTTGTCTGTTCCCGAGCCCGAGCCAGTGTGTGTGTTGTCTGTTCCTGAGCCTGAGCCAGTGTGTGTGTTGTCTGTTCCCGAGCCAGTGTGTGTGTGGTCTGTTCCCGAGCCCGAGTGTGTGTTGTCTGTTCCCGAGCCAGAGCCAGTGTTTGTGTTGTTTGTGCCCGAGCCAGTGTGTGTATTGTCTGTTCCTGAGCCCGAGCCAGTGTGTGTGTTGTCTGATCCTGAGCCCGAGCCAGTGTGTGTGTTGTCTGTTCCTGAGCCCGAGCCAGTGTGTGTGTTGTCTGATCCTGAGCCCGAGCCAGTGTGTGTGTTGTCTGTTCCTGAGCCCGAGCCAGTGTGTGTGTTGTCTGTTCCTGAGCCCGAGCCAGTGTGTGTGTTGTCTGTTCCTGAGCCCGAGCCAGTGTGTGTGTTGTCTGTTCCTGAGCCTGAGCCAGTGTGTGTGTTGTCTGTTCCCGAGCCAGTGTGTTTGTGGACTGTTCCCGAGCCAGTGTGTGTGTTGTCTGTTCCCGAGCCAGTGTGTGTGTTGTCTGTTCCCGAACCAGAGCCAGTGTGTGTGTTGTCTGTTCCCGAGCCAGAGCCAGTGTGTCTGGTGTCCGTTCCTGAGCCGGTGTATGTTCCTGAGTCATTGTCTGTTCCTGAGCCGGAGCCGGTGTCTGTTCCTGAGCCGGTGTCTGTTCCTGAGCCGGTGTCTGTTCCTGAGCCGGTGTCTGTTCCTGAGCCGGTGTCTGTTCCTGAGCCGGTGTCTGTTCCTGAGCCGGTGTCTGTTCCTGAGCCGGTGTCTGTTCCTGAGCCGGTGTCTGTTCCTGAGCCGGTGTCTGTTCCTGAGCCGGTGTCTGTTCCTGAGCCGGTGTCTGTTCCTGAGCCGGTGTCTGTTCCTGAGCCGGTGTCTGTTCCTGAGCCGGTGTCTGTTCCGGAGCCGGTGTCTGTTCCGGAGCCGGTGTCTGTTCCGGAGCCGGTGCCTGTTCCGGAGCCGGTGCCTGTTCCGGAGCCGGTGCCTGCTCCGGAGCCGGTGCCTGCTCCTGAGCCGGTGCCTGCTCCTGAGCCGGTGCCTGCTCCTGAGCCGGTGCCTGCTCCTGAGCCGGTGCCTGCTCCTGAGCCGGTGCCTGCTCCTGAGCCGGTGCCTGCTCCTGAGCCGGTGCCTGCTCCTGAGCCGGTGCCTGCTCCTGAGCCGGTGCCTGCTCCTGAGCCGGTGCCTGCTCCTGAGCCGGTGCCTGCTCCTGAGCCGGTGCCTGCTCCTGAGCCGGTGCCTGCTCCTGAGCCGGTGCCTGCTCCTGAGCCGGTGCCTGCTCCTGAGCCGGTGCCTGCTCCTGAGCCGGTGCCTGCTCCTGAGCCGGTGCCTGCTCCTGAGCCGGTGCCTGCTCCTGAGCCGGTGCCTGCTCCTGAGCCGGTGCCTGCTCCTGAGCCGGTGCCTGCTCCTGAGCCGGTGCCTGCTCCTGAGCCGGTGCCTGCTCCTGAGCCGGTGTCTGCTCCTGAGCCGTGGCCGCCCAATGGGTCTTCACCGCCCTGGCCGCCCGATGGGTCTTCACCGCCCTGGCCGCCCGAGGGGTCTTCACCGCCCTGGCCGCCCGATGGGTCGTCTGCTTCGCCCTGGCCGCCCGATGGGTCGTCTGCTTCGCCCTGGCCGCCCGATGGGTCGTCTGCTTCGCCCTGGCCGCCCGATGGGTCGTCTGCTCCGCCCTGGCCGCCTGAACTGCCTGCTCCGCCCTGGCCGCCTGAACTGCCTGCTCCGCCCTGGCCGCCTGAACTGCCTGCTCCACCCTGGCCGCCTGCACATCCTGCTCCACCCTGGCCTTCCGTCCTGCCGCAGTCTCCAGGTCCTCTTCCGCTCCATGGGCCTGGCCCTCCATCCCGCCCCCGGGTCCGCCTCTGCTCCACCTCCCTCCTGGACTGTTCATGAGGAGCGTCTGGAATCCGCTCCTTAAGTGGGGGGCTATGTCACGATTCCTGTCTTATGTTTTCCTTGTCTTGTGTTGACTTTTGTTATTTCCTGTCCTGTGCCATGTTTTGTAGTCCTTTGTAGTTTTTCTTGTTTATTAGTCTCTCCAGGTGTTTCTAATTAGCCCCGCCCCCTTGTCATCTTGTTTGCCTGTGTATTTAAACCCCTGTGCTTCAGTTGTGTTTTGTCGGTCGTTGTTTTGATGTTGCTGGTAGCTGTTCCGTGTTCCTGTCCTGAGTCCATTGGATTTCCTGTTTGTTTTATTAAAGTGCTTGCATTTGGATTCTCTCTCCGCTTCATTTCTACCACATCGTAACCGATATATATGTATATAATAATTTACAGAATAGTTCACCTTCACCCAAAAGTAAAATCACTATCATGACATTCGAAACATACTTGCTTTCTTCAGGCGATGAAGTTCTTCTCACGGGACATTTTTATTTTGTAGCGTTAAAATCCTTTTAACTTACAATACACAGGGCCGGATCTACCATACGGGCAATCTGGGCACGTGCCCAGGGGCCCTTGCGCAGAGAGGGGCCCTCCGTGATCGGAGTTTGTATTTTTGTTTTTTTTCCGCTACATAAAAATAGTATACACAAGGCTTGGCCTCGCTCTTGATAATTATCCAATCAGAATTTTTAAAAAGTTGTTTACAAAAGATTCTGTTCAAAGACTTAATCAAACAAGTTGGCAGAACTGTCTAAATCGGTTCGCGAATCAGTTTGTATGATTTGTTCAGTTTCCTGCATGCACTGAATCGTCTGAAGCGCTTTCACACTAGGCTATATCAGTCGTAACAGGAAGATTTAAGAACCTCATTCATGAGCGTTGGATGAAGTGGCCGTGTTTAGTAGCTGTCCGTGAGACCTACGGTTATAGTTGAACACCGTCATTAGAACTCTATAACTGCGTTAATAAAATATCTAGCAGATAAGGTTATATAGGCTACTAATATCAGTGTTGGGGTGTAACGGAATACATGTAGGCCTACCGGCATTACGTATTCAGAATACAAATTATGAATAGCCTAACTATAGTCTCCACAGAACATAAGGCTTATTCATTTTATTTTATTTTTCGTATTCGCATTTATGAGAAAAAAAATAATGTTACGGACGTGACCGCTCTGAAAGCGGCACTAAAAGATGCTTTAAAACTTTCACAGAGACATCAAACAGAAAGCACAAAGCCTTTCTTTAAAGTGAATTTCGTTTTGTATTAATTGTGTCTAAATTTTAATCAATGTTTCATCAACCAATTGCCTGGATTTAATAAATAAGAAGTTAGGGCTGGGCGGTATATCGAGTTTGTACAATATATCGATATTTTTTATCCTCACGATATAGAATGAAGCAATACCGTTTATATCGATGCAGTAGTTTGATACGAGCACATCTGAAAAATAGCGGAGGACGCAGTGTGAGCTCATGCAGTGAAAGTACATGGTAGCCTACAATTTGTCCTAAACATGACACAAGCTTATATTAAGCGCTTTAAAATAACTGGTAAGATATAGTTAACAAGTTTAAAGCAGCTTGACCTGTCAGATGCTCTGACAGAGACTGTTGCTGACTGACAGATACTTGCGCTGTTTAATGCGTTTGAGACATGGTGCTTTCCTCAGTGCTTAACTTACATTTCACTGGTATATTCTCCATCTGTAAATGTTAGAAAATCAAACAAATATGTCCATTTCACTGGCAGGAGAGGTCGAGCTTCTGCAAGTAAATCTCCGCTAAAATTCAAGCTTCCGTTATTGAGCGCTTCCGCGCGCATGCGCGCCAAACAGACAAGCACAATAGCGCAATAATTCTGACTAAAATATACATAGGCTATTGGTAAAATATTTGTTGTTGGAGACAATAAATGTGCCATATGTGGAATTTTAAACCTACAAGTATATTTTTATGAAAGTGACCATTATAATGTGGTAATCAAATGCAGGCTAATATAATTAGTTTGTGCTTTTGTTTTTATTTTCATTTTTAGTTTAGCCTTAAGTCATTTTAAAAACAAAAGTAATATATTTGTTTTTAGTTTGTAATGTTACAATGTAATGTGATTTTAACCACCTTTTTGCAAATAATATATTGCATAGCCTACATTATATTCACTATATTTGTTTCCATATCCTTCAATATCAACATTGTTTGGAAATCATTGAGCAGGATGTGGAATATTTTTTTTTTAAATAAATACAGATTTTCTTTATCCAAATCGAAAAACGTAGAAAGTACAGAGATATATATCGTATATCGCCATTTAACCAAAAAATACCGAGATTTTTTGGCCATATCGCCCAGCCCTATAAGAAGTAAATATAGCAGATGATAGATAATCATGAAACGGAGGCGCCGGCTAGTGAACTGGAGCTCGTCTCATAAATGAACCGAAACTCGGCGTAGGCCTATAAGGTAGCCTACTTGCCTCACAGACATGTCTACTTTTAAACAGAACAATTCAAAACGAAAGAAAACAGACTACAGACTATAAGGTAGCCTACTTGCCTCACAGACATGTCTACTTTTAAACAGAACAATTCAAAACGAAAGAAAACAGACTACAGACTGCTCTCTGCTTATGTAATATGTAGGCTATGAAATGTGCATTTCTCTCTGGCGCGTTCACTACTGCGAAGATCGCGAGTCAGCATCGTCAACTTCATCTTTGGCCGACACTGACAAAGAAAACACTTGTTTATTAATAAACAATTAAAGTAATTGTTAATTACTCTCCTTGCTATATTTTACATATTCATAATCATTACTTTTGCCGGTTCTTTGTGACAGATTTTAGGTGCTTTATTGGCAGCGCCACCCTTACATGTTACATGAACATGAACATGTTACACCACCGCATCCACCAGAATAGGCCTGTTTTTTTTTTTTTTTAAGGATTTGTTAACTGTGTGTGATTCATTTAATGGAAAGCACATTCAATGCTAGTTGTCTTGCTGTTAATTTTAAATAAACGTAGAGCAAGTAGTTAATCACTGCTCGTTTATTCAAACCAAGTTGTCCTATAACAGACGAACGTCTACTTTATTTCGACAGTGATTTAATAATTCAAGTGTAGTTGTAATAAGTTACTATTATACAAACCAAAGGACGTGTGTGTGTGTTTTTTCTTTATTCGTGTTTTTTGGTGTTTGGAGCGATAATGCCGAATGTCACTTGTCACAGTATGAACGTATGGAAGCGATCTTAATTGCGGACACAATTTTATTCCACTTGTATTTATCTTTTTACACTTACCTTTATGATCATTAGGATGAGGTTTTATAATCATTGCCAGTTTGTGCATATACAACAGAATAACACGTACATTATGTTATTCCTTTATTGCTTTTGAAGTTATTAGAAAATCGAATTTGCTGGTTGTCACACTATTTTTTATTGTGGTGTGGTTGTCAGGTAAGGGAGGGGGCCCCTTGAGCCTCAGTGCCCAGGGCTCCCTGGGGGTACTAATCCGGCTCTGACAATACATGGTAAAAACCAAAATAGTCTTCAAAAATTCTACGGAAAAGGAAGCCCAAAAGTATGGTGAAGAGTAAATGCTAATAGAATTTTTTTGGGAAATATTTGCTTTAATTTCTCTGTCTCTCTCTTTCTCTCCATTTCCCTGTCTCTCACAGTACATTAAAGACTTCTATAACCGTACAGTGGTAAGTCGTAATGGAACTGGACTAAATGAAGAGGCCCTGACGCTCATGTATTCTCTCACCGTTTCTGTGTTTGCGATTGGAGGCCTGGTCGGCTCTTTGATGGTGGGCACGCTGGTCACCAAATTTGGAAGGTAAGTCAGGAGGAGACCCATAACATCTGGCATAGTGTGGTCATTGGTCACTCTACCAGAAATTCCTCTGAGTGTCAAGGCCACCGAGGTATATTCTTCCTCATCTGTCACCCCACCTGACCTCTCTGACAGCACCGAATGACTTTACCTTGTAAATGGTTTGTACTCTGGAAAAGAGCAGACATTTTGTTCAGTCCACTAGGCTCCGAATATCTTTGAACATCATCATTTACTCAAAATGTTGTTGGAGGACTTACTTATTCCATGGAACACTAATTTTGAATAACACACTGGTCGTTTTTTTCCATTCAATTACAGTGAATGGAGAACATAGAGCTTAAAAAATAAGACAAAAGCACAATGAAAGTATCATTAAAGTTGTCCTTGTGATTTATATTCCAAGTCTTCTGATGCCAAACAATAGCTCTGTCTTGGGACCACTTTTATGGTACTTTATGATGCTTTCTGTCCTTTTTGAAGCTTGAATGCTTTTGTCTGCATTCTTTGTAATTGTATGGAAACAAGCTAATAGTACATTATTCAAATCCAGACATCCCACCCCCCACCCCCCTCTTCCTTTTTTTGTTTCTTTAAAGAAAAAAGTCAGATTGGTATGGAACAAAATCAGGAGGAGTATATAATGACAAAAAAAAATTTATGGCCACAGCGAGAATTTTTATATCTGTGGCAGCATGTAGTATTATTGTATAGTGACAAAACTGTTAAATTAGCCAGTTTCTAACTATGTGCGTTATGTTAGCCATAGCTTACACTTCTATTTTGTGCTCTCCAAGGACTCTGATAGTCCTCCTCTCTAGTCTTTTCTGAGTGTCTATGAGTGGCGCCACAAGATTTGACTGCAGACATTTAAATGCAAATGAAAGACGATGATTCATGATCCTATTTATTGTTCTAATCAATTTCAGTCCAGCAAAATGTTTTATAGCAGTAAGGTGATCATAACGCAGAACACGGGGCAGCCGTCTGTAAATCAGGGGGAAAGTTTACAACTTGATCGAACTAATCAAGGAATGCAGCTATTTCACCCAGCAGCACTGTCATGGAACATCAGTTATCTGGTTTTGATAGTTAAACTCCCAGGTGTCCGGATATCAAGCATGACTGTCCTAGCTTAATGAGCAGTGCCAGAGCAGGACTTCACAAAGTTTACTTTTGCAGGAAAGGAACAGTGGTAAACTCCACTGTACTGGTGTTCTTAGCAGCATCTTTCATGGGGTTCAGCAGGATCTGCAGCTCGCCCGAAATGGTCATCTTTGGTCGTTTTGTCACAGGAATACATTCAGGTATGTCCCAGCTGAAAAAAAAGCATGTAAGCAAAGTAAGACATGAATGGAGTCTGATATGCTTTCCTCTTCTCCATCTTCCAGGTATCTCTCTTAGTGTGGTGCCCATGTACCTTGGAGAGATCGCTCCCAAAAACCTGAGAGGCTTCCTGGGGCTCATGCCCAGCATTTTCATTTGTGCTGGGGTTTTCTCAGCTCAAATCTTGGGCCTGCATGAACTTTTGGGGAAGGTGCAACAGCATACTTAACTTGAATAATCTATTTAACATCATACAGTTACATTTTCAAAAAGTTGTGAAATAGAGTTCAGCATTCTGTTTTAATTTGTTGTTTTTTTCTTGACAGGAGGAGCACTGGCCACTGTTTCTCTCTCTTGTTGTTGTCCCTACCTTTATCCAGCTGATGTTGTTACCGTGGTTTCCAGAAAGTCCACGTTACCTGTTGATTGAGAAGCACAATGTTCATGCCACTATCACTGGTGAGAGAAATGATTTCGAGTAAGAGCTTGAGGCATTTATGTATATTTCAAAAAATGAATCTCTCTATTGATGGCGTAAATCCTATTTAACTATCGAATCGACCATGAATTTTAAAAAAGAATACATTATATGCAATAGATCAATTTATTAATCAGTATTTTTGTCTTGATTTTGAACTAAGTTTATTTTTCTTACTACGTTGGCATTTTTTTAAAGCATAAATCTAATAAGATATATTGAAAATATATTCATTATATATTTTTATATATTATCATTATACTTTTTTTATTTAATTTTTTTGCTTAAAGAACAAACAATGGGATAAAATAAACTTAGGCAAGGCAAGGCAAGGCAAGTTTATTTATATAGCACATTTCATACACAATGGTAATTCAAAGTGCTTTACATAGAAGAAATTAAAATAATCAAAAGAAATCAGAATAATTAAAACAGTTTAGAATAAAAGATAAAATACAGAAATCAGAATAATTAAAACATAAAATAAAATACAGTGCAAACAGTCGGACGAACAGTGGCACAGTGCTCATTCAGTAAATGCACAGCTAAACAGATGTGTTTTGAGTCTGGATTTGAATGTGACTACTGTAGGAGCACATCTGATCTCTTCTGGAAGCTGGTTCCAGCTGCGGCTGGCATAGTAGCTAAAAGCAGACTCGCCATGCTTAGAGTGAACCCTTGGTATTTCTAGCCGATGTGATCCTAATGATCTGAGTGATCTGTTGGGTTTATATTCACTGAGCATATCTGCAATGTATTGAGGTCCTAGGCCATTGAATGATTTATATACCAGTAATAATACTTTAAAATCAATCCTAAATGTAACTGGCAGCCAGTGTAAAGACCTGAGGACTGGTGTGATGTGTTCATATTTTCTGGTTCTGCTCAGAATCCTAGCAGCAGCGTTCTGTATGAGCTGCAACTGTCTTATGGTCTTTTTGGGAAGGCCAGTGAGAAGTCCATTACAATCATCCACCCTACTGGTGATGAAAGCATGCACAAGTTTTTCTAAGTCTTGACTGGAAACAAAGCATCTAATTCTTGCAATATTTTTCAGGTGATAATATGCTGATTTAGTTATTGCTTTGACATGACTACTGAAACTAAGGTCTGACTCCAGAGACACACCCAGATTCCTGACTTGATTTTTAGTTGTTTGACCCCTAGACTGAAGGTATGCGTTCACCTTGAGAACTTCATCTTTGTTTCCAAACGCAATGACTTCAGTTTTGTCTTTGTTTAACTGAAGAAAGTTTTGGCACATCCAATTGTTTACTTCATCAATGCATTGGCAAAGGGAGTCAATGGGGCTGTAATCGTTAGGCGATAGGGATAAGTAGAGCTGTGTGTCGTCTGCATAGCTATGGTAAGCGATTTGGTTCTTTCTCATTATTTGGCTCATTGGGAGCATGTACAGGTTGAATAGGAGTGGCGCAAGAATTGAGCCTTGAGGGACTCCGCATGTCATGGATGTCCACTCAGACTTATGGTCTCCTATACTCACATAATAACCTCTGCCTCCTAAGTATGACCTGAACCATTTTAGGACTATCCCAGAAAGCCCGACCCAGTTTTCCAGCCTGTCAAGAAGTATTTTGTGATCGACAGTGTCAAATGCAGCACTGAGGTCGAGTAGTACCAGCACTGATAATTTGCCTGTATCAGTATTTAAGCGAATATCATTTATTATCTTTATGAGCGCGGTCTCTGTACTGTGGTGCGGTCGGAAACCAGATTGAAAATGGTCAAAGTATCCATTGGAGCTTAAGAATTTGTTCAGCTGATTGAAGACAACTTTTTCAATGATCTTGCCTATGAAAGGAAGATTTGAGATCGGTCTATAGTTCAAGAAACTTAAATCAACATGTTCTGATGGTCTTAATATCTTAAGTAAATTTTTTTTTTTAAGGGTGATTTAGATATTTTTACTGGGAAACAAGACTAAATTCTGATTAAAAAATGATTATTTTGCAGTATAGGCACACATTCTTTCCTCGACATGTAGGAGGGTGATTGTTGCCATGAGATGAGTATTACAGTATATGTTATTTGTTTTATTTTGTTCATGGGTGATGCTTAAGTTGGGTATGTGGTGGGAATGGAATGACTGGGATATGGTACAGTGACAAAAAAGGCACCTCATGTTAAATCTTTGCCGACCCCTGATATAATAAAGATTAAACCAATATCTTGTGTTCTATTTGTTGGTGCAGCCTTGAAATGGTACAGAGCCAAATGCAACATCCAAGCAGAGATAGAGGAGATGCAGGAGGAGCAACGCTCTCTCTCCTCAGTTGAGACCGTGTCTGTCTGGCAGCTACTACTGGACCATACAGTTCGCTGGCAGGTCCTGTCTGTTGTGGTCATCAACATTGGTATGCAGCTGTCTGGCATTGATGCGGTAAGGTTAACATCCTGGTTTACATATAGAGCTGACTACACTGCATGTTTTGCGATTGCTTATTGTACCTGCTCCTTCCGTGTAACAGAAAGGTGATGATATGAACACAGTGAACAGTGATGGGATCTGGGTATGGCGAGTATTTAGCCTCCAAAGCCTCACAAAATTTCTTCCAACATCGTTTACACGACAACGATATGCTTTAAATGGAGAAGTTTTTCCTTCGAGTTTTCCGCTTACGACACCATTGTCCATACAATACCCATTCACACGGATCCGCGAGAAAGACCAAAAACGCTGTATCCTGCTCCCAGGCCATTAGATGGCGATGAAACACTACAGACAGAACATGTAATGCGCATGTGCATGACGTCATCATTTTCACAGATTCACGTTTTTATTGTTTACACGGAGACCATTTTCAAAAATGTGCACTTTGAAAACCGTTTTCAAAAGTTTGCGTTTTCAGCCACCCAAAATGCTGTTGTCGTGTAAACGAACGGCTAAAACGCATAAAAAGTTTTACGTTTTTAGTTGAAAAACAGTCCCTAAAGTGAGTTCAACCTGCGCAGCAGAGCATTGGCTATGGGCTAGAATTTAAAACGGCTAAAGAGCCCTCATTTCTTTATTCGTCAGAAAAGGCGAATTACCTTTTTAAAATACTTAACTGCAGATTAATTATTCAGATGATTAAGAGGACAGAGCTGACATAAACCTCACTCTTTATCCATCAGAGCTTAACAAATTACAATCTTCTTTTTTTCAAAGTGTTTATTGAATCTAATTTGCACTACTCTGCTACAGCAATAAATATAAGTGATTATTCAAGCAAATTAATGTATTTTTTAATTGTTACATCGTTAAAAGGGTGATTATGGTGATTTGGCAGATCTTTTTTGATCTATAAATGTTTCCCTTTAAATCATAGCTAACAATTTAACTATTAGCTTGTGATTCCAGAAAAGGATAGCTTTTCTTTTTCTAGTAGTAGTAGTTTGATGGTATAGTTTTGAAGTTGACACCTGTCAGCTGACATCGTCCCTTTAACCTTGCCTCTGTATTTCTCTTTTATGGCATCTGTATTTTGACCAGGATCAGGGTTAGGAATAAGAATTCTGGAGCATCTCAGCAAAAACACAATGTGCTGTTAAAGATCTTCTCCCGAAGGAACTGTACAAATCTTTCTAGCATCACATTTAAAGGTTTTACCAGTGTGACATGCTGTAGAATTATTAGTTTTTATTTTTTTTTTTTAAAAATGTCTTTAATTGTATTATTGCCCTAAAAATATTGTTGGTGGCAGACTAATTGTTCATGTAATAATGAGGATAATGACCGATAGAGAGCTCATTACCAGGCCCATACAGAATCTGTGAGCCCAGAACTCATTCGAAAAGTTATACATATTCCTCACTCCTTGCTTTTTGTTCATTAAATCATTAATTTGATGTTGGCTAATTTGACTCTTCTCAGCTCTGTTTAACACATCAGATTCTGCAGAATTCCACAGATTATCTCCCAAAATCAGTAGAAAAAATGCTGAAAAAAAGTCTGACGATTCCATCTGGACTTTGTCAAATTGCAATTTCTATTTCTGCCATGTGTTCATCTCATCTAATTTTAAAACCTCACAAAGGCTATAAATTAAAGCTACCAGTGGTGATTCATCAATTTAACTTATTTACTGACATTGACATTCATTCCACTGATTCTGGAAGAATTTTTTTTTTTTTTGAGGACTTCCAGACCATGACAATGTGTGTGACTTGCATTATTCATTTAGCCTGGCCTTTACAGAGGTTATTATGAAATAAATAAATAAATAAAAATTGCTGGCTGGACGACAGAACAGCATATCCTTAGAGTTTCATATGGCTGCAAAGCTGCAATCTCAGTAATGTCTTTTGAACTATTGTACTTAAAAACTTTCTGAGACTCTTTTGTAAATTCAATGTAACTTTAATTCCCAAAAACATAGTCTTGAGCTGCTGATGTCAAATCAAAGTAGGACTATCCAGGTTTGCCCTATGGGGTTTTGATATCAAATTTGAATATTAAATGACATTGACTGTAGGGCCCTTAGGTGGCAGGTGACCCTGTGAGCGTCTGTGTGTGTGTGTTCAGTGTAAATGGGGCTGACAGGTGGTGAGTCTTGGCTGACTTCAGCATGAGCAGCAGGAGAGAGGCAGGCCGTGAGTGTCCTCTACAGTCCCAGCAGCTCTCAAACCGTCTGTGTTCCCTCTGATTACCCCCCTGCCTAACCTCACACAGCCCTCCAGCTCTCAAATTGAATCTAAAGTGTTGTATGCCGTAACCGCTCGCAGTCACGATATGCCACCTGTACAAACCAAAATCACTATCTTTCCACTTACCTTCTCATGTTCTCCCCAGATCTGGTTTTACACCAACGACATCTTTGAGAATGCTGGAATCCCAACCCCTGAGATCCAGTACACCACTGTAGGAACTGGAGCTATAGAAATCGTTGCAGGCCTCATAGGGGTGAGTTTTCATATTTAGCCAATCCTTTCATAGAGTTGAATGTGAAAATTGTCTTTCAGTTATTGATAGTGGTAAAAGACTATCTGACAGGGTTTTAGTGATGCAAAATAGTTTATTTGACATCACTTGGTCTATTACTTAATAAGATTTGACAAAAAAATTGTAAAAATTCTTAAAATTAATTAAGTTTATTTTTCATATCCCATTGGCAATTTTTCTGTTTTGTTTTAAGAATTAATCTAACAAAATATATTGATAATAGCTTAATAAAATAAAATGCTTTGGCTTAAAAAAAGAAAAAAGGAGCCAAAGGGATAAAATAAACTTAAATCACCATATTATTATATCAATCATATATCATACAACAGTCTCTAAATATCTTGTATGATTTTGCTTCTCGTGTAAATTTATTTTGTTTTAAGAATGATTAGATATAGTACACCACTGTAGGAACTGAAGCTATAGAGATTGTTGAAGGCCCCATAGGGGTGAGTTTTCATATTCTACCGATGTGTTCAGACTCGAATGTGAAAATTATCTGTTTCAATTATTGATAGTGGTGAAAGACTATCTGACAAGGTTATATAGTGACGCAAAATAGTTTATTAGACATCACTTGGTCTATTACTACACTAGAGTTGCTACATTTGAGAAAGAAACTCTTTTAATATCTCAATCATTTTCATTTAGCTTTGCCCTCAATCTTTCTCAGCTCACGTTGTGTATTTTTCTGCTTTGACACTCATAAAAAAACACTGTATAAGATGAGCGTTAGAGAGAGTGATGTGTCTTGTTTTTGCCGCCTCCTTCCTTGGGTCACATCTCAGAGCTGTAATGAAGGCCAGATACCGTCCTCTTGCTCTCTCCCAGTTGCGTCGCTTAGCCGGGATTTAGTGATGCACCAGCAGCAACCGGAGAGAAAGAGGCACGCTGTTAGTCAGAAGAACTCATTGCTGTCAGTGTCAATTGGCCCTCACTCGGGAGGCGAATGGCACACGAGAGGAACGCTAGAGATTGGTTATAAAATTACAGCTATTCATTCTTATGTCAGCTTCACCCGCCTTTAAGTCAACAGTGCACCGATTTAGCGCTCAATTTTAGCAGCATTTAATGAAAAAACAGGGTTCCACTTTATGCTTTTACAACATTTGCTTTCAAAAAATCACCAAAAGCCATCCTTTTAAGACAGCAGTTACTGATTAATCTGATCAAGACAAAAAGGAAGTGCCTTTTGTGAACATCCACATTGCATCTCTCGTTTTTCCTTCAGTGTTTCACCATTGAGCGTCTTGGACGAAGGCCATTGATAATTGGAGGTTTTGGTGTCATGGGAATTTGTTGTGCTGGGATAACACTGTCTCTCATTCTTCAAGTAAGTAAAACATAATTAAGAAAGTGAAAGATACTTAAATCTAACCTGAATCAAATTTAAATTGTACTGCCCTTATAACTCTTAGCAAATAATTGGGCAAGCTAGAGTGTCGTTATTTTGCATGTGATTGTAATTTATCACACTTTTATTATCATCTTTACATCATTTAATCACCATTTCCTATTATCATATTTTCAGACACATTTGCCTTTCATGAAATATGTGAGTGTGGGGTGTGTGGTGGGTATAATCGCTGGGTTCTGTATTGGACCAGGTGAGCTTTTTTGTGTCTCTCACCCTTTCTTCTTTTAATCTAAATCTAAAGTAATCTGCATGGCTACATCACTTTAAGTCATGCTCAGACCTATTCAGTAAAGCACTGCTTCAATTGGATGAGTAGTTGCCTGCTCTTTGACCCTAAATTCCCAGATGACGTCTTCAAATAGTGAAATAGCGACACCTGGGGGAAGAATTTTGAAAAGCAAGAGCTTAGACCTCAATATATGTTTGAGAATTAGATGGTGTTGTCAAATACAGGATATTCATTTAACAAAGACATTATATTTTGTCTATATTTTCCATATGGTTACATTTGATCTGTTCAGAATAGTTTAAAGACTTTCAAACTTTCAGAAATAAGTGGTTTCAAGTATCTATCTATCTATATATATATATATATTATATATATATTATACTTGTTATTTATGTATTTCAATAAACACTAAGTATTTAATCAACATTGTTCACCCAAATTCACTAGGATTAATGCTATCTAGCATTATTAAAATCCGTTAAGAGATTTTCTTTTACATTGTATTTTACATATTTTTCATAATTTTTTTAATTAGATTGAAATTATATATATATATATATATATTATTTTTTATTTTATTTTTTAAACAATACTAACTTATTTATGAAAATATACTTTTCTGTAAGCACACATAATCAGAAGATACATTGTTCCAATACAGATTTATTGAGTTTGTTAGTTTACACAAAAATGTGTGATCGTGAACCACATTTTATCATATTAAAATATTTGGTAATTGTTAGACAGAACAGATAATAGTGTACAGATATCTTAGAAATCTAGACCAAATTACGTTCAATTTATATAGTGCTAATAAATTGTACTGTTGATGAGAAGATATTGGCATTTTAAAGTGTTTCGAAGATCAAAGTATGAAAGTTAAAGTGTGTACTTCCCTCTATTAGTGCTGAATGAGCATGAGACTCATAGTTTATGCGCACAATAAGAACAGAGAGGAGTAGCTCTGCTACAGTGATGAATGAGACTAGAAGTGCTTTACTGAGTTGATGCATTATCCAACCCAACTCCAAAATCTATAATTCATTCTCAGGCCCCAGTCTCAATCGGTGTAATTACGTCTTTAATTAGGATTTTTTATGGCTCATTGTTCATAAACAATGATGAATATGGCTTTTTAAGACAAAATCTTGCATGAACAATGAATTACAAGCCGAGTTCCTTATCAATTTAACTGCAGCATGCCTCCTGCTGCAATTATCACGCACAAATAATGAAGCCATCGCTTGGCTTGTTCCTGAATTCATTACATTTGAAATAACACCTTGTGCCTCCTTATTTTTCACTTGTAACCAAAAGGGATTAGAACTTAAGCAGTGGAACAATCTCTGCTTCCTGCATATTGAGATAACGAGCTCTTCATAAAGCTAGTTTATTATCCTCCCTCCAAGAACTGTTGCACTACAGTAGAGCAGAGCCTACATGCATGTGTATAAAAGTCAATTCATAATATTATGCCTTTATGCATTGTATTAGGCTAAAAAAATGACAGTTCTAGGTTTCACTGTACGTTTTCTCTGAGATGAAGTATGGTTATTAAACATGAAAAATAAACATGCTGTCATGATATTCCATTAATACGGATGTGCCTGTTTTAGCGGGTGTTCCGTTCCTGATCACGGCTGAGCTTTTCAAGCAATCCCATCGTCCTGCCGCATACACCGTGGGAGGGTCTCTTAACTGGATGTCGAACTTCACCATCGGCTTCATGTTTCCGTTCCTTCAGGTATCGTATTCATATAGCGCAGTTGAAGCTAAGGGTACACAGCGTATAATCAGAAAAGGGTTTTCCAGGATTGAGGTCACCTTGTGCATTGAAAACATTTGTCAAAGTCAATCAGTGTGAAATTCAATCATCTTCATTTAATTCAGCTGCTTTAAAAAGGAATAACTTAGTTTGCATTCCATCCTATTTCTCTGCTACAGATGTCTGCTGGGTCCTACTGCTATCTGGTGTTCTGTTCCGTGTGTCTGGCAGTGGCCATCTACGTGTACTTTGTTATTCCTGAAACTAAAAATAAGACGTTTGTAGAGATTAGTCAGATGTTTGCTACTAAAGAGGCTGTTGAAGAGAGCCAGGCACTCACTCACCCAGACCAGCTCAAGCTGAAAAAGATGAATGGATATGGTTCACTTGAGAATGGTTCACTTGAATTCGACAGCTCTTCTTCCTGTCCTTGAACTCAGATGAAAGCAAAAGATGCATAAGAAAAGTTTGAGTATTAGAACAACTCTAATCATATCGATTATCACCCATGCAATAAAAGCCTGACTGAAAGGCATGGTTATGCAGCTAGTGAATATTACTTTTGTGCGCAATGGGCTCAGACTGCAAGAAGGTCCATTCATCCCTATAACAAAACCTGAGCTGAAATTAGTTTTCAGATTTAGTTTTGTAATGATACTTAAACATCCTGAGCTTTGTGATACCTTGTGTGCAAGGACAGTGACATATATCTGTATTGCAACGTGTATATTGTTCTTGAATACTTTTGAAATCACAAGCTAGATATCTTTTTTGGACTATTTTTCATGTTTATGAAATTTCTTCATGTATATGGTTCTTATACATATGTTTATCGTATATTTTTGATCTCTTGATATAATGATCTCTTGCACACATTGTGAGTGTTAAATGGCCTTGGATCATTTAGAAATGCTCAGGTGCTAACATTCCACCTCATCAGAGACTGCTGTAGCAACTTGAAATGCACTGAGATCAAACTTGCACAGGTATTTTACATAAAACTTTGTTTTAATTATGTTGAATTCCATTTACAGTCATTTTGAATACTGCTACAGCTGATGTTTATTAGTACGTACTGTATACACTACCATTAAAAAATGTAACGTCAGTAAGGTTTTTTTAAAAGAAATTAAAATGTTTATTCAACAAGAATGCATTAAATTGATCAAAAGTGACAGACATTTATGACGCTACAAAAGATTTCTATTTTAAATAAATTCTGTTTATTTGAAATCCCTAAAAAAATATAAATTAAAAAAATATATTAAGCAGCATGTTTTCAGCATTGATAATAATAAGAAAGGTTACTTGATCACCAAATCAGCATATTATAAGGATTTCTGAATTATCAAGGGACACAGAAGACTGGATTAATGGCTGAAAATTCAGATTTGTCAAAACATGAATACATTTCTATTTAAATTTTTTTTTTAAAGGTTATTTTAATATTACATTTTTTTACTGTATTTTTGATCAAATGAATGCCAATTTGGGCCAAAGAGACTTCTTTCAAAAACATTAAACAATCTTACAGTCCCACACTTTTGAAGGGTAGTGTATTAGGATAATATAGTATATTAAGGATATATATATTATCTTATATGTTATCTATATATTATATCTGAGTTTCAATCTAATTTATATGGATATAACTATATTTGACCTCACATGTACTAAAAATATTTTTATAGTATTCAAAACTTTATAACACACCAAATAAAAGTGTTTTAAATGAGCCTGTGGTAACCCATTTATTGAGAACATCAGGGTGTGGAATGAAAAAAGCTTACAAAGCAGGATCTGAGTACAGACACCATTGGACAGTCAGAGAAGAGCTTCATTAAGTCACTGAAGAGGCAGATTTAATGCTTAATTAAAAAGAAGTCTCTCACCTTCCCCTATGGACCAAACAGCTGTATGGCAGTTTATATTCAGATACATATATAGTACTCTTGGAGGGTACTACATTACTGCATTTAAGGTATGTATCAGATTATGGATATGTATCTATATAGTGAGCTTTGTGCTTGTTATAGTGCTGTCTTTTCTGTCTTATCCCAGGCTTGTGCGAGTATGAATGGGTTTCTCAGGTCTATCAAGCCCCTGGGCGCTGCTCTCCATCTGTGTGAGCCTCTCCAGATCTCTCCAGAAGAAAACCACACAAACTAATGATATCATACGCCTGCGTCTCCTGCTCCAAGTAGAGAAATTGTGAGCTGAATTGTGTCTGGCTTTCTGTTTGGGCAGTCTTCAAAAACCGAGCTCAAGGTCACTGGTTAAACAGGTTCTCGATGGACCATTGTGCACAGCTGTACTGTCCCAAGTCATTTTAAGAGAAATTACAGTGCCGGCAAGGTTTTGAAATACATCATACTTTTTTTTCTTCAGCTTCTACTAAACAATGTTCTGCTATTTTTGATTCAAATGTCATTTTAATATACACACACAAATATGTGTATATATATATATATATATATATATATATATAGTGTGTGTGTGTGTGTGTGTGTGTCGGTCTGTCTGCCTGTCTGTCTATCTATCAAGATGGGACAAGCTCATGATTGGGTGGTCCGGGGCCACCATGGCCCTATTGGTCCAGATCTGTTTTATTCCCAGAAGGCAGAGCTTCGGTATTTTCCTCGGATAAGACTTTGAAGAACCTGCACCACCGACTTCAGGTAGCGCTGACATTTTGGCTGTTATGCACTGATTTTCAGTTATTGGAGAGAGAGAGCATGGATAATAATGCCCGCTGAATCTAGTTTTGTAGAATAAAGTCACTCTTAAATCGCCACCCACACAGCGCAGCTCTAAATACGGCAGCTCATATTTCACTGTGAATTGACTCCCCTGATGGAATGAGTGTCTGTGTCCTGTAGGTCAGCAGGAGGAGAGGATGCTGGTCTAATTAGCAGCAGAGGAATCTACTGTCGGCCCAACACCTGTCATCACAGGCACAACTCTGCCCCCTGCTGTCTGAAAAAGGAAGGCAATCAAGGTGACTACAGCAAGTGAATGTGAAGGTATGCTGTATTTATAGGCACATGATCCTCTTCTGTGTTACGAATGCATATATTAGACATTAAACCATATATGTATTAGCAAAATGTTTCAATATGCATGCACCGTATGAATGTGTCAAGATGTGGTAGCAGAATATCCACTTTCGAGCAAGACATTTTGTCATAATGACAATGGCAGGAAGCGGGAGAATATTTCAACACTCCCACTCCCACTGTCACCTCATAAAGAAACAAACACACACAGTACCCTCACACAGAAGACCTGCTGCTCGCTCCAACATTTTAATTAATGACAACAGATTTTCTTCTCATAAGTGCTTTAATGTGGCTTATTGCTGTAGCAGTCCCCTTGGCCGTGGAAATATTATGTTGACGGATGTGCTGTGTCGCTGGGACTCCCTGGATGGAGGCAGCTGTCAAGCCCGAGATGATAACATTAAGGCGAGGGAAAGTGATGACAAATGCCTGTTATCAGCGAACGAGGCCAGTGACAAATCGAATTGCGGCTCCCAAGAACCCCCATTACACCGTAATAAAAAAAGATTGATGGCCCTCTCTGTCAGGACCTCTGTTAATGCGATTTCGACTGGTCTCTCCGGCTTCCAATTAAGATGGCGAGGAGAAGGAGGGAGAGAGAAGCGACTACACACAACCGACTAATTGGATCTGAGAAGCCAAAGGCGTTCTCTCATTCTTTTACTCTTTCTTTCCCCTCTCTCTCTCTCTCTTCAGCTGTTACGCATTCTTTCTCTCTCACTCGTGGCAGCGCAGTCTGGAGCGAATGCTCTTGCATTCCGTTATTTCGGGATTTATGGCTGAAAGATGGGGATGCAGACTGCGCTGCCGGTGATGGGGAGCGCTGTCTCACTGCCAGCTCCCGCATACAGACGGGCACAGATGGGAGTGGAGACGTAAACCCAGCCAGTGATGAAACGTCCTGACAAACAGTGGGACAGACAGAGAGACAAATAGCTCCATGTGAGCTGCTTGCCATGCAATTAAGTAAATAAGGATTGACTGTGTGTCAGTGGTGGGCTCCGAGTACGTCATTCTTCACTGATGTCTGTGTGCCCACTGATTTCATTACCACTGAATGCTTGTTATGCTCCTCTAGGACTTTTTGAAGATGAGGTGGTGAACAACACCGTGGTGGTTAAGCAAAGAGATTCACGCACCTTATAAAAAGATGCTCGTGATCGTTTTGCAATCACATTAGGTAGACCACAGAATTGATGGACCTATATTTGATTATTGCTGATTTGAACGTTTGTAACTAGGTCACGTTCGTGCCGGTGACAATATCAGATCTTGAAGCCTGTGCAGTGGCATCTGAAAATTGTAGACTGACCTATAAAAGAAGGCACTGTCCATCAGCTCATCCTCCAGAGAAGCCTCCATGGCTCCTCTGTGACCTGAGGATTCATTGAATGATATAGGAGGTTTTATTGTGCCAAGCTTGTAGTTTTCGTCTGAGCTGTGCAGCCAGAGGGGAGCCGTTTTGTCATTTTGACAGAACCTTCAGAACTTGGTGACATGAAAAGGGGGATGTAACCAACCAATATTTCCTCAGCCATTTTACTTTAAGTATTTGACTTTATTGTATTAAACCTTGGCCTGGCTTCACAGACAGGGCTTAAATTTAGCCAGGATTCGGCCTTAGTTCAAAAAGGGCATTTAAGTAGCTTTTATAAACGTCTATAAACCTTAGAAAAATAACATTTATTGTTGTGCCTCTTCAGACTAAACAATATCATTGACATATTTAGTGATTGTGATTGGCTTAAACTTTGTCTTTTTAATTATTTAAATTTTAATTATTTTAATTGTATTATACATTTATTTTTTAAAGGTTAGAATCAAGTTTTTAATGTATATGTCTATGTGGTGTTTTTAATATGAATTTGCGTAAGTCAGCCCCATTGCTGAGTATTTTCTCCTTAAAACTGCAGTGAACCAAAGACAGTATCAAAATCGTGGTTTGAAATCGCTAGTGTTTCTGACGTCACAATCTACCTTGTAACCAATCACGTCAACGAGTGATCGTAAACAAGTGGATCCCTGAGCTGGTGTGAGTAAGTTGAGACGGGGATAATTTACATATTCATAGAACCTCGTATACTAAATGAGACAAGGTTGTAGAGTTGCGTTCAGACTATTTTAAGGCATGAAGAAATTTTTTTCAATAAATGTTTCATTTTGGTGATCAAAGATCTACAGGGGGACTTTAAGAGAACTGTCAAATTGGAGTTGGGTTATTCAATTAAAATATTAAAATGTATATGTTCACCCAAAAAAAAAAATAAAAAAAAATAGCAACTCTTTAGAGTTTCATTTTTACAAAAGCAAAGACGAGGTTTAGTAGACTAAAATCGTTCATTTAGAATTTTGGTTTGAAAAAAATGCTGTCAAGCTACAATTGGCAAATATTTTTATCCAAAGCAACTTACAGTGAATTTACTGTGAATGCATGCGCTATATATATAGTGCATGTATCTCCTGGGAATCAACCCATGACCTTGGCGTTGCAAGCACTTTACCGGCTATATGTCGCAAAGCTGCAAGAAACCACAGAAATCCACCACGCGATCATTGAGCCTTTCTTCTGTATAGTTGTGTCAAATATGCCTGCACACAAGAGTATTTTGCACACAATTGTTTATCAGGAAATGCAGGTTTGTGATTCATTCTGTGTCGAGAGAATGAGTTTCACTGAGCAACGTGTGCTAGTTTGATGAATCTGGCCTGTTGAGTTTATGATGATCTAATAAGCTCATTTTGTGGCGTAGCTTTCATCACTTGGGCACTGCTCAGAGCAGAGCTGTGAATCCAGGGCTAGGGAGGTGTGTGATGAATGGCCACAGTCTGGCCCCTACCTCGCCCCCGTCTGGCTGGAGCTCCTGACAGCCAGGCCGAGGTTAGGGAGACAGAGGAAAGAGATCAATTCTTTGAGCACAGGGAGAAATAAGGCATGAAATTAAAGCGAGCTACTGCTGACCGCCGCCTGATCCTTACTGCAGTTAAGCCTTTATCTCATACTTTCTATATGATGGCCTCAAAAGCAGGGGGCCACTCATGTCCATTTGGCAATGCCCGGGGTAGAGGCTACACCGAGAAATAGAGACAAAAGCAACAGACGAGCCCTGCCTAAGATGGCTGCCAGATTCAGCGCTGATGACCCACCATTACTTATACTGCTTGAGACCAAGTGCAAGGTCAGTTCAATCTAGCCCCACCATAAATCAATGCACTAGTGGAGAAGCCAAGGTTATGGCCCTGACAGCCATCACTGAGGAGAGGGTATTTATAGACAAGGAGCGAGGAGGGCTGTGTGTGCGTTTCTTTATCTGTCTGCATGTTTTTTCGAATCATTGTGCGCATACCTGACTTAAACATGTTTATGTAAGTATGTTTCGGTCTGTTGGTTTATCAGTCAATTGGGGGGGGGGGGGGGGGAATGGAAGCAAACTGCTTGAATTGTGGAAAGATTTCTGTGTTATGTTTGCTACAAAATCAATACTGCTGCTTGAATTTGAAAAATAAGAATGAAGCACAATGTGTTACAAATGTGCATTTGCATTTAGATACATATGCAAAAAAACAGTACACAGGCAGTGCAGTTCTTAATTGCAGTCCCAGAAAAAAGTGTAGAAGTCTTTTGGGGAGAAACGAAACACAAAGGCTGTCTGGTGTGCCACCTAGAGTCTGCTGTCAATGGCAGCACCAAGGTGTTGTTTCTTTGGTTTGGCACTAAAGACGACACCTAGAGCTACTGTTTTTCCTATAGAGATGAGATGTAGAACAATAAATTAATTCTAAACTGATAACAGCCTTCGAAAACTATAATACTCAATATTAAAATTGCTTATTGATGCATCACCACTGAATGTCAGTACTTTAGGCATGAACTAGAAGAATTTTGGTTGATTAAAGTCAAGGACAAACATCCTGACATACAAACATTATTTTATTTAAGATTAAAAGTCAAAATGGAGTTACATTTTTAAATTAAAACATATGAATAGAAGATAGAAAGAATCACCTTTATTGCCAAGTACCGTGGGTTTACGTGTACAAGTAATTTGTCTTGGTGAACTGGTAAAATAATATTAGTAAGATGTAACATTGTTGGTAAGATAAGAAAGTGACGCATAAATATAAAGAAACTAAGTTATGAAAACTATGAGCATAAATATAAAAATATGAACAATTTATGAAAAATAAAAATAGAGATATATTAGTGTAGGATGTGCAAAAGTAGGCTATTGCAAATGCTCACAGTTTGAAGAAAAGAAGGTGCAGTTGTTGTTGTAGTAGTAGTTGTGTCCGTTAATGTAATGAGGTTTTGTTTTTTGTTTTGTTAATGAAATGTGTAATGTCCATGGAGGCAGATAAGAGACCGTGGTTGCTCCTGAGTCTTGTTGAGCAGACCAGTTGTGGATGGAAAAAAACTGTTTTTGTGGCGTGAGGTTTTAGTCTTGATGGACCACAGCCTCCTGCTGGAGGGGAGTGACTCAAAGTTTGTGTCCAGGGTTAGAGGGGCAGAGGTGTCAAGTCCAGGTTCAGAAAGTAAAATTCCTCCTCAGTATTTTGTTCCAATCACTTGGATTTGCTAATTAGCACAGTTTTTCAGCCAGGAGATAGAACTAATTAGTGAAATCAGCTGGCTGAGTTAATGGGTGGAATAAACATATGGCAGGACTTTTACTTTCTGGCCCCTGGAATTGACACCTCTGAAGAGGGGTCAGCCACAATCTTAACTGCCCAATTCACAGTCCTGGAAGTGTACAGGTCCTGAAGAGGTGGCATATTGGCCAATCAGCTTCTCAGCAGAGTGAATGACACGCTGCTGCAGTCTGCTTTTGGCTTTGGCAGCAGCGTATCAGATGGTGATGGAGGAGGTGAATATGGAAGTGTAGAACAACATTGTCTTTGTAAATTTAAAAACATTGTAAATTTAACAACAAAATTTAACATTGTCTGGCTAAATTTAACTTATTCATCAAAATATATTAGATATTGTCTAATATTGCCTATCACATTAATCTGACATTGCTAGCTTTTATCTAAATCATTATCGCTAGCACAACACGCTAGTATCTCGCTAGCCTGTTAACCTGCCATCCGTACTTGACGTCTTTTTTTTTCTCTCGCACGCTCGCGCCTTTTACGAGTCTGTAACAATGTTCAGGGAAGAAGGAGGCGGGAACCGGCGAACATTTAACAAACTTTATTTAAAATAAAATAAACAAACTAAAATACCGCCAGCAGCCCCTCGCGGACGACTGCTGGCTTACTCAAAATAAACATAACGGCCAGCAGCCCCTCGCGGACGACTGCTGGCTAAAATAAAACACAAATACAAAAACCAGAACAACTAAAATCAGGCCTGTTCCTCTCTCGATTATTAATGTCGTCGCTCCCCCTTTATGCTTCCGCTCCTCCGTGAGAGATGCGAGACCGGTGTGCTATACAGGTGTTGCTCATTAGCAATCGCACCACCGGCCTCGCGCCGTTCTCTCACGTCCCTCGGCCGTCCCTCGCCACAGAGTCTATCGAGCAACTAAGGTAAGTAGAATCAGTCAACAAACACGGTGAGAAATGTCTTCTGTTATTGTCACTTGCACTTCGTGTCACATGTATAGTGTAGCATTCTCTGTCAGCATTGAAGGATTTACATGTGATAAATGCAGGGAGACAGTCAGGCTGACGGAGAAGATTTCAGAACTAGAGATGCGTCCAAACTTTAATCGAGGATAGTAAGAGTGCAAGGGCTTTAGATACTGCTTTGGATGCGACAAGCTTAGTGAACTCTGTACATTGTTTGGTTCCGGCTGTGGAGCCCGTGCAGCAGAGCAACTGGGTGACCGTGAGATGCTGTAGTCGCGGGACAAAACACCGCTCTTCCGTTCTGATTTCAACATTAAACAGGTTCTCCCCTCTCAGTGAAACACCCACTGAGAATCCTGTTGAATGTGCCCTAGTTATTGGCGATTCCATAGACCGTATGTAGCCACGCCCCTTTTCAGCGATGAGCTTGTTGTCTTTTGACTTCCGGTCTGTATATTCACAGCAATTGCCTAGTTATGAATGAACGTCTCGTTTAAAAAAATTCCAAGGTCCATTTGTTAAGACATATGCTTTACAATGCTTATGATAAACATTACAATGCTCATGATAATTTTCGTTAACTCTACAATAAGTAAATCAACTTCACCAGCAAATTACTCCTGGACAGCGATGCCATAGAAATATACAGAGCGACCGCAAAACATAAGTTCAAAGACAATATTCTAAAGATGGCGGCGCCCTCGTTTCTCTGGCTCATAAGGTCTATTACACGGAACGTGAAAATAGAGACACCAGCCTCCATAGTCTGCCAGGAGCCAGAGCGCCTGACATGAAAGCAAATTTAAAAGTGCTGGCTAATGCTAATTGTAAATTCTCTAAGATCATTATTCACGTCGGCACTAATGATGTTTGACCTCGCCAGTCGGAGATCACCAAAATGAATGTTAAAGAGGTGTGTGAACTCGCAAGTACGATGCCAGGCACTGTAATTTGCACTGGCCCCCTTCCTGTTCGCAGGAGTGATGAGATACTTATGGCGCTTTTCCATTACCAGTATCAGCTCAGCTCGCGTTTCGCTCCGTTTTCCATTACAGATAGTACCTCCACAACAGTACCTGGTCGTCATAGCGACGCCACATGAACTACGCAACACACACACAGGACAATGGAGGAAATCGAGTCTATGCTGTTTTTGATCCTCGGGATGTGGCTATTTCCCACAGCAAGAAGACAAACGTTGTTTCAGGAGAGGCTGAGGGCAGCAAAACGAAACACTGCTGAAAAACATAGCTCCGTCTGGCGCATGCAATGCTGACGTGGTGAATAGTGACGATTCTCTCTGACCAATCAGCAGTCTGTAGTGTTTTCACGTCACATTTTAGTATCGCCTCAGCTCGCTTAGAACCTTGCCAGAGGCGATACGGAAAAAAAGTACCCGAAAGCAGGTACAGGTACAACTTTTACACTGTGGAAAACCAAACAAAGGCGAGTCAAGCTGGTACTGTGTAGTGGAAAGGCGCCATTAGTAGACTGTTCTCACTTAATGGCTGGCTGTCTAAGTGGTGTCCGCAAAATAATATAGAATTCATAGACAATTGGAAAAGTTTTTGGGGCAGACCTAACCTGTTGAAAAGAGATGGTATTCATCCCTCCTAGGATGGTGCTGCTCTTCTATCTAGTAATATAGCACATAGTCTTAGAGCTCAAACATGACAATCTGGGGCTCAGGTCAGGAAGCAGACAGACTGGCTAAACCGACCGTCTGCTAGCTGTATCACATCACTGAGGTATCATCATTAGAGACTGTGTCTGTTCCCCGAACATACTGGAACATAGAACATACAAAAAACTCCCAAACCCATTTAAAGGTTAAAAAATTTATTGATGTTCAACATATAAAAAGCAGATATAATACGGATGAACAAATGATAAAGCTCGGGTTGCTGAATACTCGATCCCTTACTTCAAAAGCACTTATTGTTAATGATATGATTACAGATTATAACCTAGATGTGCTGTGTTTGACAGAAACCTGTCTAAAACCAGATGATTACATTACTTTAAATGAATCCACCCCGCAAGATTACTGTTATAAACATGAGCCTCATCTGGAAGGCAAAGGGGGAGGTGTTGCTGTAATTTATTGTAATATCTTCAGAATTACTGAAGTCTAGTGTTGGTGCTTAATGTAACACTACCTAGTGTAAATGATAAATCACGTTTGATATTTGTGCTGGCTACTGTTTACAGGCCACCAAGGCAACATACAGACTTTTTGAATACAGAATTTGCTGATTTTCTATCAGAGTTACTACTGGCTACAGATAAAGTCCTAATTGTTGGTGATTTTAATATACATGTAGATAGCGAAAAAGATGCATTGGGATTGGCATTTAAAGACATTCTGAACTCTATTGGAGTGTCAGGACCTGTTCATTGTCGTAATCATACTCTAGATCTAGATCTAATATTATCACATGGAATCAATGTTGATGCCGTTGAAATTCTACAGTAGAGCGATGACATCTCAGATCATTATCTAGTCTCGTGTATACTTAATTTAGCCAAGGCTGCAAAGTCGACTCCGTGCTACAAATATGTTAGACTTATCACTTCTGCCACTAAAGATTGCTTTATTAATAATATTCCTGATCAGTTACATCTCCTAAGCATCCCAGATAGCTTAGAAGAACTCAATATTGTGACAGAAACTTTTGACTCTCTTTTCCAGCACTTTAAAACAGTTGCTCCTTTGCGCTTAAAGAAGATTAAAGAAAATAGTCCAACGGCGTGGTACAATGAGCACACTCGGGCCCTTAAGAGAGCAGCCAGAAAAATGGAGCACAACTGTAAGAAAACAAAACTAGAATTTTTGTCACATTTCATGGAAAGAGAGCTCGACTGCGTACAAAGAGGCCTTAAAAGCTGCTAGATCTGCTTATTTTTCAACCATATTAGAAGAAAATAAACAAAATCCTAGGTATTTATTTGAAACAGTGGCTAAATTAATGCAAAAATAAAGCTTCAACCCCAGACGTTTCCAAGCAGCACAGCAGCAAGGACTTTATGGACTTTTTATTTATTTATTTATTTGACATGGACATACAATTACATTGGACGAACCATATGCATTTGTTTAAGTGTTTTAGCACAAATGCTAATTTTCAACACCTGTCCACGGGAGGCTTTTGGAAATAAAATACAATAACAAAACTAGTAAGCAAAATAATACTAAAAATACTAACAGAAAAGGATAGCTAAAATATATTCAGTTTCCAATAATCAATCTTCTTTATTTACAAGAGTGATAATATCAGGGAGAAAATTATAACTATGCAACCGTCTACTACAGCATCTCATCAGGCAGTGCATTGTAGTCTCCCTGATTCCAAATGAAATTTGATTCATTCATTGCTTTAGGAGAGGAAGAATTTTCTAAACTCATTAAATCTAAATCGACAACATGTATGTACCCTATACCGACTAAGCTATTGAAAAAGTTGCTTCCATTAGGATGTGTACCAAAAACATTTAAGCTGGCTATGATTAAACCTCTTGTTAAAAAACACAACTTAATCCTACAGAATTAGAAAAGGTAGACTTGAGATCGGCCTGTAATTGACTGTCAAAGATACTAGAAAAGGTTCCTTTTTAGAAATAAATAGTATCTGCAAGGATTTTCAGTCAGGATTTAGACTGTACCATAGTACTGAGACTGCTCTCATCAGAGTCACAAATGATTTGCTTTTATTATCCGATCGTGGTTGTATCTCTCTATTAGTGTTACTCGATCTTAGTGCTGCATTTGATACCATTGACCACAACATTCTTTTAAATAGACTTGAAAATTATGTTGGCATTAGTGGAATTGCATTAGCATGGTTTAAATCATACTTATCTGACCGTTATCAGTTTGTAGCAGTAAATGAAGAGATGTCTTATTGATTGCTCAGTATGGCATACCACAAGGCTCAGGACTAGGACCGTTGCTGTTCACTCTGTACATCCTTAGGAGATATCATTAGGAAGCATGGCATTACTTTTCACTGTTATGTTGATGATACTCACAGCTCTATATTTCTTCGCGCCCTGACAAAACCTACCAATTCACAAAATTAACAGAATGCATAGCTGAAATAAAAAACTGGATGGCTAGTAATTTCCTACTACTTAATTATTGGACAAAAAACTTCCTCACATACTAACCTACAATACTGTCTAACACTTGATGGCTATTCTGTCTAGTCTTCGTTGTCGGTTAGGAACCTGGGTGTGCTCTTTGATACCAATCTTTCATTTGAAAGTCACATGTCTAGTATCTGTAAAACCGCAGTTTCCATCTTAAAAATATATCTAAATTACGTCATATGCTCTCAACGACAAATGCGGAACAGTTAGTTCATGCATTCATGACATCAAGGCTAGATTATTGTAATGCTATTATGGGTGGTTGCCCTACACGCTTAATAAACAAACTACAGCTGGTCCAAAACACAGCAGCTAGTGTTCTTACCAGAACCAGGAAGTATGACCATATTAGCCCGGTTCTGTCAACACTGCATTGGCTCCCTATTAAACATCGTATACATTTTTAAATATTGCTGATTACTTACAAAGCACTAAATGGTTTAGCGCCCCAGTACTTGACCGAGCTCTTAACGCATTATAGTCCCTCACATCTATTGAAATATCAAAATTCCGGCCAGTTGATAATACCTAAAATATCAAAATCGACTGCTGGCGGTAGATCCTTTTCCTATTTAGCACCAAAACTTTGGAACAGTCTTCCTAACATTTTCCGGGAAGCAGACACACTCTGTAAGTTCAAATCTAAACTAAAAACACATCTCTTTGACCTACAGTAGCATACACAACATTCTATTATTCAATGTTAGACTGCATAGATTAGGTCAGCCGGAACTGAGAACACTTCCCATGTACTTGTTACATCATAAGAAGGATGGCGTCTACGCTAATATTAGTCTCTCTGTTTATCCCTAGGTTTAAAGGGACACGACGACAACACAGTCCTGAAGTATCAACTAGTCTCTCCCCTGTGAAGGCCTCCTTCCCTTTACCTCTGTACTGATAAAACGTTGTCGGGATAATTCCGGTTCACGTGGCTACGCGGAAGCGATATATTGTAAATTTTTTAAGGCCTTTATCTTGAAACTTATTTCAAGGGATGCTTTCCCGAGCCACCAGACACTGTTTTGTGCAAATGAGCGCATTAAGTGTTTTCTGTTAGAACGGTGTCGTGTAAGCGACCCCTAAGTTAATAACTAATGATCGTTGCGACGGAAGAGAATCAATCAAAACTAAATTTAGCTGGATAATAACTTTATTCTAGAGCTACTGTAAAGCCAAAACAATCTCTGTTACTTAAATTTCATATTATCACTGTGAAGCTGCTTTGAAACAACTTATATTGTTAAAAACGCTATATAAATGAAGGTGACTTGACTCGACTTGTAGGTTGAACTTCTTCAGCTGCCACAGGAAGTACATCCACTTGTGTCCAAAACAAAGACAAATGGCTGTGGTTTGCTCAAACTTTGTCTTTTTGAATTCTTGAATTTGCTGTACAAATTTACCATACTACTTTCTTTCTTACTTACTTACTTATAAATAACAGCCTTAGAAAACTATATTCATAATATTAATTTGCATATCGCTGAATTTCTATTGACTATTAAATATTAGCAATACGTATTGCTTTTTATTTCTCACACTGAACCGTAGGCGTGATTTGTTAAAGCAAGGACAAACATCAAAGATCTGATTGTTTAAAATTAAACCTATTATTTATAATTAGATTTATAGCCAACTGTGAATAACAAAAATACAATGAAATGTATGAATCTTCTGCCCCAACAAACTCAAAGTACTGCATCCGTTACTCAAGTTACAACATTACTACGCATAACTACATTTTTACATTTTCTGAAGAAAATGTGACTGAAGGCATGTCTTACTTGTCACAATGCTTCTTCCTCCAGTGTAAATCTATGTAACACGTAAAATTGTGTTGCCTATAAAGTACAATTTGAAGTGTGCTTCATGTCTGTAGCACAAGAAAGCAGAATGAGTTATACAAATTATTTTAATGCTTAAGGTTGGTGCGTTTAAAACCCTAAAATCAAGTACGAGCAAATAGTACTGTTGATGAATGTGTAACTAATGAATGTGTAAAATTACACTCAAAACTACATGAACATCCACACAGAGAGTGTTACGTCCCTCTTTCTCTGTCTCGCTCATTCATTTGCATGTTTTAAAACTCAATCCTCCACCATTCTTTTTGTCAACATGCCAGCAGATAGCTGTCAAATATGACACGTTCCTGCTACTTAGCTGCTAAGTCTCTTAAACGACTCACTGACAACTCTCAAATCAGTGTGAGGAACACCAGGTCTTTAACTGAGACACCAAGAGACATCATTTCTTGTGTGTATTTCTCTTAAAAATTGTTCTTAGCCCCATAGAGGCTGCATATACATATATTTGTTGATGTGAAATATGCATTTACGTCTGGTTTCCTGCAGATATGTTTGAAAGATAATTTGAATATACATTTGCGACTGGTTTCAGGGAGATGTTGTTTCTTTTCCCCTTTTTAACTGAGAAAGCTTTGCCTTTGTTTTGATCCTGTAGTGATCCAGATCTTAAGATATAAACCGGTTTCTTTGGTGTTTGGTTGTGTATTAGAACTCTGAAACTTATTAGCAATGCAATCAGTCACATCTTGGAAGCATGAACATTTCTTTTCTTTTTCATCTCGGTCTTGATTTTATTTCACGTTTTTCTGTAAAGAATTTTGGATTTGACATGTCTCTGTTTTAATTGGCTTTGTATGTATTGTAGTGCTTGTTTTCACAGTATTATTAGCTTCCTGATCACATTCTGAGAAAAATACCACACGTTGCTTTTAAGAAATAAATTGCAGTAATGCTACCAGATGCTGCTAAATGGTAACATTTTATTCTTATAGATCTGTCTTGTTGTGAATACGAACTTTACTTGTGGTGTCATACACAGTTGAACACTAGAGGGAGCTGAGGACACACTCTTTAAACTAAAGGGAGGTCAAAGGTCAAATGTTTCTCCCTGAAATTCCATGGCTATGTTTGAAATGGAATTCTAATGGACTTAATAATATGCAGTATATATTTATACTAATTAGTATATGAAACAGTACACTGTATGCAATAATTAACATTTAAATGAGTAGTATAATATATTATTGTTTTCACATTGTTTTCATGAACAATCAGTCAAGGGCAAATATTACTTCAATTTCGTCCATTTGTTGCATTAGAAATGGAAGGTCAAGCCTAGTAAATTGCATTGTATAACACATTATTTCATATAATGATTTCCCCAAATACTTTTTTACTCTGTTGTATTTGTATTAGCAAATGTAGTAGATACTCTGGGTATTCAGCAGTAGTGGCTCCTGCCCTTAAATTTAGATTCTGTGTCTTACTGCTTGTTAATGTTACAAATTTTGTAAGGTTTATGTTCTAATCGCTGAACACATGCAGACAAACCTTTGGCAGAGGTCTAGTTTCCTTTCATTATTCAGCCTGAGGGTGGTGCTCTTATGTTGATTGACAAGCTTTAAGTAGCTACACGCATAGAATGCTCTCTTACAATTGCCTCGTAATGGCAGTAGTATACATGCCTGCTGAAGCCATATGTTAAATTTTAATATATCCTGCTTACCTTACGACTTCAAATATTTTTCAGATTTTCTAAATTTTTTGCAAAATTCTAAACACATTTACAATTTAATTATTCAGTTTATATCTGCCCTTACAGATGAGCCGCGGCTGGTATTCAGAATAGCATACCACCATACTACTCTTATTTCTACCTAATTAGCTGCATTTAACTCCACTTTTAGACATACACTTGCGAACTTCCCTTAGCACTTCCCCTCGGGGGAATTCTTGCCGCCATTTTGAAGTGTGTTCAACTTCGTCAAATGGATAAGGGAAACTTATTTGAACATACCCTCGGCCCCTCGATTTTGAAAGAGGGAGCTATTCTACTAATATGTACACTAATTTACCCACAAGTGATCAAAGGCTTAGGGAGTTCCATTTAAACTCATTGGAATGGTGTCGCCAGTAGTGGGCACTTATGCAACATAAGCATGACGTACATTTGAGTGAACGACACGGAGGGAAGTTGGCGAGGAAAGGGCAAAAAAAGTGAACATTTAAATGCCGCCATCTTTGTATGTTAGAATTAGTAGTATTTTAGCAGACTGTTGCTAATTCAGCCATGCATAAAATAATTTTGCATATTGCTTACTTTATGGCCTACATATTTCATATAAATGAAATAAGAGTATTAAGCTATTCTGAACATAACCTATAGATAAAGCTGTCAGATACTACATTGAAAATAATAATTCTGAAAAAAGCTCAAACATCACAAATTTTTACTGTCTTCTTATAGGTTTAACAACAGTTGTCGTATCTGCTGGTTTTATTTTTAAAAACTAGACTTCTTAAATTTTAGGGGAAATGTTAATATTACAAAATTCTTGTTAAGCTTTAGCTTTCCCTGGGATGGGCTCATGAAAAAAACAGTGATGCCCAACCTTTATTCATTCACAAATGCCGGAAGACATTTTACTGTCCTAATTTACAACGTCAAAACAATAAGCCAATACACAGCTAGAATACGCAAGGTACATGTGTCTGAGTACAGTCTTCTCTTTTATACGGCTCTAAAGGGAGTTTACCTAGAAACCTATTTGAAGTCATTGTACTTCCATTCTTTTTGTGTAGTGGGCCTAAATTTCAACAAGTGGTGATAGGTCACAACTACCTGTAACGGCGGAGTATAACCAAAGAAAAAAGAGCCTTGAATGTCTGCCTTCTACGAATGACAATAAGCACAATTTCCCAGTTTGCATTGTGGCCTGTAGTCAGCAAGTGTGAGCTAGATTCTTTCTCAATCAGACAGGGAATTTCTTTCACCCCTTAGGTGGCACTTTACAGCTCTTTAAAGTGAAAACAATGAGAAGCTGTAATCAGCCAGGAGTTATTAGTGTTCTTGAAGGCTAGTGCTGTAACCTTTAACGGTCCGGGTCATCTGCCCAGCAAAAGAAATGCTTTCGTGTAATACCTTATACAGACTCTCCAACACACCTGAAGAGCCATGTTGGTATTAAAGAGACAGTTTACCCAAAAATGAAAAGCCTTAACTCACCCTTAAGTCATTCCAAACCCATATGGCTTTCTTTTTTCTTTCTTGTTTTTGCCTATACAATGAAAGTCAATGGGGTCCAATATTGCATGGACAAAAAACACAGAATGTCTTCTGTCGATTAACACATTTATTTAAAAATAAGGCTTTAAAATGATTTAACGCACATGCTCACAGAGGGGAGTCATAGATTGTGGGTCACATTCAGCGGATATAGACAAAAAAATTGTATATTTGTTTGTGTCTATTTAATGTCAACACACAACCAAAATCAAATCCCTTGAAGCTTGTGAACAGTTTTGTAGTGGCTGCCTTCAGGTGCTGTTAATTCACAAGCCGATAAAATGTGAGAGTCATACTCACAAAGGTAATGTTTAACCCAAAAAAATACAAAACTTTCAAAAACTCATTATTTTTTTTATCAAAAACAATAATGTGATTTTATTGAGTGATAGGCAGTGGGTTTAATCAGTGATATTATTAATAGATTTGCTATACGGCATCTTCTCGTCACTCCCTTTACCTGCTTCTCTTAGTGTTTTTACTCATACAAAAGGCAAAAAAACGTATGACATAGTCCCGTTTTCACCCTGAACGAGGATGTGAGTTAGTACGGCAATTTTCGATGCAGCATTAATGACCTACAATGGTGAAATTTTTGACAATCATGAAGAGAAAATCAAAACACAGCCTTAACTTCTCTAGCAGAAATACAGGTCGATCCTCCTAATATGGCGGGTAAACAATACTGTTAGCCAGAACTCAACGCGGTGTGACGTCAGCTTCACATTCACTATAGCACAGTGCAAATATGATATTCATTTTAAACAAAAGTTCAATTAATAAGAAACTATTATTGTATTTTAAACACAATATTGTCTCTTTTTGCTCAATTTTGCTAACCTGTGAAGCCAGAGCAGAAATGTGTCTCCACAGTGGTTTCATTTCTGAATGAATCTGCGTTTTGGGCGAATCTATCAGGTGAACCAATGAATCAATGGTCCATTTAAAAAGAGAGCCATTTACTTAATTCCTGAATGAATCAGCCTTTTGAACGAATTGAATGAATGACTTACTCAATAACTTATTAATTTAGTCATTTACCGCCACCTACTGGCAGTTTTAGTTTCTTGTTTAGTATATCATTTCTTTAAAAAAAAAAAAATTAATGTTTTGGGGATAGTTTGCCCAAAATTTTCTCACTCTCATGTAGTTTTAAACCTGTATTTTTAAACCTTGCGGGACATAAAAGAAGATATTTTGTATAATGTTGGCCTTCCAAACTTTTTTGGTCTGTAAAAATATCAAAATACCTATTCAGATGCAGCTCCTGAAAAAAGAATCATGCAGCCTAACGCCCGTTTCACACATACTCCGTGTGCGGTGCGTATTGCGGTGCATATACGGTATAGGAGCAGCACGCGCTATAGTGCTTTCACATATGCTGCGTTTGTAGTGCAGTACTGATCCGCAGTTTCTGTGTGCCACAAAATCAAAAATAATTCCCCCCACCCCGCCAAAATATATATCATGTATTTTTTGAGGGGGAAAAAAACATATATGGCATTTTGCAACTTTTGGGACTATAATCATACTTTTTAGTTTTTCTTGACCCTGTAATTTGGTAACTGTATAACACATTAACTGTAATTATGCGTGTGTATATGATGAAATTATTGCAATTTCTTGTCAATCTATGTCTATTTGAATGTGAACAATGTGCTGCCACTTTAATTCAGTGCGGTGCAGCACAGCAAAAATAGACTCGGTGCGGAAACGATCTCTGCACTGCTGTATACGCACCGCACCTGGAACGGATCACCGGACCGCATCCGCGTGCAGTGTGAACGCTCTAACCTGTTAACGTGGGGACGTAAAAAAATACGCACCGCATACGCACTGCAAACGGAGTATGTGTGAAACGGGCGTTAACGTTTATGTGTAATAAATGTGTGTAAATTTGATGTGGAATCAAATAAAATATTTCTTTCTTTCTGAAGCTACTTTTTGTTATGTCTATTTGATACTTTTCTCACTTAACACAATAACGACTTATTAATAAAAAATATCTTTTGGGGGTAATTTCTCTTCCTTGTTTGATGTGTGATTAAATTGCACATCATGTAGGCTAATTAATTCAATTAAAATATTTAATTGCTTGACAGCTCTGTGTTCCACAAATTCACACAGGTTTGAAACAATGTGAGGTTTTGGTAAATGGTGAGATAAAAAATGTTTGGGTGAGCTATCCCTTTAAGACGTTATTGTTTTGGGACAATCAAGAAGTATGCTGTGATTGTTTCCCTCCTGAGGTTGAGGTATTAGATGCATGATCACACGTAAGTGGCAGTGATAAGTGTTTGCGACATGGTGGTTAGGATTGCATCTCTGAACATGTTCTCAGAGAGGAGCAGTGAAGTCTGGCTCTCATTAACACAGGCAAACGGGCATTCCCTCTGCAGCAGGTGCTAAAAAATGCCCTAATTGTGTGACGATGAATGGCTTGTGTCAAAAGGGACATCATCTGCTGGATAAGTACGTGTGTGTTTGTGGGTGTATGTGTCATAGTGAACACTTCTCACTGCATAGCACATTATAGGATGACTTTTTGGGGAATTGAGTGGATGGCTGGGAAAGCTGTTGCTGTTCTGTTCACCACCCAGAATGCTTTTTAGTCCCCAGAAAGTGACTGTATTAACAGAAACATACACTTAGCTAGACTTACAAACATCTCTGTAAATCAGTCCCACGCATACAGTAATATGCACCGCAGGGAGACGTGCCTAAGAAAAAAGTAGTTAAGTATTTGTGAAAAATTCATTTTCACATGCACGACTTCCACCTGGGAGGCTTGGCAGCTGCTCAACTTGTTTAACATCCCACCATATAGATCTTTATTATTTTTATGCTCTACAAGTATAGTGTAAAACTTGTTTGATATGAGTGTCGGCTACAGCGAACTGAAGTCACTTCAGTAAGCCATAAAGGGGTGTGGAGAACACATATTTTTGGCCTTGTGTTCCAGATGTTTGTCATCCTCTACATGTCAGAGGAACCTCTGAACAATTTGTCAAATATATATTTTTTGGACATTCAACACTTGAAAGGCATGAGGCAGGTTGTTTTTAGGACAGTTGTGACAGTGGCTTTCATGTTGAGATAATATCCACCGTTCTACATCTGGAGCAAGCTGGGAATGCAATCCCACAATAAAAAAAGACCTCAGAATTGTCGGTTTTCCTCCCTTTACTCATCTAAATCATTTTAATCGTTCCAGGTTTGGACACAGCTGACAAAGGCAGAGAGACAAACCCTCAGGTTCTGTTGAGATTGACTGTTTTGAGTTCCTGTGAGCTATGAATTATGTATAAAAAGAATATTGTACTTTTAAAAATAAGCTCTTATTTTTCCTACAAATCCTTTTAATACGTTTTTTCTAACCAAATCAAAACCAAGCAGATTTTAAGCTGTACCCCTGTTTTTTTGTTGTTGTTTTTTACCATGGAGTAGGCATAAGCTTTTCAGAAATATGACTAGTATCTATTCTAGTAACTTTGTTTGTCATGTAGTAAAAACATATACATTTTAATCAGAAAATAAGCCCCCAAACATTGAAATGTTTCATGGAGGACATTTGAAGCATGTTATCAATTTTAAATTTTGTTTATGATCAGTTCTCGTATGTTGAGGATCAACCTATAACTACTTTTTGAAAATGGCCCTTGGGCTCTCTTAGACCCCGAACAGCAAATGAGGGTTGAGTTTCACACTGATCTCTCTGTTCTGCAAGTGAAAACAACCCAGTAGTAGATGGAAAACATTATTTCCCCCATATTTGTACTAAACAATCTACCAAATTATCACTTCTTTCCTCTCCTTAATTTAATGATCTGTCCCCATTGTGTGGCCGAGGACATGTCCCCAATGAATATATAGTCTCATTGTAATACTCCCAGTTGTCTTTTTCAAAGTCAGGCTAATAACATGTCTTTATACCCAGCAGGAGCCTTTTCATGTTGTATTTATGAGCTAGCTGCACTTTACATATTCATTCTGCTGGTGTTAAACAATTGCCGGCGGGCTGCCGGGACTCTCTGTCCCTAAAGCTTTTCCAAAGCCACCTACCATTCTGGTTCACAGCTGTGGGACCAAACCCTCTCATCTTTCACGTAAAGCATGAGAACCGGCTAGAAATACGCAATTGGACTTTCTTTATACTTACTCCAATGAATCAAGTGGAATTTGGTTCATACATATCAATACATCAACATGTCTCACCCCACTTCACAGCAGCACTCCACTGGAGAGGCTAAACTTAGTGCAGTGAACCGCCGCGTTGACAGTGCAGACATCAGACGTTTTGCTCAGCCCTACTGGGTCAGAAAGAGACTCTGAAGTGACGTGAGAGTGACATACACAAACACGGGAGAGCGGAGGCCAGGACTTGCTCTATTACACCTTACCCAGTTGCAGAATGAAGCGTGGGAGCTGGGGAGGGGGTGGCGGGGTTACTGTAACAGCACAGCCCTCGACTCTACAGGCCTCGTTCAACACAAACAGGGCATCCCCAGGCTCTGGGAGACAGGCAGGCCAGATAGAAGGCCAGTGATTGATTAGCCTCCCCTGCCAGCACATTGACAGCTCGTGTCGAGGATCCAGTGAGTCCCGTATCAAATGTATCAACTGCTCGCCAAAACAGTTCTTATTTCAGTCAGCCCCCCTCCCGCCCAGTTCCCTCCTCCTTCTTGCCACTGCCAATACATCAACTTTTAAAGAGTCTCATTCAGTGATGCTTCCAGGTATAATCCACATCTATTTCCTCTCAATTAAGTCTCTTTTTTTATTCATGTAATTAGTCGTTTTAATGGTTTGTTTTGATATTACACACTCTGAAAGCAGCCAAACACAACAATGCTGAAATTTAACAAATACTGCTGTCTTGTTGCAAAATCACAATTATTTATTTTTTATGGCCACCTATGAGACTGTCAAAATGTGTGTGTGTGTGTGTGTGTGTGTGTGTGTGTGTGTATATATATATATATATATATTTGTAGTGACAACGCAACCCTGTTTCTCTGAGGTGGCCACAAAGTAAGTGGCAGCAAAGATTCTCATTGACCCCTCTAGTCTATTTCTGGGGGCTTTGATAAGGAGTTCTCAGAGTGTTTTGGTTGGGGGTGGAGGTGGAAACGGGAGAAAGCTTTGAGATCCAGAGACAGGGCAGTGAGAGAGAGAAATGGAGAGAAGGACATGGAGGTCCTACACAGGGTTATCAGGACGTCAAAATATCTGGGTCCTTCTGTCAGCAGTGCAGGGTGATTAACACATCGACGGCCACGAACGGGAAAGCAGGCAGGCACAGGGGTGAGACCAAGGAGATAACAAGGCTGATTGACATATGAAGGGTGAGAGAGAGAGAGGGAATGCTTGTGGAATGCCGTGTTGTTAGCCCTCCTGTCCTTCCAATATCTTGAATTTTCCCCCTTTCTAGTGGCATTTCTGATGGTAGTTTTACCATAACGAGTATATATATACCATATATATATATTCTAAATAATAAAATGTGTAAATATATGTATTAAATATTTTATACTAAATAATTTTCTTCTATTTACTTTACCACTATTTATTGAGATAAATACTGATAAATAATTCCATGGATAAATGACAAAAATGTATTTAAAATAAATGGATAAAGAAGAACTTTTTTGTATTAAATTAAAAAAAAAAATGAAAGAATGGTAAAGCTGTTTAAATGGGGGGTGGTTTTGATGGTATACATTTAATAATATTATGATTTTTATCAGCTATTTATCTATATGCATGAGCAAACATACAAACCCTTATATGATCCTTATAACTAATCTGGATTAGCAGCTAGATTTAAAAATACTTCAATGAAAACAGGACACAAAGGTACTGAAGCATAAAGTAGCAGTTCTTATTCATCTATGGTCATGTTGACACTTTTAACAAGTCCTTGTTGAATTTAACAAGCTCTCTGTTCAGTAGGCAATCCAACAGCACTTGATCTCCGGCCTCTATGAATGAGCTAGTTAAGCATATCACTTAATTGGGCCTAATGGAACACGCATCATATCCAGCTTTATCACACACAGTATGGCTGCTCAGGAGATAAGAGCTCTTTGGTGATCACTAACAGCAGATTACAGGCACTAAATAGTCAGAGACCCCTTACACGCTTTTACTCGTTTATTCAGATCTCATTGTGCTGTATGAACAAGAGTGCAACCAGCTGACTGCTGTAGGGAGTCCACTTAAAGACCATTTGTCACAAAGCACAGCAAATAAAAACAACAGGCTATAATAATAAGTACAATAACAGTCACAGTAGTCATTATTTACTGAATTGTAGTTAAACATTCTACAGTGTGACTGTTAGTTTGCATTGTATGGTCTTATTTAGATATTCCTGTAAGTAGTAGCTACTCTGTTCTCAGCCAGCTCAAAGCAGGACCTCATATTATTCTAGCGCTTAAGGCAGAGTCCAGTGGATTATTCTGAGCAAGGCCTGCACAGCGTCTAATTGGTTCCCCAGGTTGTCTGTATAGGTAACATCTTGTTTCCATGCTAATGATGCTGTAGTGTGGTTTTACAGCTGCAGAGGGACAGCAGAGGTTACGGGGTCAAGGAAGGCGTGAGGGTGGCAGGGGATCCATGTGCTTGTGTGAGACTGACCCCAGAACAGCGTATATACACTGGAGGTTTTACAGCCGAAACATTTGGGTTATCTGGTGTTAGTTGCACGTGGTGTTATGTTAACCTGACTTATGACTTGAAATGACATGAGAGAATTTGGCCATTCTCTCATCTGAGCGCACTTTTGCAGACCCAAGCACAGTCGCTTTATGATTATTTCTTTGCTCCAGATGCAAAAGCAGATATATATTCTCATGGCTTCTAGATGAACGTATGTCATTGTGGCCACAAATGTGTTCTTTTCTCAACCACACTGTGGATTACATACTGCATCCAGTGTGCATCAGATGTGCTGAATCGCTCACAAACATACTGCATCCAAATGTGCATATGGACCTAACATACTTTGTATGGAAAAATAATTACGACATCCTTTGAAGAGGACTATATAAACACAAGCACTCTCTACATGCCGTTTTCTCCTTTCAACTCTGCCTTTCCTTAAAATTCCAGCAAGATTTGCACCTTCTCTGCTTTTTCAATCTGTTCATTCTTTGAGTCTGCCCTCATTTTGCTTCCCTCTCTTTCTGTCCTTCTTGCTTATGGCCAAACTCTGCTGGTTGCTTTCTTTTAGCTTCATTCTTTTATTTTAGTGGCCTTATCTGGAGTCCTAATCCCCTTGTCTTTGTTTTCGTTTTTGACAGAGACATCTATGGTGTTGTCTTGTGAATATGGGATGACACACCAGTTAATTTAAATGTCTCCACTGCAGCCATGTCTGCAAATAATTTTATCTTGTAAGTATAGTTACTTAATTTTAATTGTTGATTTGAATGCTTGACATCAGTTAGAATCAGGATAGTCACCAATTAGCCAAAAACATACTCATTTTCCTGATTTGAATAAATGTTTTATTTTAAAAATAGATAAATATCTATTTTTATGGTGTTTTTTTAATTAATAATGATTTGATTTTATTCTAAACTATTTTAATCATCTTGATAATGTTTATACACACACACACACATAAAAAATCTCTCTCTCTCTCTCTCTCTCTATATATATATATATATATATTGATATATATATATATATTTTTATATATATATATATAATTGGTGTAATATTGAGATTGCACCAATCTCATGCTAACATGTAACCAAAACTTGCAAATACAATTTATATAACCCTCTATTCAAAGGAATCAAACTTTAGAAAGGTGAAAAAATTCTCACAAAGTCAAACAGTCTACACTCCTTTTCTCAGGCAGAGAAAGAACTTTAGTGAGCAAATGTAAAGTAAATGTCATAATTCTTGCATATTTGTAATTTAAAAAAATTTGTGTTAGAATTTCCCCCGGTATCCCCTACTGTAGGTATTTTGGCCTCATAAAGCTTTCAAGAATTTCGAAGAGATCTGACACGGTGAGATCCTGGATCTGTTATCGACCTTGGTGTTTATAGTCCTAAGAAAACACGGCAGTATCTCTTCTTGTATCTTGAGGTTTGTGTATTGTGAACGGTCTGTATTTCTCAGCCTTTATCTGTGTATGTTAGACTTTCCAGATATGTGCTGAAGAGTGTGTCAGACAAGACACTATGAGAAGAGGCCTCCAGCGGAAACATGATCCAGCATAAGGGAATCTCTCTCTCACTCTGTCATCCTGGCTGGAGAAGATTGAGAGATGAGTCAGATTCCCTGTGGGACACTGAAATCTCTTTCTTCTTTGGCCCTGCCTTTTCCCTCTCTTTCTCAATTCTGCAGTAGTCACCCTCGCCCTAACCCTGTCCCCACTTAAAAAGACACGATTTTTTAATAGCGCAGCAGAACGGCTGTTAAATGCATTGATGTATGACGGGGAGAAAAAGAGAAAGAGGCGGACAAAACAGAGGGATGAAGGAACAGAACAATAGAGAGCAGGTAACTAGGGAGAGATTAAATGGGTGTTTAAAAAAAGATAAAGAGTTTAAGATTATTGGATTGTGAAGAGGGATAGTGAGAAAAGAGTAAAAAGCAATAAAGATGTGATGTGAGATTGCCAGTTTGACGTCTTTTTTTCCGAGGGAACACATCCAAATAACAAAAAAAGGCATCCACATTGTCTGACTTCAAATTGGACAAAATTTTTCATAAACACACGAGGGAACTTTGTGAATGACAAGCGTTCCAGTTCTGCAGAGATCTGTGGAGTTCGTGTGGGCCTGCTTATGTGTTTACAAGACTGCAAATCACGTTTTGCTCAAGAGATAGCGGCCATGCAACAGTTCGAAGAGAGGAGAGCCGAGAGGACAATAAATACCATTCTACCATGGGGTTGTGTTCAGATGTTCTCAAGGACATGTCTTTTTTTTTCAATGCATAGTCTTACCATTTGTTGAAGGCAGTGTTGGAGAAAGTTACTTTGAAAAGTAATGCGTTACACTATTGCGTTAGTAATTTGGTTACTCATTTGAGTCTGGAAAAACCGGTTAAGTTCCATCCACTTCCAACAGTGACCCTAAAGAACGGAGACATAACGTTCGGAATTTGTACCGAGTCACCATTGGTGAAAGTCGTTACAGACTCTCTTTACATATGAGTCTTTGACAATTGTAGTTATAGCTTTGTTTATTATTTTCTGCAACAATGAACAGCCTTGAGCCGTGATGTACAATTTGAACCTATGAACCGGCTCTTTTTAATGATTCAGACAGATTCCCAAAGTAAGCTGTGTCCCAATTCAAAGGCTGCATCCTTCAAGATCCTCATCGTTGATGAGGGACAGTAATGTTTGTACTAGACCTTTTGAAGGTTATATAAAACAGTTTGTGATCCCTTTTTTGTTTTTAGACAGTATAAATATGTTCATTATGGTCCATAATTGCATCTAAGTACGATATGTCAACATTTGAACCTCTTTGAAGTTTCTTTTTGTTTGTTTTTACATTTGTATCATTAGATATTTGAGCAAGTTGAAACCCAATACTAGTGTTTAAAACTGCAATTTGGCAAGGCCGCGAAGGATCCATCTGTATCCTTAATTTCACAGGAAACGAATGATGCATTTGGAGGCCGCATTTGAAGGAGCCTTCGAATTGGGACATTCTTCGTCCTGTCGTGATGACGCAATCGGCCTTCAAATGCGCCCTTCGAAGGATGCAGCCTCTGAATTGGGACGCAGCAACCGCCTTAAACTCCCTTCATGAGTGAATCGTTCAGAGCAGTCATTGACTTCACAACTGACTCCCTCAGTGAACCATGTCATTTTCGGTCCAATTCTATATATATATATTTATATATATATTTTTTTTTTTCATTGTTTATCATAGTGAGGTGAAGTAATTGAATTGACTGTAAGGGAAACTTTGGAGTAATATTTGAAATATTACAGAATTATTGTTACAAAACAGACTGACAGAATGCACAAATATAATCAGGATCACTACTCGTTAGTAATTTTCCAACTAAGAAAGTAATTTGGCTACTGAATGTTCAAACTTAGGGGCCAATGGTTCCCAGGTCATTTTTTAGTATGCAGCCCTGTTTATGAAATCTTGAAGAAGAATGTATGCAGAAAAAAATGTACTAAGGTTTGTCCATCTCTCCCTTTCAGCATTCTTTGATGCTGTTTTAATTGACGGATTTTACCAAAAATCCTGTTCGTGGTTGACAACTGATTCCTGATCCAACAACACTCTGTAGCTGTACTCCAGAGTCAAAACCCGGAAAAGGCTACGGAACTGAAAACCAAAACATCATGACCACATTTCCTTTCCGGACAGCAGTCGGACAGTCATCTGCCCCATCGCCGGATCTTACAGGAATACTTGGCAAACCACACAGGCAGACCACACGGTCATTCTGCATTCAAAACTTACACGGTTCCTTTGTTTTATTGTGTTATGCTGTGGTAAGTGGTGGCAGCTTTAACAACGGTAACAAAAACACTGATATAGTCTACACTCAGAGTCAAAATTCTATTGTCAAAACGTCTGCTCTACACCTTAGTGTTAAGGTCCAAACACATTTCTAACCAGGTTTTTAAACAGACATGTAGAAAAGTAAGTGATTAACTGAATATTCAGACACATTTGTGAATTTAATCAATGAAATATGCAGCACTACCTCATATTGGAGACCTGTGCTGGCCTAAAATACATTTGGAAAAGTGAAAAACTTCAGTCACTCTGTGGCTTTAAACCCACGCAAGGCTCTGCAATGACATTTGCCAGCCAGCCAGGAACAATTTCCCACGCTTTTACCCCTCTTCATCTACAGAAAAAGTAGCCGTCAGCTTTGCCTGAACAGCCTTCCTGAATCCTTGCTCTCCTGCGACAGCGTGTCGTTTTATGTCTAGCTTAAGCCGGCAGTTATGCTGCCGTAAATTTAGCCATTTCAGACATTCAGTCACTTCTCTCTGCTATCGAGCAGCAGTGACCCGCCAGTGCTTTTACAGCCTCTTTGCTATGTGTGTGTGTGTGTGTGCTGATCATGTATTGTAATAGCAGAACAAAATGTAAAAAGCAGTCCGCAAGAAGGGCAAGGGGAATGGATGGTAGATGAAGAACATGAATGTGCCCGGAGCAGGGCAATGTTTGGAATGAGTCCAACGTAACTTTCTCACAAATGGAGGCCAGACACCAGCACAAGGTGTGTGAAAAGTAATGAAATGGTAACATGGGAATCACAGCTTTATTCTGTATGGCTGCGTTCAAAGCAGCAGAATCAATTAGGTTATGAGAGCAGTAAAACCTTGTTCGGTAACTGATGTGACTACCTGTCAAAAACTAATTTTGAGAACAAGTTTGGTTGATGTGTGCGTTTATAAACCGAACTGCAGTCGACGTCATTAACTGTTTCCATCTACGTTACAAATGATGAACAATCGGGATATTGCAAAACCAATTTGCAAATAAAAGCAGTGTTTCCATCCCATATGTTCAAGAGAATGAGCTGAGCAACCTTTTATGTGATGTTAATGGTCTTATATTTCTTCTCTAAGTGAATTATTCAGTCACATGAGGTGAAGTCACATCCCTTTTATTTTAATGCACATCTAGGAATTTATTTGGTAATTTCGTTTTCAATATACTTTATGTGCATGTCTTCTTACCAAATTAAATTTTTATTAGTTTGAACACACCTGAATAATTGTTTCTTCGGATCCATAAGACAAATAAGCAAATCCAAACTTTTAATTGATAGTATTATCATGGATTCCACAAAAATAAGCAGCAGTATAACTGTTTTCAACATTGATAATAAGAAGAAATGTTTCTTGAGCACCAAATCAATATATTAGAATTAGTGCCGTCAAATCGATTAATCGTGATGAAATGAGTAATGACTGTTGAAAATTCAGCTTTGCCATCACAGAAAAAAAAAGGAAACAGTTGTTTTGATTGTAATAATATTACTGTTTTTACTTCTATGTCACTTTTGATCAAATAATCTTGATGACCATAAGAGACAAAAACAAAACTTACTGACCCTGAACTTTTAAACAGTAGTGTTTAATGAACATATTTATGACATTAGTGTGTTATGCAAAAATACCACATTCGGCAGAGAATTTCATCTTGGTAAATCATAAGGTCTAAGCCCTGGTTTCACAGACAAGGCTTAAATCTATAGTCCCAGACTAAAATGCATGTTTGAGCTAAATTCAACTGAAATTAACTTAAAATATGTCAGTGTACTTAAATGTCCTGATTATTCTAAGGCCTAATCCTGGATTAATCTAACCCCTGTCTGTGAAACCAGTCTTAAATGTTCAGTTTGTGTTCCTCTATTACTATCCAGGGCGTAAAATGTGTAAAAGCTTTTCTTCGGTTGTGATCTGGGAGTCCAGTCTGCATGTGTGTGGTGTGCCCAGTGACAACCCAAACCTGTTTTTTGGATGACTGTTGACCTTCACCTCTCTACCAACCCAGGCTCTTAAACGGGGCGTGACACGGCTCTTTAAGTTACCACCCAGGAACCAATGTTGCCTGCAGCTCAGCCTGGCTGATGGATCTGAGAGTGGCCGCCAACCTGCAATCACCCCAGACACAAGCCCCAGGACCCCACACACCACCCCAAGGTACAGCTCTGTCACACACACACACACACACACACACACACAAATCATTTAAAGTGACATGCAAAAAGTCTGTGAAATGCAAATGGTAAGATGTCTCTGTACTCAGTCCATGCAGCGGATCAGACCTGATATACCTCGATACAAACAGCTGGCACACGATCAGTATGTGTGGGCAGAGTGCTAGATGCTGATACCAAATTGTTCAGCATGTTCGTATGGAATATATATTACTAACATATGTTCAATGAGAAAAAAAAGTATATCAGTTCAAACACAATGGGACTGTGAAACAACCACTGGCTGTAAGTATGCAATAAACTCCTGTAGTATCTGCTGGTAGATATTTTCATAAGCAGATGCCAGTAAAATGCCTTCTTCCGTATGGATATATATTCAAGAAGGATTTTGTTTAACAAACTCCGTAAATGTGTGTGGGGGGGGGGGGGGGGATACCCAAAGAAAACTTGAATGCACATAGTGGGTCAGAATGATCATACTGGATTCAGTGGTTTTCTACAAAGAAAATGGAATGATTTCTGAAGGATCGTGTGACACTGAAGACTGGTGCTGAAAATTCAGCTTTTCCATCGCAGGAATATATTACATTAAAGTATTTTTGATCAAATAAATGCAGCCTTGGTGAGCTTAAGAGACTAAAACATTATTAAAATTAACGACCCTAAACTATAGCGTATATACTTAATATAACTATAATATCTCTGTTCATGAGAGAGTTTTTGTCCAGAAAGTATAACACAAAATGTTTTCCCCTTTTTCGCTGATTTTACTTCCTGATCACTTCCTTTTGGATTTGTTTACTTGTTGTCATTTTTTGGATCAGAAGAAACAATTATTCAGGGGTGTCCACATTTTTGATCGATAGTGTATTAAGAAAAATAGCTTATCAAGTGAAGAAAGCCCTTTTTAAACATAGTGAAGAAGAATTTAAAAAAAAAAGAATTAAAAAAAGCCGTTTTCAAACCATTTGACAGGTTTGCAATCTTATTCAAATAGTTGCACTAATTTTACATTATTCATGATTTGTTTTTGCATCAGTCATATCACATATTGTATACTTCTCCTCCCTTATCAGCAGGATTGTTGTGGTGGTATGATAAGATAATGAGGCAATGATATATGCCGGAGGGGAGGGGGGGGGGGGGGTCGATTGCGTATTTGCGCTTTAACCCACCTTGTGCGGTTTCGAGCCCGCCGACACAAATGCAAACATATGTGACGGTCTGTGTCGAATGCGATCACTTTGACATTAGTCTTTGGAGATCATTAGCTGGTGTTGGGCCAATTACATTCTTTGCATACTGAACTAATCTGTAGCTCTGCTGTCGAGGTTCCTCACCATTAGTGTGTTTGCTTATCCATTTCCTTCCCTCCCTCCAATTAACATGTCCCTCACTCTGGGTTTGTTCTGCCGGTGTGTGTTGCAGTGACGCCTGTCCATCACCCTGAGTCCCTCTGAAAGAACACTTTAAAAGTGAGAACAATGCTGCCACCTCTCAATCACCGCTGAGTGGTATTGGTACTCAAATGAGTGTTCTTCCCTGGGGTGTGTTTTGTCTTGCTGTTTTTTTTTTTTTGGCCTGATCTGTGATGAATCTTGACTGTAAGCGGGGCTGTCGCATGTTACCGTGGCGAGGGGTGAGGCGAGACAGGCATCCGGCGTCATCGATGACGCGGTTGAAAGCCAGGCAGATTGACAAGCGCTGGGTTCCAGTACGGGGAGTCTCTCATCCACCACTCTGCCCCTCCTGCACTCTTCTCTAGGCCCTCTGGAAGAGCCATCAGGCCCCAGAGGCTCCCAGCAGGTTGCCTACTCCCTGCAGCCAGGCACAGGGCCTGCCTGCCCTCCTCTTAACCCCAGGAGCATCGACAGCCATCCCAACCACCGCAGGGGTCCTCTGGCCCAGCCCCCTGCTCTTCTCTCTCTTCTCTGCTTTTTCTTTCCCTCCTTCTTTGACTTTATATCTTTTTTCTTCTTCTTCTGTCTTAACTAAAGCTCTGACACTTGTTCTTTGCCTCTCAGACCCCCAGCGCTCTCATTTTCTCTCTCTCTTATTTTCTTCTCCCGAAAAGCCACTGGGGATTCTTGCCACTGAATATCACAAATACGTTATGGAAAACATAACTTGATCTGGGTTTTCTTGCAAAAAAAGGGCATTTGTGTACAATGCAAAAAACCCACCTAAAATGTATTTTAAAAAAGCATGTAAAAGACAAAAAAATCAAAAGAACTTTATTACAAATCCATAAATATCGTTTTTTATTATTATTTTAATTTTGCAATGTAAGAAACATTTTTTAGCACAACCTTAAAGAGATGGTTCAAATTCCGCAATCAAGTACTCACAATAGTACAGTTTTGGTGTCCATTGACTTCCATTGTATGGACAAAAAAAACAAAAAAAATTTTTTTTGACAAAAATATCTTTTTATATTCAACAGAAGGAAGAAAGTCATTCAAGTTTGGAACAACATGAGGGTGAGTAAATTATGGGGTTTTTTTTACTTTTTTTAGTGGACTATCCCTTTAAGCTGTATCTATATTTCTTTTTACATATTTTTCTCATTTAAAAAAAATACTTTGGAAATGTACAAGTAACAATGACAGAAAAAAAATTGTACAACGGCAGTTGTACAAGTCTAAAAAAATTTCAGTTATTCCAGTAATTCCACTCTGGCACCTTGCCCACATCAGACATGGTTGTCAACACTTCGGGAGAGCTATGTGCTTTCCAGGAGTTCCATTCCATCCTCCACATATCTCTCTCTCTCTCTCTTTCTTTTCTCTCTCTTTCTTTACAGATCCAACCCATCAAAAGAGATACATTTTTAAGAGCCAAATCGTTTTTTAGAAAGGTTTGGTTATATGAAACTAATCAAAAGTGTAATTTTTTCCAGTGAATATTTAATACAAGAAGATAGCTATCGACTAAATTGTTGGCAGAGGCCTTCCATTAGGGACATTTCAAATTCAATTTAGAATGAATTAGCATCATCCTCTGCTGCTTTAATAGTGATTACTGCATTGAAAAGTCTCAAATGAAATCCATGCTACACTTAAGAGGGATATTATGAGATATTTATTATAAATCCTTCTGCAAAAGTGCATGTTTTTTCCTTTAGCTCTGTGCTTGTATTAAGGTGTTTTGAACAAATGTGTGCAGCAGGTTGACACCAGCTCATCCTCAGATAAGTCATCTTGCAGTTGATTAGGCAATGAGCAACAGACAGTTAGACACGAAGTTAACCAGGAGCCCAGCTCTGCCTCAAGGCCATGCTGAAGTACTCAGCCATGGAATGAGATGGTTGACTTTTCAATGCTCCATTAATATCGGTCCACTTAAACACCAAGCCTAATGTATACAAAAAAAAGAAAGAAAGAAAACATGTCATGTCCCAAGACACCAGAAGAAAGCATGAGGAAGTGTCTCCATTAAAAGCAGATATATGAGTCTTACTGCACAGATCAATTGCTCATCTCATTTCCACAAATTAACATGAAAACACAACCACAGAGAATTGTTGACGGGCATAATGGACATACACATATGATATAATGCTTTATTCTTACTGACAAGACACATTTTAGGCATTAAAAGTGACATTATAGAGCTTATCAATAAAATGCATCTTTATATTATTTTGTCTGTATTACTTTATAATATTTTGTCTGTGTATTTTCGAAGTGTGTAAGATTAATATAATCCTTTGTGGAGTCTCAAAATTATTTGTATATCGGAGAGCAGGTTGTTGTAACATCTGTAACTCAAAATTTCATATAATCCCATATTTGTCTGCTACAAATTAAAGAGTCAAATAAAATTGGAAACAAATATAGGAATACATCAAAAGTAGCCTAACAACCCTTAAACGTAACAAACAGCATGTGTGAATGTTAGTTCACAATTGTTACTCCCTGGTCGACCTTAACCAATTTATAAAATATATATTTAAAGTGTAGCCTATCTTACACCTGCAAAAGTTCTGAGTGGCGCCCTCCTGTGGTACAAAGTACTGTTGCACTGGATATTTCACAGCTCATTTTCCTCAAATTGGTGCTTAGTGGAGAGTTTTGCAAAAGTCAGTTTAGTATTCACATTAAGAGAGTGTGTTTGTGGTGCAGCGCACACACACACACAAAAATACGAGCACTTTAATATCATGCCATTTGTTGCTAGCATTTAATTAATTATTGATAAGTTTCACTTGTAGTTAGGCTATTCATCCTTTCATCTTCAACATTTCATTTGACCGGCGTGGGCTATAAGGTATTTAACCATTTAAAAACCCGGGAATTAGGGGCGACCTCTTTTGAGTGATGGTGGCCATCAGAATTTACTCTGATGTAGGTTTTTGAAAAGTAACATAATGGAGGGTGGGGTTGACGTATTTTGACATTTAATTAGTCCAGATTAGAAATAGATTGATCGACTTAATCTTTTTCTTTGCTTGACTAAATGCCCTTTCTGTAGGCCTACATTGTTCGCACTTCTCAAATTGACAGACATTTTTTTAAACCATATTAAGAATAAATAGTTAACATTGAATTCACTTAAATTAAGTTAACTTAGTACTGTGCGTGATTTAGTAGCAATCAAGTATAACATGAAATAACATATCAGGGGCGTACCATTAAATGACAGATCCTTATACAGACTTTTATGTGAGTTTAAAGAGCATTGTCAGTGCATGACAAGAAATGGGATACTTCACACCTGTGTTATCCTTCTGATGTTTTAAGGATTTTTCTTTTGGGGAAAAAAAACGCTAATCGTCTGTAATCCTTTTAATATGTCTCACACTTTCTTTTTGCAATACACAAGTCAAGAGCAAACCAGTTCTGCTGTCTGCAGCATTGCACAATAGCCTCGGTTTCAGTTTTGAAATCAGAATTAACTAATTTGATTTAGCCTATTCTTGATGCTTGGTTATTGAAGATTTGAATGATAATTTCTATTTTTATTTTTTAATTAGGTCTATTTTTACATCCTGCATAAAGTCCTATACTGATTAACTAAAAATAACCTTACATTTGATTACTCACCAAATATATGAATGTCCTCTAAACTCCTCCGAGAGCTTATGAACTCAGGTGAAGGCATATTTAAAAATGGTTCGGGTGGGGGTTTGGGTGAGACCCCCCCTGCTTTTGTTCTATTGAAAAGGGGGCATGTTCCTCCAGGACCAACCCTACCATTTTAACCAGGGGTGTCAGCGCAAGCGGGGTTGACATTGGAGACTGACTGGCAATGGTAGAAGAGGAGGGGATAAGAGAGACCAGCAGCACTGCTTCTTGAAGAAAGCTCATCAGATGCACTGTCCTGCCTCCTCTGACTGACATTCACGCAGGAGTCAGACTGGATCAAACGTCAAAGGATCTATTTCTGCTGCGCTCCTCACCTTCATGGACAGACAACACGGGACTTCTTGAGTCTGTAGCCTATGATTAGATGCATCAGAATCTCTTTCGCTAAACTTGAAAAGTAAATCGTTTACATGCTGTGAGTTTTTGCGTTAAGTGCACTTATTTGTTATTCTCGTTCTTATGAAGGAAATCCAATTAGGGCTTTTACTTGTCAGTGGTCTCAGTCTGAAAAAAAAAATCTGGACCTTTTTTTCTGCTTCTGAGCAGCAGATCTCGTAATTTGCCAGTTGATCTGTTCATCATATGTTGCGAGTCACAGGTTGGATACTAGCGCAGGACTTTACACATTTTAACTGGAAAACCTGATAAATAAATAAATAAATCTCTGCAAATTACGCACATTTTTTTCCCGAGGCCCTTCCCGTCCAGCAACATGAGACTCATTCCATCACGATTGAGTTATCTGTAAGTAGCCTATATTACCTTTATTACTTGTTTTCACGCATTAACAGCTTTGCTTTCCAAAGACTAATGTAAGATTTGCTCTCTTGCAGATTCCTTCACCTCTTTGCGTTTTGCTACTATGCTCAGGTATGTGCAACATCTTCACATATGCTTATTTAAAATCATTTTATTAGATGCTTTAAGCTTGTTTTTTATTTTATTTTATTTTTTTAGAAAAATTGTAAAGCATCATTACTCTTATATATCGATTCTATTTTGAGACACTGTAATAGCTAGCTACAGAATGCGTCAGCACGCGCTCCTAAATTAAGATTTATATATTTATTTAGGCTATATTTGCCGTTGTTTTGCAAAGACATGCACCTATAGCCGTTAAATTAAAAGGCACTAAAAGTGCGAAGGGAGAGGATGTTCTTATCAGATGGGTATCACAGTGGGCGCTGTAACCTGGCAGGTAACACGAACATACTGGCACATGCGCGTGGGCATGAGCTCGCGAAGTATGCCAGCCTCGAGTCAGTGATGAAACATGTCGTAGGGGCATAATAACATAAAAATATCAATTCATGCGTTCAGGGCAATTGGACTTAAAATTTATGTAGGCTAATCATACATTTAGCGCACATATAACACTCAGCGCACCTACTTTTATTCTAAATTTTAAAAAGAAAAGTCTTGAAAGTGATTAAGTTACGGATAGTAGCCTACATTTTCTCATTTCGATTGCATTATCTTAAATGATTAGCCTATATGGAGGGGGGTATAATTTATAGGCCCGTATGAACGAATGATGAAGCAATTTGTGCAGGTATTGATTATATGGTATTTAATTTCTGACAGGTAACCATTCAGTCCCCGCCTAATTTTACACAGCATGTGAGTGAGCAAAGTAAGGTGACGGACCGGGTCAGCCGTAGACTAATCCGGACCTACCAGCTTTACAGTCGGACCAGTGGAAAGCACGTGCAAGTTCTGGCCAACAAGAAAATCAACGCCATGGCCGAAGATGGTGACGCTCATGGTAAGAACATTCTCCTTATTTATCTCATACACAACAATCATGAATCAATTTTTGGAGTTTTGAGGAATGATTTTAAATACGTTTTTCATGGAAATATTCTGCTTATTCATGAAAAATACTTTACTTCAGTGGTCCTGATTCCATTTTACTGCAGTAGCTATATAGGGTGTTGAGTTCACTGTATGGATCCTTGGAGATAATTATATATATATATATATATATTTTTAGCACACACACACACACACACACACATTGCATTGTAGGTTCTTATGTTTCAATGTGTACAAAGCCCCAATACATAGATGTTTTCTGAAGAACTAGAGGATAAAAAGGTCTTTGTGAAACCAGGCTGTAAATGTCCTTTTTGGTTCTAACTGGAACTTTTATTTGTGCTTCTTTATTTTGTGAATCATTATAATACACTGTACTTGAATTGTTGGGCATCTGGTCAGTTGGTGAAGTTAAAAAAGCAGTGGAGCGCAAAAAATGTTAAATGGATTGTAGATTGTTGAAGGTGAGTCTCTAGAGAGACGCATGGGTCTGGAAGAGCCATTAGAACTCATCTTATTTCAACCTTCTGAACATTTCCTGAAGAACGTTCCCCTCCTCTCCCGACCAGCTCAGGATGAAAATATGTCTAGCCGAATTCTGACCCTCGCGGTTTCTTTCTACGGTCATTCGGTCCTGTTGACAGATTTCATAGAGCCTAAATACCCTGTAATAACTGTTTTAAAGATTTCTAGAATCAAATTTTATGATAAACATGTGTCTTTTGTTTTATAAAATAATACATCAGTGATTACGTCTTCTATGAGTTTAATAAGAAAATTAATGTAATGGTTTGAAAATGTCCTCACAAAAAAATATTAATGGAATTAAAATAATTTATTTGTTACATATTTAAATTGTCAGTTCAGTTAAATCAAATGTGTTTTATTTGTAGGCCTTTCTTATGTGGTTTCGCCACATAGAAACCCAATAATTACCAGCTCTGTTGTGGTATTTTTGGAAGGCTGGCTCTAGCCCTGCATGGTTTTGGTGACATCCATGTCACCTGAGCATGTTGTAGAGACAGCAGGGCTGTTAGTTCGGGCCAGTGCCTGGCTCCGGCTCTGGGCTTGTGGTTAGGCTCTTCACCAGCAGGTTATCTGACCCCCTCCATTTGAACCGTAACTCTTTACGATCACTCAGAGTACGGGGGGCTGAATCTGAGAATGGCTGCAAGTGCTAATTCTTGGCATGGAGAATATATATCATGGAAAGTCAATGTCCTAGCAAATGCTACTCTGATTTTCTTATAACTTTCATACTTTTCATAATCAAAAAACCTTTATATTTTCTTGTACCTTTTCAAAATGGCGCATTTAACTCAAATATTTCACATTTCTTTATTGTTTATTTGTTTGTACGTGGATGACATGTGATTACAGATCACATATTGTTTATGTACTTACATAAAAGGTAAAAAGTTGAAAGTCCTGCCAGGAAGTCTTTGGTTCCTTCCAGAAGAATTGAAGTGCACATGTTTTTATCATTCTGCTAGAATTTAAGCTTACATCAATCCTAAAGAGTAGTCCCTCTGGATTTCACATATTTATGCCCGTATGTGTATCTCTATGTGCATGTGTGTTTACTCATTACATTTTCCTATTTAGACTGTCACATCATCTAATAAAAAATATTCATTTCTTTTCTTTTCTTTTTTTTTACAGCCAAGCTCATAGTGGAGACGGACACATTTGGGAGTCGAGTTCGAATTAAAGGAGCTGAAACAGGCTTCTACATCTGTATGAACAGGAGGGGGAAACTGATTGGCAAGGTATGAGAAAAATTCATAATATAATAATTTTGGTACTGATCAATTATGGTCAGTTTACATATTGTATTATATACACACACAGCATATGTTTCAGTCATTTTTCTGTTTGGATTTTTGGTGAATGAAAATGAGACGAAATCATACCTAGGCAGAGAAAGACCAGATAAATTAGAAATTCAGAAACGCCTCTCATATAGTCATGTACTAGTTTATAGCATTCAATTGCTTGTGGACATCCCTGTTAGTATTATCATCAAGGAGATCGTTCAAATAATCAATCAAACAAAAGTTTTATATTTGTATCTGTTATTGGGCACCAGACGTTTCCTGGTTGCAATAGGTAAAATCGAGTGTGAAGAATGGGATATTTCTTCCTTTTTTTAGCTGGCTCCTCTTGTTCCAATGTGGATTTGTGCCTTCTCCTTGCTGTGAATGGTAATAAAGTGGGATGGAGGTTCGGCCCCCACCTCCCAGCACCCTGCCAGGTGGACCATCTGCTTGGCACCCCTGATCTTATGCTATCTGACATATTGTCCGCCCAACGACAGCCTGCATGAGAGAGGGGTTTTTTTCTGTTGTTGTTTTTTATTGGTTGATATGCAAGTCTTTTTTCGGTTTTGGATTCTAAATTTTTTAACAGGGCATTTTGTTAAGAGGCTGGGGAAAGGTTTGGACTCCTGGTTTGGCTCCTTACCCCATTTACATTTACTGGCCAGATAATGTTTAAAGGTCCTGTTGTTATGAACGTAAAATGATGCGATGCCTATATTACAGGCAAAATAGCCATCTATACCATATATTATACAGTCTTGAAAATAAACATTCTAAAAGGGAGTTTTAGAACATCTAAAGAACCATTTATGCAATGGAAAGGTTCCATGGATGTGAAAGATTCGTTACGGAATCATAGATACCAATATGAGCCTTTTATATCTTTTTTAGAGTGTAGTTCATATATTTTGCCCTGGAGAAAGTAAAATATTACTGTAATGTTCTAGACTTCTTTTATGCCTTTATAATGAACAATAGAAGAACTATTTTTCTCAGAGGAAGAATCCGCACCGGTGTTTACTGAAAGGGAAAAGTCATTGGTTTTTGCTGTCATTTCTCTCTCTTGATCTTGGATTCGTAATGACTTAAGCATATGCTGTGTGTGCGTTTGGGGAACCCCTATGTAAACTGGAGCAGACGTTTTCCAAAATACTTTTCGATAAGCTTCATATTTCCCATCAATCAGGAGCTAAAATTTTGTCTTTTTCTTGTCCTCACAGAGAAACGGTCTAGGGAAAGACTGCATTTTCACAGAGATAGTCCTGGAGAACAACTATACAGCTCTACAGAATGTGAAGTACGAAGGCTGGTACATGGCCTTCACACGCAAAGGCAGACCCCGCAAGGGCTCCAAAACCAGGCAACACCAGCGGGAAGTCCACTTCATGAAGAGGCTGCCCAGGGGACACCAAATCGCAGAGCACAGACCCTTTGATTTCATCAACTACCCTTTTAACAGACGGACTAAACGCACCCGCTACTCAGGAGAGCGTTGAAGAGTGAAGCCGGAGAAAAGAAGAGGACAGAGAGCGAGAGACTTTCTCAAACAATGAACAGACTCCTCTTGTGGACTCCTAAACCATTTTTTGTACTGAGCAACAATATACCTAACATTTAGTTTTTTATGAATTTTCAGAAGTAACAAAAAATAAGGAAAAAAAAAACATCTCAAGAAAAAAAAAGTTCTATTTTTGTACCCCTGACTTTTAGTACTGACCTGTGTAAGAGTATAGAAAAGCGAAGCACGGGACAAAGTGAGTTCTGACATTTTAGTAGTGGGTGGACTTCATCCGTCCTTCCGCTCTTGGTTTCATTTGATTTCGATGGTTTTAGAGTAATTTATAACTCTTCGTATTGCTGCTCAAGGGGACTTGAAGGGCCTGAGAGAATGCACTGACAACACAAGGCTGTATTCGGTTACACAGGCAGCCGGGGCACCTCTCGACCACCCAGCGATAAGATACCCAGCTCATCTCTCAGTAACCTCTCTGGTTCTTGATTCTGGAACTCTCTGGAGATAAACACAGTTAAAGCAAACAGAGCTTTAAATGCATATTTAAATGTGGCAGCTACATTTTGATTATCGCAGGTTTCCGACCGTGGTTTAAACTGTAAATTCCAAGGTGTGTAAATGCATTGTATGAACTGTAGGAAAAGCTTTTGTTATTTGTTGCATTTTGTTTGTCTGTTTTTTTATACAAATATAAATATATTTTTATTTGAGGATGTGTAAAATAATTTTAATGATGGAAATATTTATTTAAAAACCTGTAATAAATTTACCTTAGGATACTGACGTCTCTTGCATTTTTGCTTAATGCACTTTTTAAAATTTGTTTGAAAATTTCGGAAAATCCTTATGTCGTTCCCAACCTTCTTTTTTTCTGTGAAACACAAATGAAGATACTTTGAACTGTTTTTGATCATACAATGAAAATCAATTGAGTCCAAAAATCCCACTGGACTCTGATAATATATATACATGTATATTAACCTTTTCAATAAATTTCCCACAGAAGAAATAGTCAGAGCATGGACAACAAGAGGATAATATGATATAGAATTTTCTTATTTTAGGGAAACTATTCCTTTTAACAACACATGAAATATGTGAGTAAAAGGCATCAATTTGAAAAGGCCAAAGGGTCTTTTCTAGAAGCGTTCTAGACGTTTCAATGGCCTCATCCATAGAAAATTAGGCCAGTGCAGTCTTTGTATGAAACAACTTGTCATTATGCAATTGCATCATAATAAATACCACCATTGTTTGCATAACCCTTCTGGTTAGAGACCGGTACAGAGTGAGATGGAGATACTGGGTCTCTCCCCCCAGAATGTTTGGAATGGCACAGCTCAGGTCAACAGCTCAGTAGGACTGTCTCTCCAGGGGGCTACACTGTTTGGTCTCTCCTCTGGTTGAACCGGACACACTACGGCTTCCAGGCCCCGTCTCTTCACCCTTGCTCAGGTGTTTTTGTTTAATCTCAGACCTTTAACTCCCTGTAGCTTAATCTGATTGGAGGGGTATCTGTTTTGTCCGAGCAGGGGTGCTCTGTGTTTGCAGACGGGGTTCCAAGGAGCCGAAAGCCAAGATCAGAGGGCAGCATATAGTGAGAAAATGAGAACCGGGATTTGTGGTGTGAGATCACCATCACGTTCTTGTCAGTGATGAGGAAGATTATTAATGACTCCTCTCTGCCTGAGATGTACATTCCTGCAGTTATAATGCTATGTAAATTATGATCGGAGAAAAAAAAAAACCCAGACATTTCCCAATCCCTTTTTAATCAAATTAATTGCATCATAAAATTCTAAACGATTCAGCCAAAAACGGTCCTCTAATTAGTTTTGGCTTGACACATCTCATGCATCACTGAAAAATGTGTAATGCAGGTACATTAGTGAAGGCTGGCATTGTTTTTATGGTGCAATATGCCATGTGTTCTGCCTCATGTTATGCTAGTAGCTCAGCCGGGGTGCAGAGGTCAAACTCCTAGAAAGGCCAGAGCCACAGAATGTTTAGTATTTTCTAGTATGCTGGTTTAGTTCCATTCAGCAACAATGTAATCCAATTCAATTAATGGTAATCAATTAAGGAAAAAAGCTTCTTGACATTTCTAAATAAATTACTTATGAGACAAAGCATTCACTTTTTAAATCTAAAACTGACGAACTAAGATGACAGGCTGAAGATTATAATGCAAATCTTCATTTAAACACATTTAAAGTAACTTTTTTATATATATTTGTGGTCCAAGTGTGATTTTAATTTATGATTTTTGAAATGGGATTTGGAAAACATCAACAAATCACACAAGCAAGCAACCATCCTAAATATATACACATTTGCAAATGTTACAGGATGGTTAACATGAAATTTTACATGTTGTGAGTTGTGATGCTTAATCTAAAACAATTTTTTTGTAATATTTCTATATATTTTTAATTCATTTATCACACCATAGGACCATTTTAATTGAAATAGTAAGAGGAAAATTGTCATTAAAAATTATGATTTTTTTTTTAAATAGTGACCAGTATCTGGATCTAAGATACACTCTTTCCATTAGATTTCCAAACGTTTATGTTGAATGGAAAAATAAAGTTAATGCACATGTTTGATGTACCCCAAAATACTCCTAATAAAGCACTTAAAAGGGTTTGAGTTGGTGATCAAATAAAAGAACCACCGGAACCACCAATTGACTCCCTGTGTGTTCACATTGATGACGTCTGCAATTGATTAACAGACCTTGATGATTTGCCATGGTTATTCTGCATTATCAGTCCTCAGTTTCCCCTGAAATTTGTCTCCATGACCATAAAGTTGTAAGAAACCATGGGGATCCAGCAGGTTGTGGGAAAAATCGCACCTTCTGTGCAGCTTGTGATGCCATGCAAATGAAGAGCAATTCCACTGAGAAAGAGGGGACGCAAAACTGCTTTCATCCATTTTATTGAGCTGCAACCGTCATCCTTAACCCCTGATAAACAAACAGGGCTACCTTCTTAATTTGCTTAGGGAGCAATTTAGACTTGTACAAGCCCCCCTGCTGAACTGGCAGAATGGCAGGGGTGAGAGAATGGGATGACCCAGACCTCTAAGCTGCCTTTACTTCACATTCTGGCTAACCCTGGTCATAAAACCCTTCCTGCAAATTGGAGCTCAATGGAGGAAACATGGGTTGAAATGATGGAGATAAGTCCACCTTGAGTGCTCTTTCTAGCACCAATATAGTGTTCACAATGACTAAGCCATTAAAAGTCTAAATCTGCTGAATAATTTACAACCTGATCCACAGGAAAGATACTGGATCAGTATGGTTTTACTGAAGAAAATATGCATGAGATACAAAATAGCAATAGTATTCAAGCGCATAAGCCAACAGCCAATCGCAAAGTTATAATTGACATGCAAACACTGTTCAAAGAGAAGATGGGACACGCCAGTTTGACTGTTTGTATACTTGACATATGGAAGAATTGTTGACTTTTCCAATTGGAGCTGTAATCTTTTGTTTGCCCATGCATTTCTAAGGCTGATTGTCTGAATGATCTGAACAATTACAGGCTAAATGTGTTTGCCAGCCACACAGAGCACCCTGCACCCCTCTTAAAAGATCAAACGGAAAGATTCCCCCTCTTTCTTCATCTCCTTTCAGTCATGACAATTCAGCTGGAAAGCCAACCATAAATGATTTTTAACCATAAATTAGAATTTCCAGTATCTGGGACACATTTATCCGATTCAGGGGTTAATTAATTGAGGAACGCATGTTTCATCTACAGGAACTGTTCACCCAAATGATTGTTTATGATTTATGATTGTTTTTAAATATCTGAGAGAGAGAGAGAGAGAGAGAGAGAGAGAGAGAGAGAGAGAGAGAGAGAGAGAGAGAGAGAGAGAGAGAGAGAGAGAGAGAGAGAGAGAAAATCATTACAGGAGTCCACCGGACTAGTACACCATATTCCAAGTCTCCTGAAGTCATGGACAGAAATGGAAGTCATTATTAACTGATACTCTTCTCCTCCAGTGATCTGTTGACTTAAGAAACGCTGTGACTGAATCGTTTAGGCAGTGAGTTGAACTAAACAACCGGATCAGTCCAGGTTGTGAATGAATCACTCAGGATCGCTGATTCATTGAAAAGATCCGATTCAAATTGCTATCTCTCTCGTGATCTATGAATGTGCCAAGCAGAGCTTTTCCGTGAATATGACTTAAATCTTGTTCTGTTCTGTAGCTTCTTATAGATGAGTGTTGGAATGGAATACATTTTAATTTATAAGTGAATCCCTTTAAGCCGGCATAATATGAACTATTGTTTAAAAGGATTTGAAAGAAATGAATCTTCTATTTCAAATAAATGCTGTTCTTTTGTTCTTTTTTATTCATAATAGATCACAGTTTCCACAATAATATTAAGCAGCACAACTGTTAGTATTAATAAGAAATGTTTCTTGAGCATCAAATCTGCAAATTAGATTGATCTCTGAAGAATCATGTAACACTGAAGACTGGAGTAATGGATGCTGAAATCCGGCTTTGAAATAACAGGAATAAATTACATTTTAAAAGACTATTCAAAGAGAAACAGTTATTTTAAATAATATTTCACAATATTAATATTTTTACTGTATTTTTGATCAAATAAATGCAGCCTTGGTAAGCATAAAAAAATCTTACAGGCTTTTGAATGGTAGTGCAGACCACAATACCAAAAGCAATAACTTTACAATGACAAACTATCAGGTCCATTGGATTCCTTTAACAGCAATAAAAATGGTATTTCCTTCATTTCCATTTACTTATTTATGTTTTAAACAGCTTAACAATACACAAACAATATTGGTCACCAGTGTCTTGTGAAACATTGTAAGTGTTGGGGGTAACGCATTACAAGTAATGCGAGTTACGTACATAATCAGATTACTTTTTGAAGTAACTAGTAAAGTAATGCATTGCTTTTAAATTTTCAACAAAATATCTGAGTTACTTTTTTAAATAAGTAACGCAAGTTACTTTGTTTTCCCATGTATTAACTGACACCTCTCTTGTCCCCATGTCGAGAGAAATCGTGAGTAAGTGCAGAGGTATTGTGTACGCTGTGAAAACATGATAGTTGTTGTAGATGCTTGTAATTGTACTTGTTGCACAAGAAACATTCAATATTTCTTAAAATGAATAAAAACAGTAAAATGCAAACTAAGAATATTATGCAAATCTGCAATAATTAAATATATTAAAGGGTTAGTTCACCCAAAAATTGAATTTCTGTCATTAATTACTCACCCTCATGTCATTCCAAACCTGTAAGACCTTCATCTTCGGAACACAAATTAAGATATTTTTGATGAAATCCGAGAGGTTTCTGAACCAGCCATAAACAGCAACGTAATTCCAACTTTCAAAGCCCAGAATGGTAGTAAAGACATTTTTAAAATAGGCCATGTGACTACAGTGGTTCAACCTTAATTTTATGAAGCGACGAGAATATGTTTTGTGCGCAAAAAACAAACAAAAACAAAAATAATGACTTTTTTCAACAATTTCTTCTCTTCCGTGTCAGTCTCTGACGCTGTTCACGTGAGCACCACGACACATGCATGTGATGCTGACGCAGGAGAAGGCCAATACTGAGCCGGTGTTCTGACGTAGAACCAGGAAGCGCTGCACTGTTTACAACATAAACAGTGTAAGAAACTGACTCAGACGAGAAGAAATTGTTGTATAAAGTCCTTATTTTTGTTTTTTGCAATCATAAAATTAAGGTTGAACCACTGTAGTCGCATGGGCTATTTTAACAATGTCTTTACTACCTTTCTGGGACTTGAAAGTGGCAATTACGTTGCAGTCTACGGGAAAACTCTCGGATTTCATCAAAAATATCTTAATTTGTGTTCCTAAGATGAATGAACGTCTTACGGGTTTGGAATGACATGAGGGTGAGTAATTAATGACAGAACTTTCAGTTTTGGGTGATCTACCCCTTAAATTAACCAAATATACTTTATGTATTTAATCCCACTTTATTAACAAATGTATTTGCTGCTGACCTTCAATGATCCAAATCAACCATATTAATAAGCAAAAATTACTTTAGATTTACATCACATTTGTGTTTATTTTATTTTATTGCTGAAGTAAGAGTGTTGAACTTTCTTTGTTGAAAAGGTTTGTATGAGCTGCGCCCTTTACTGTACAGACATTAATTTTAGGCTTATTCATTTTACTTCTCCTTTGAAAGGGCCTTTACATTTGCCAAAAATCAAACTTTTTTGTTATTAAAAAAACAAATAAGCAAGCCCAGCTTAGATGAGGAAAAGAAATGCAAAAGTAACATAAATTACTTTCCATAAAAAGTAACTAAGTAATGCATTACTTAGTTACTTTTGTAGGGAGTAACGCTTGTACTGCATTACTTTTAAAAGTTACTTTCCCCAACTCTGTTTGTAACAAACTCCTATTGTTGCCAAAGAGATTAACTGTTGGTGAAGGCTAAAAGTTAAGAATGAAGTGTGTAAACCATGACTTCTATAGCAACTGAGAGAGGATGTGGCTGTTAAAGAGGTAATATCTGTGACAGTGTATTGAACTAAACTCAGCTCAGTAAAGGAGATAGGGAAAAGTAAAAGGATACAGAGGCCTGCGTAACTTGGTCACCGCACTGAATGGGCTGAGGTCAGGCCACCACTTTGGTTCAAACAAAGGCAGCCACCAAGTAGTCGCATTACTGACAATCACATACCATAACCTAGGATCAAATGGCCCCATTGTGGCACTAATATAAAAAACATGTTGTAGAATGACAAGCAGTGAATGCTTACATGAGATGGGGTCCTCTGTCAATTACAAGACACTCACCATTCAAAAAGAAGAGGAAAAAGAAGAAAAAACATCAAGGCAATTGAATGTGCCATAGAGTGAGGGGTGGACAAGCTGAGTGATTGGAGGACAGGCCGACGAAGAAAAGAACAAAATTGCATTCCACAAGCAACTGAGCATATCTTCAGAGAAATAACATCTATAGAGGCACAAGAGATGTGAGGAGAAGACGAATAATTGCAAACCTCAATTCTGTGTCTGGTTCTGAAATGCTTCTTTTAAGGCCTGTCTTTTAGTTGACCTGATAAACAGTTTCACAAATCTGTGAGAAAAAAGGCTACATTCAAGTCGGTCCTTAATTAAAGCCTGCATAAAACATGTAAAAAGCCGTTTTATTTTTTCATTTATTTCTGCCGTGTGTAAGCTCAAAATGAATGTAAATTGGCTTTTACCACTAAATGAAAAATATTAATTATATAATTTTCACTATTTCTGATGAACAGACTTTGTGGCAGTGCACTTTTTAATGATAGAAAATAAAGTTTTAAACAGGGTTTTTTTCTGTACATGTAGCTTATTGCGAAAAAGAGTTTTAATAACTAATCTGACTATATTTGGCCATTTTGAGATGTTTCCCCATTTTTATAAGTGTTTTTTTTTTTTTTTATTGCAGCAATGAGTTAGAAGTACCACATCGGACTGGAACCAGGCTTACATAATGCACTTTGGGACTAGATAAAAATTCAAGAAAAGGTTTTTTTATTATATTTTAAGGAAAACAGGAAGATTTTTTTAAAACCCATTGCTCAACTATTAGCTATAAGACTCACATTGGGTGTCATAATAACTCATATATAATATCTCAGCATCATCCTCATCAATGGAAAAATCATTATAAGTTAAACAGAACTGAGATGATGGCGTATGCTGTGAACTTCTAAATTCTGCATGGCAAATAGCCTACTGTATTCACAAAAAAAAAAATTTTAAAGGGTAAACCGAAATTTTTGTCCTTAAAATTGACTAGAAATTGAGTCCTTAATGTTTATAATTAACAACAAAAATGAAACTATTAAATTTGATTGGGATAGCCTTACTGCATAGGCTACTACATACTAATTTGCTTTGGGGAAAAGGGAATATATTTTTTCTTTCCTTCCTTCTTTTCAGAATGTTATTTAGTATGTTAATACTGTATTTCTGAAGTAGCTTAATCTTTACGTGTTTATTATCAACCACCTTTTTCAGTCTTATACATTTTAATTGATTCCATAAAATAAAAAGACATCATCAAATAATAATCATCTTCATCAACAAAAACAACAGCAACAGAAGCTCCAGCAACTGGTCATACATTTAGACTGAATGAAAAGTAGTCCTACCACAGCAAACAGACTGAATTTGAATCACTGGCTCTTGTCAGTCACTACACTGCGCACAGCGTGGATCACGTGACTCTTCTGGTTGTGATGGCTTCCTTCGCTTGCTGTGTCTACACGCTTTGAGAAAAAACATGGGCTTCTGCGCATTTCTGCGTCAAACCGACGAATGTCCTCTCAGTAAAGCCCTTCATATTAGTGGAGGCAGACACAACGTGACAAAGAAAAGAAAAGAGGCGCTGATCTGGAAAAGGAACAGCGATGCTTCTGTTTCAGTTACCCGAGGATGTACTCTTCCTCGTCCTGTCCTACCTGGATTCCAGATCGCTCTGCCGCCTCTCTCAAGCGTGCAAGAGAAGCTACCAGTTCATCTCAAGAGACGTTGTGTGGAGGAAAATAGCTAAAGGCATTATTAATACTGGCTTGACACGACAAGGAATAGATTCGTAAGAATTTTGAGATTCACTAGCTGTGTTGCTAGCTAATAGTTCTCGGCCTACGCATAGGATAACACAACTACGTAGACTGCGTAGAACAACGTGCATTCGTAGCCGTCGTGACGTAATACAAACAGCGTATCTTGTGATTCAGTTCATGTCTTACGCTGATAGTCATGTGGGTTTTGTTTACATGTGTAACCTGTATGTGAGAGGGACCATAAGACAAAATAACTTTGCTGTGGAAGTACTTTGCATAAGTAGATGAATAGGATATTGGGTAAAAGAGCCAGGATTTGTTCGTAGAATTGTTTAGATTAGACCAATTTGAAGTAACGTTAGCCCCTCAGTCACTTTTCCACGAATGCGAACTCTGATGTGCCATAACATTTTCAAAGCATTAGATTAGACCCACAAAAAAATATTTTTTTGAGGATATATTTTGCATGTCCTCTTGTTGCAAAAATTGTGGGATAAAATCCTGTAACTTGTGTCACAAAATGTTATTTGGAAGCATTGCGGAAAGTATTCTATATTCTTAATTTTTACAGAAATCAGAATTTTTATACTGCATTTAGACTTTACTCCAAAACTTTGGTGGCAGGGTTGCAAAGATTTCAAACCCCACAAAGAATTAATAGAAAAGCTGTTTAGTTTGACTCCTTGAGGTTGTCGGTCAACATTTCCTGATGGTTAAGCGCATCATTATAATGACCATTTTGTCAAAAAAGGTTAAAAAATTTACGAGTTTCAGGTACTATGTGGTATCCTGTTTGTGGAAAGTTCCAAGTCATAAACATTTGCTTTATAAACTTACCTACACCAGCCAAAGTTATTTACTATTATTTGCATACTGTATTGTAATCAAACATGGCACACAACAAATAGGTTGACAGATCCGTCTTCACTGTCTGCTGGAAGGGAATGATAAAGAAGCAGCATGTCATATCAGAATCCACTCAGTCTGATTCTAAAGGAGAGCAAGAAAACAGCAATTGCTTTATTTAGCCAATTATCTAAAGTAAAATCAAATAATGTGAACCATCAATCCCCTAATCATCCTCCAATTTTTTCCAGATGTCCTTCCATTCCTCTTAAGGACAGAGTAAGGGTGTCCCACAACTGGATCCATGGAATCTGTCGTAAAGAAGTTCTTTTAAAATGGAAAATTAAGTGAGTTATTTAATATTTTAACTTACACTGCATCAAAATTGAATGCATAAATAACTTGAATCGTATTATACAGATGCAGAAATACAATCAAACTAGTGGAATAAAATGTTTATAATGTGACCCACCCCTTACTTAGAAAGGGAGAAGGGGAAAAAAGGAATTTAAAAGCAAGTAGGAAGATGTCATACTTTCACTGTCCAACCCCAAAATACATATTTTTATTTCAGACGTTAATCCTCTGACTTAGGGTGTGTAGTTGACCTTGCCAATATGGACAAGACATTATTGTGTGTGTTATTTTATTAGCCTCCTCGTCACCTTAAGCCCCAAGATACAGATTGAACTACAGAAAAAACATGTGTAGGAGTAATTTCCATTCCTTGATTGTTCGCCCACAGCTTGTTGCCGTGGATACAGCTGGACTGTGATGTGCTGTATCTCTCTCAGGCAGCAAACATCAGTGCGTACCATCTGAGAGCTGAGGGGGGAAAGTTACAGAACAATCAAGTGGCCCTCTTCACGGGACACCAAGAGGACGTGTGCAGATTCACTCTGACAGACACACACCTAATCAGTGCAGGAGGGTAAATCCATGATCACTGCTTACAGATCTTATGGTCATTCAGTTCTTTTATTTTATTTTAATAATCAAGTCAGCAACTATTTAAACAGATTTGATGAGGTATCACTTCCTCATCTAATCTTACCTGGTTGTTGCTGATTTGTTTATTATAATAACATTTAAAAAACAATCAAATATATTTAAAAAACTAAAAAGAAAAGAGAAACTGATGTGATTTCCATTGTCGCACATGCAATGAAGGTTTAGTTTGATGTCTAGACCTTTGAAAAAGGTCTTACAGCCACTGGTATTCTTCAGTTGAAAGGTGACACAGGAATGTGCTGTTTTCCCTCTTTTTTATTATTGTGCCAAAAGTCCTAAATTTAAACACAGTAAAATATTAACTGCAGTAGTTCAGCCATTCAGTGAGTCCACACGTTGTGGTTTGATTTTTTTGGAACAGTTTGCTCTTTAATCATGAACAGAAAAGTTTTTTTATTGTATTTAATTTGTTTATTTCCTATAACACTCTTGTATGTAGTATTATTACTACCAATCTTTACTGTTTTTTTTTTTCTTTTTCTCAGAGATGGTAAAATAATTCTTCATGACAAAGGAAGTGATTACTCTGTGGAGTATTATGGTCACAATCAGGAGGTGAACTGCATTGACTGTAAAGGTGGTGTGATAGTCAGTGGCTCCAGAGACAAGACCGCAAAGGTTAGTGACTGTGTGTGTTGCTCTTGTGTTCATTTTAGTAAATATCACTATGACTAGATGTCTTGCATTGTATTATATCCACTTACTCTGGCAGTGAATTGATTTTGAAGGTTCCATGTGCAGTATAGAGAAGAATTTAGTTACAGGAGAGTGTTATGCAATTGCTGGAAATAAATCTTTAAATAAATTACAGTAACTTTTTAAATTACAGTTATAGTCACAGTCATAGTTGGAGCTGCTATGTAGAGTGACCCTTTGCTACTCCTTAACAGGTCTATTTGGTATGATGTCATCATAGTATAAGTCCATCATCCTAGTGATGCTACACCTTATATTTGAGAAACACCCTGGAAAGACATCAGGGATGCTATCATACTTTCTGGAAAAGCAATCATTTTTTTGGATTGTTGACACTAAACATTTACTATTATTGCTATACAATATACAGTACATTGTCATTCAAAAGTTTGGGGTCGGTATGATTTATTTTTTTAATGTCTCTTAAGTCTCTTATGCTCTGCAAGGCTGCATTTATGTGATAAAAAAACAGTAATATTGTGAGATATTACTACAATTAAAAATATTTTTTCCCCTCTTGTAATATATTATAAAATGTATTTTATTCTTGTTATGGCAAAGATTTTTCGAAGATTTTTTTTAATTATTTTTAGTGTTAAACAGTTAATATTTTTGCGGAAACCGTGATACATTTTTCCCAGGATGTTTTGATGAAGAAAAAAAAGGACAGAATATATTTGAAATATAATGTTTTTGTTACCGCATAAAAGTCCTTACTGTTACGTTTGATCAATTTAATGCATGCTTGCTAATTTCTTTAAAAAAAAGTTACTAACCCCAAACTTCTGTATAGTTGTGTAGGTTATTGTCCAAATGACTTGTGGTTTTTGTACTGTTTGCAATTTGATTTTAGATTTGGGCTCTGACTCCAGATCGATTTGGACAGTGCTTGCATACAATCCCCATGTATGACAGAGTGTGGTCGGTGGCCATCAGTCCATCTGTATGGTAAGCCTGTACTCATGATTTATTTGTGCAATGAGATTTATCTAGTCTTTGTGGTTAATAGTCTAACCAAAAAGCTAACATACAGTCTACCAAAGACATTTGGTCCAGTGTTTGGTGAATTTGATGCTGTCAGTCCTTGATTTTTAATATTAAATAAAAGATATTGGGTAAAGTCATGTCATTCCAAGACTGACTTTCTTCTGTGGAACGCAAAAGAAGATATTTTGAAGAATTTTCTCAAAATATCATCTTTTATGTTCCACAGAAGAAAGTCATGCATGTTTGGAACGTCATGGGGGTAAAAAATGATGACAGAATTTTCATTTTTGGGTGAACTATTCCTTAAACTCTATATATTTGGCAGCAAATATATAGTAGGACCCAAAAGCCTGAGACTGCATTCAAAATCTGGGATTCAAAATCTAATTTAAACCTGGAAATGAACTGAAATTTGTAGAAGTTGGAATCAATTTGAACAAGAAACGTTATGATGAAAATTGAAATGGGAAATATTTATGCTTCTGGACTATTTCTATGTCACTGTATAAGCAAACATATGCATATTTGTAACATTGACCATGCCAACTTCTTTGAACAAAAGCCAGGATTTTCTTGCTTCAATTGAAGCACAAGATACTCAAAATGCAAAATGTTGAAATGCAAAAATATTTTAATTTAACTTGTCACTCCAATTGTTATGCAAAATAAAAGCATTTAGTCTAGTGGCCTCAGTCTTTTGGACACTTTAATTCCCTCTAATTTATCAATGATGCTCTTCCAGTTTCAGACCGTCTCACTCGTTAGACATTATGTGTTTGATTCCGCTACATACTTCATACTCACTGGTTTCTTCTCACCATATGAATCACCAACAGACCTGAACATCAACCTTTGCTTTCATCAAAGAGAATTTGAGATCTTTCAAATAATGAATGTATCAGTGGGTTTAAAAGAGCGGGGTGGGGGCATCGTTACGGCTCGTGAGGTGAAGTGGTCATAGAAAGGGCAACCCAATGCAGGTGGCAAGACCCTTTTTTAATACATGCTCTTCAATTTATTGCCATGCCATTGCTTTGAAGTCAATTAGCTCACACCTCTGAAATGCAGATGCAGAAGAATGTGATCCCGGCCCCTAAAGCCTTAGAAAGCAGAATTTTGCCCCCTCATAGTGTGGAAAAAGACCCTTTTTATGGTCTGAAAATGCTCAGATGTAACCTATGCTATTTTCCCTGCTTCTTACCTCTCACTAGGACAGGGGTGATACATCATTGAATGTTTCTTTGTGTTTCTTGACTTTTTAAACACTGAAATGTGTTGAACCTTCCATTTGATAAATCGTTACAGACTTTTGAACTTTAGAGAGCTGTTTCAGTCTACAACTGGTTAACCGTTTCTCCCCCCGATACATCTGGGAAGTTTCCCAATGTGATGAGCTGTTTAAACAAGTGTGGGATGGAGTGAGACAGGCGAAGAGGGAAAGAGAAAAAAACCGTGCAGGATATTATGGCGAAGCGGGGTTGCCTTTGCTCCTGCTGCCTTTGATTGCTCGGCCATGTATACTCCCACATGCTTAATGACACGCAGGCACATGAAGCTGTAACACTAGCGCAGAGCCTCCACCTGCCCCTGATCCGTCAAACGCACCTTCACAGCACTGCTGAAGGAATGGAAACGCTGTGCGCTGGGAGACACTTGAGGACATTGACCACTCTCATCTTTTGTCACGACAAGGCCAGCGTGTAGCGGAAGAAAGCCACTGCTACTTGAGCAGATGCAATGGTTCAACGCAGTTTTAGTCACTCAGCCGAGTTATTAATCCCCACTGCCCCGTCTCCACAGCCAAGAATTTAGATTTCAAAATAAGAGACGATTATACACATCATTAATTCTCCAATTTGATGGCTGAAATAGCAGGCCTCCAAAAAAAGACTGCTGGACCCAGATAATGGACCACGCTTCTTTACATGTATTGACGGTGGGAGTCAAGTCAAAGTTGATGAAATAAAGTTGACTTGAAATAAAGGCGTCAACTAAGTCAGGGGTTTACAAATGTTTTTTATGCCTTTTCACCAAATCTGTTCCTAAAATATATAGACTGCTATATATTTTTATGTATAAAAAAGATCTGTTTTTACTGTTGATCAGTAGTGATGATAAAGACATTTAGAATGTTACAAAAGCTTTTTTTACTTTCTATTCATTAGAGAATCTTTAAGTTTATCGGTATTTCCACAAAAAATAATTTTTAATCAAAAATGACGTTAAAGACATGTATAATATTAAAAAAAAATTGAGCTAAAAAAAATCAAAGAATACTGAACAAAAATGTATAATTTTCCACAAAAATATTAAGCAGCACAACTATTTTCAAGAAGAAAATTAAAGCACAAACCCATAGGAAATAAATATTGTGACTTCCATTATTACATTTTATATAACATACTAAGGCTGGTATTTTTGAGACTGCTTAGTTTTTGTTAAAAAGTGTATTTTCCTCTCAAGATGATCTGTTTCTTATGTGTGAGCTCCACCAATTAAAAAGAGCAACAGATGTCCTCTAATTCAGAGTATGTTCTGCTTTCACTCCTACAAAAGTCAGGAGCTGAAGCTGTAGATGGACAGGGTTTCAAAATAGGGATTGCATAGTGTGTTTTAATTTGGAAACTTGAGGAACTAGATGGGTAACCCTTGTGTTGCAAATGTAATTGTTCCAGCTTCACGCTTGAGGTATCTAAAGGACAAGGAGCAAGAGAGGAGACGCTGCAGTGAGCAACGGGTCTGAGGGAAGGGGTGAAGGACAAAGAAGGGAGAAAGAACAGAGAGAAAGATGTCGAAAGAGTGTGCATATGGTCGCCTCTGACACTCAGGTGTTAGGGGCTGTATTGTTCCAACCCAATGTAGAATCACACTTGTGTATAAAACAAAAGAACCGCGTTAGAAAATATAGCCCTTTCTCTCTTTTTTCCCGCCACCATTTGCTCAGGCTCTGATTTGTATTTCATTCTTTTTAACCTCCCTCCTCGCTTGTTCCATAACCCTCCCTCCCTTTTGCCGTATTTTCCAAGGAACGTTATCTCAAGGTCTGTCAGTGGGATATTCCGGCTTGAGCGAAATGCCAAGGCTGACTGTCGTCTATCTTTTTGTAGTCACTGATCCTAACCGTAGCCAGTAGCCCTTGTCCTATTTCTGAGATTGCTTTTTACAATTTTAGGCGCTTGAGTTTTTCACTGCATTTTATTTCTTTTATATTGCATCTTCTCAGGTTTTTCAGTAGTTATATCAGAGCGTAATGTAGGCGAGCGATGGGTAGGACAGGTCCTGTGCAGACTTGAAGAACTCCACGGTGACTGCATGACTTTCACAACTGATGTTGCAATGTGAACGCTAGCTCTGAAATTCCCTAAATGGTATCATATGGCTAGCGGTCCCAGCCTCAACTATGAGACGGCTCCAAAAAAACTGCCCCCTCTCCCATTGCGAAGGTAATGGGCACTCTGGCTCCCTGCATTGTTCTCATTTCACTCCAGTGGGTTGCTCTTCTGTTCTGAATTCCATTTACAATCACATATCAAAGAGACAGCAGCGGCCATATTGAAGAAAAAAACCCCACCATTCACAGCAGCCCAAATGATGCCTGATTCTTGATCTGTAACCCGTGAGCTTGACTGGTTCATCCCCCCCCTCCAGTAACCTCCCCCCCACCCCCCAAATCTCAGTCTATTCTTTGTCTGCCATGTCAGACTTCAGACTCTCAGCCCAAATGTTGATTCATCTGCTCCTGTGCAAGGAAAAGCCCTGATTGCTACTAATGGCCTCTGATTAGCATGCATTTTATCTTGAGGACACTGTTTTAGGACCTGGAATGACTCGTTCAGTTGGTAATGTGGGTCTCAAAGGAGAAAACTACTCTTTCAAGTCTTTCAGTTGCTCTTTGTAGCTAAAATTGGTTTGACGGTTTACATTCCGATTATCCTGTATACTCTCTTCCATAACCACAGCATATAGACTTCCTAGCAAACCATGCGATTAAGGAATAAGCTAGAGCTACTACAATCTGTAAGAAATGAAGGCAATGCAATGTCAAACAAATGACTTTTCCCCTCCATTGAATTGTTGAACAATCAACGTTTTGTCTTTCAAGAAAGTATTATACACTGTTTAAAAAGTTGGCGTCTGTAAGATTGAAAGAAATGATCCCTTTTATTTAACAAGGATGCAGTAAATTGATCAAATGTGACAGTAAAGACATTAATAATGTTACTAATTCTTTTATTTCAAGTAAATGCTGTTCTCGCCAACTTTCTATTCATCAAATATTCCTGAAAAATTGTATCATGCTTTCTTTCCACAAAAAATATTAAGCAGCAAAGCTGTTTTGAACATTGATAATAATAACTAATGTTTCTTGAGCACCAAATCAGCATATTAGGATGATTTCTGAAGCATCATTTGACAATGAAAACTGATACTGAAAATTCAGTTTTGCCACCACAGGAATAAATTACATTTTAAAATATAATTTATAATTGAAAATAGTTATTTCAAATTGTACTCCTATTTCTAACCATTTCTAATAATGTAATAATAAACTAATAATATTATACATTTCGGCCCCAAACTTTTGAATGCAGTCTACTTTCTATATTATTTTATACAGTTTTAATGGATTATACTGTAACAAAACCATTTCAATTAAAAATTGAAGGCGCTTGATATTGGACCTCTCCTGATTTCCTTTGGACATGTCATCTTTATGTCTGTCTGACCCATTCCATTTAAAAATTTCTGTCGTTCCCTTTTTACCAGTAGATGTAGAATTAGTAGGGAGCGCCTTGTGTGATAAATAGTTTCCTGTAGTGTCAGACATGACAGATTTTAACTGACAAGATGGGACTTGTTAAGTCTGGAAGAATCCATACAGACCTGGGTAACTCTAGCCAGAGTGTGTGTAGGGTACATGGGCCACTCTTCCTCTTGCATATCACACACACACACACATGCACCGCAGAGCCTGTCTGCTAGTTCATTAAGCTTGTTTGATATAAAGTGAGGTTTGGGTTTGTCTGTTTTCAGTTTGATGTCAGCACTTCAATAGCAGAGAAATTAAGAAAGAAGTGCAAATGTTATTAGCCTGAAAAGTGTACTTTGGTATTGTTAATACCACATGCACATCTCTGATCTTGAGAGAATTACGTTCGTTTAGCTTTTCAGACATTGTTTAATTACAGTTTAGACGAAGAGGCCTCACTTGGAAGATCAAATGTGCTTGTCCTCACTGGCCGATGCAAATTCTGCATACATTTGTGTCTGTTCATCACCCAGAGAGTTTTTAAACATGGCTAATCAATGTCTTATGCAGAGAATGTAAACAGATAGCAGATTTTGTGCTTCTTGTATGTTGTGATGGGATAGGCCATGGCACTACGGGCAGAAGCGTTCCTTCTATCTAACTGCCTCAAAGAGCGCAGTTCACACTACCTCAGTAGTCGCAATGAGCCCACAGCGACCAGGCAGGGGGGATGAAAAGGAACAGGGCGCAAGCGTCAAAAAGAGAAGCAACCCCAAGGAGAAGTGAGAAAGGCTTCTTTTTGCGGAGGCCTGTTTTGTTTAGAGTTGGTCAAGCACAACTACAAAGATGTTGCAGGGGTACTGCCTTTGAAATTTTCCAAAGAAAATGATTGTTGGATAAACCGCCCCCAAAACGCCACTCTCTGGCAAACGGAGGGAGCGTGACCTATGACCCTATGCATGAAAGTACAGCGAGACGTACCCTATACCACCCTAAGCTCACCCGCCCTAATTTCACCCCCTTTGCTTCACCTCATTCAAGCAAAAAGAGAGAGAGGGAGAGAAGGGAAAAAAGAGTGAAATTCATGTCATTCATTTTGCTTCTCATCTCTCTCTCTCTCTCTTATAAGGCTGGGAGGGCGAGCCGTGTCTTAGGAGTCAAGAATTCAATTAGTTAAAAAAGGGGGAAAAACAAGAAAGAAAGCAAGAAAAGAAAGAGTCTGCAACAATAAAGCGATAACGGACAGAATGTGCGTTCCCACACGTTAAATACAGGGCGCTTACTACTGAAAGCACAGCATGGGAGCTATAGCCTCTGACTGCAGGTGGTGTCCTGAATAATTGCAGTCAATATGCCCCTTCTATGCAGGCTTTGCACAAGCAGATCATTACACACATGCCACATACAGGTGTTCCCCAGGCGCATTTGAGATGGAAACTTTTGTTATTCCCTAAAAAAGCATTTTTGCTCAGAAGTTAGCTGGGGAGTTTAACTCTGTGGCTGTGGTGTAATGCATGACTGCTTTTCTTAACCAGATAGAGTTAGACTGTTGACATAAAATGAAACAAATAAGTTCAGACACATTGTAACAATACTAAAAGAGACTTAAAATATAACTTTTGAACTGTGAAAAATTTCAATCTACGTCAGAAAGCGTAATTTTGCTAAGCAACCCGCTGTGACCAAAACGGTCTGAAATGTGACAATAATTGAAAATCAAGTCAGAAAGAAAGTCAAGTAAACAAAGCATCCATATGCAATTTCGTTAAAACACGCGTTAGTGATTCTTGTAATGAGAATCAAACATGAGCCATGAGTTCTGATTCGCGAACAAATTACTCAGAGATTGTCAATCACAAAAAATTCACAATCTCAAACTCAAGTTTGCAATTTTAATCAGACTTAGTCACTCAGTGAATCGTTCAGAGCTATTACAGAGTTCAAAAGTGATTCCTAGCAAGTCATTCTAATTAACCGGGAATCTCTATAAATATACATTGTTACAATAAAATATTGGTCATTATTTAGCATTGTGACATTAAATTGTAATGAACCGACAAAGAGAATCTTTGTTTTACAGTAAAGACCTGTTCACACCAAGAATATAAAAAACTATAATGATATTAGTGCCCACACCAACGGACAGTAACATTCTGATTATTATAAGTGTACACTGCAGTTTTGTTGTCTGACACTTTAAATGCTCAAGTTTCTAGCCAGGTGGATTCTGATAAAATGTTTTTATCATTCATCAGGTGGAAAAACGGGTGATTCCAAGGATATTGTTTCTATTTGTTGTTATACCTATGTGGACTTCCTTATTCTCATAAAATTAGAATGATTATTAAAACTCTAAAGTTATCATTATAGTTATCATCCTTTTGTCAACATGCCCTACAATTATAAGTTAAATGACATGTTGGAGGCATTATTTTTTACCTTTTTTGAGAGTTGTGTCATGTTTATTTGAACTATTTTGTAATTTGGCTGTAACTAAATTTGGATCCTACATGTTTATTTTAAAAATGCTTTTAATTCTACCAGGTCATTTTGTTAATCCGAGGCACTGAAAAGATTGCTTGTCATTTATTTGCATGAAAGTGTTAATAAGATGAGAACTACGTAGACTGGCTGCTGACTATCTCATGGATTTTTTTTGTGTATGTTTTTTTTTTTTGGTCTAAATTGATGTGGTAAAAGCAAAAGGTGGTGTATGGAATGTTCCTCTGACCTCAGATGCAGGGGACATGAACAGAAAGCCAAAAGGTCTGTGAACTCGGGTGTGAGCTGAACAGGGGGGCGGGAGGGGGGCTTGGGGGAGCTGAGCTGGAGAACGGGGCAGGAGGGTCGACACAGAGAGGGAAAGAGAAAGACCCTGTCTATTGTGTTCCTCCAGCCAATATAAATACATCATAACCCTTTTCAATTCAAACATATTTAGGGACTAAGATGAAAGCACTCTAACATCCCCTTGAACAAAGCCAGGGGTCAACTATAACAAATGAACAACATCCACTGCAAGGCCGATGCACGGGGGGTTAAACTCCCTTTGAACCCTGTCTTTACCCATAGGCCTTTAGGACAGAATAAGATGCATTTGGGTTCAATAGGTTTATTTCACTGTTTAAAATATTTTCCTCATTTATTATAGTCATCACACAATTAATGACAATTTAAATGTCATATTTCTAATTTAGGATTGAATCTTTCTATTTATTTTTAGATAAATATAGAGTTAAAATTTTGTAAGACCTTTTCTTATTAATATGTTAGCTGAAATATGTACATTTTATTAGGGTTAGTCTGTGTGGTGTATGTCTTTTGCTGTTTCTATTTTACTTGTGGTCATGTTGTTGTGTGCTCTTTTTGGGGAGATAATTGGGGAATAGCTAGTTCCCTGAATTAAAAACATTGTGATAAAAGGCAGTGTTTAACTAAATATGTATTTTAATAAAAAAAAATGGACAATTGGTTATCTGAAAAAGTTAAACTAAAATGAACCGATTTATTAAAATAACCTAAAATGGTAAATTAACTAAATTAACTGGTTTAATTCAAGTCAGTATCATTTAAAATCACTGAATCAATCTAAATACATTAATTTATACCAACAAAAGATATTTTTATGATTTAAATCTGGTATAAATAGCTCTCTTTTTTGTTGGTACAAGCTGGTTTAGGTGGTTGACTTACCCAGCTGGTTGTTTAAGCTGGTCAGAGCTGGTAGACCACCATGGACCAGCTACCTTGTTTAAAAAAACAGCTTGATTACTTGACCTGTTTTTTCTAGTAGGTTTGCCTCATTTTGCCCAGTTGTAAAGTTGTTTGCACAATATAATGTGACATAGAAAGCTATATAGCATTTTATAGCACTACATCACGCATGGTGTTAGCAGCATTTCTATTTTTGATTTATTTATTCTTAAAACTGTCTGTTGTTTTTACTGTTGTTAATGTCATGTGTATTTCTGTGAATGTTAAATGTGTTTATACTACTTTTACTTTCTTTATACACTACTGTTCAACAGTTTGGGGTCAGTAAGATTTTTTGTTGTTGTCTTTTAACAGTAATATTTTGAAGTATTATCTCAATTTAAAATAACTGTTTTATATTTGATCATATTTTAATTAATTCCTTTGATGAAAACGCTGAATTTTCAGCAGCCGTTACATATTTTAGTTTGCGTTCCACATACAAGTATACCAACAACAATATGTAAAAGAAAAAAACAATGTTTTATTTTTATTTCTTAAAAACAGCCCATCATATCTGGGTGGTACACTCAGCACATTTTCAGTGATGTGTGCGGTTTGGTATGAAAAGCGCTTGCGGTGGTCTTGACCCAATACGTGTGGTTGCTTGTGTTGGTTTGGCCCTAACAATGTTGTTACTGTGGAGTTCTTCTCCCAGCAGGGGTTGAATTAAAGTTTGTGTGACCCCGGCACTAATTTCATGCTGCACAGTTCCTCGAATAATGATTTCAGCTGATTAGGTTACCAAAATGGTTGTGTTGGCAGTGAACCCCTGACATGTTCTAATGATCCTGAGGCGTGCTGGGTTTTTTGGGGCAGAGGAGTTGGGGTTCGGGGTGGGCAGTGTGGGCCGGGGGCTTTGGAGGGAGATTGTCTGTGCTCTTCGGTTTGGGGGGGGGGGGGATGGGGGCGTAAGGTCGAGGGAAGGTGGAGGCACATTAGGCGAGAGAGAGGCTTTGACCTTTTACAGCTATAATATCACTAGGAGTCCCTTTCAGATCAATCAGAACTTGTCCGGGAGACAAAAATGTATTTAATTGTGGTGTTCTATTTTTCTCCTTTTCTCTCCCTCCCTTGTGTTTTTTCACAATCGGACTCACTGAGGGATAAGTAATTGAAGTAATAGAGAGTAATAAGGGCTGGGAAGAGAGAGCTTTGGCCTTGCCCCTATTGTATCTTCTGTCACACGGGTTCAAAGGTCAGGCAGACTGCATATTCTATTAGGGCGCACGGCCTTCATTGGGGCAAATGAGTTTACCCAACAGTAATTAAAATGCCAGCACTGGCCAGGCGAGCTGAATATGGTTGATGGGCCACCGCTAACTGGGTTGACAGCTGCCATGGCTGTCTTTGCCAATATGTTTGGGTATTCAATGAACAAACCAACTTAAGCCATCACAGACGAGAACGCATGTTCCCTCAACTTTACTCGCGCTCTGTCTATCTTTCTTTCTGCCTTTTTTCACACCAAAAATGGCTTCACATTTTGCTTTTTGCTCAGTTTCTCGACACCTGCATGATATATCTTCAAAGGATGTTGGGTTGCTGTTTGGTACTACTTTTATGATCAATTTTATGTTTTTACCTCATCAAATGTTAAAATTCAAGCACACCTTTTCATTCGAGTCTAACCGACCGTCCCTGTGTATGTTGTGTGTTAGCGCAATGAAGGGTCACTGTCCCTCTCTGTTTTTGTGCCGGGGGTTTAGAGTTGGACACCAGGCGCTACAGAGCTTATTCACACGGGCTGGTTGTTAATTTGAGGCCACACTGGTATTCCATTGTGAAGCCCATTTCTTTGGTTGATGTTAGTGGGAGGGCAAAGAACCCCCTGCTCTTTCTCTGGGTTTTCTCTAGAGGTATGAAAGTATGTGAGAGAGGAAGATGCTTTGTGATTCGTGTAGTTTTACGTGCCTCTCGCGTGGTGCGTCAGTAAGCATTCTCTGCGAGGCACGTTGTCGCCGCACACATTTGACATAGTTGGCACAGAGACTGAGAAAGCATTCTGTCAATGAAAGAGACCATCCCAGCAGGGCATTGTAGGAATACCTGAGTGCTAAAACAGGCACATTCCTGTGTGTTCACTAATGTGAGGGCCCTATTGTTCAGCTCACCTCCGAACACAATGCAGGGAGCAGGAGAGCCTTGAGCCTCGCCCGCCAATCCCAGCTGTCCAGGAGGGCTCTAATCCCTGACTATCACGCAGGTCAAAACTACTGCGGTCACACACCCGCCCACCCGTACCTGCTCAACTAATTTCAACCTGTCACCCAGCTAAAAAAGGGGCATCCGATTGTTTTTGTTTCTTTTTCTTTTTTAACCACGCACCTCCTTTTTTTCCCCCTAGATATCTCGTGAACGAAAATACATCTGTGAACAAATCCGCTGTCTCAACATACCCTTCAGCTACTCTTTACACCTCGCTACGCTCCATTCACTTTTCAAAATTTGTTTTTAATGCTCTGTGTGTATTCTCTCCAGGAACCAAAATATGACTCCACTGTTACGTCACCTGTTCAGTATTTAAATGCTAAAAACATTAAACGCTGGAACAAAGATTAAGCAAATTTTCTGAAAAGCACTGAAAACTCCTAATCATAGCTTTATACGGATTTCGTAAAGGTTTATTTATAATATTAATTACAATCAAACTACTGTTGCTACTAGTACTACTATACTATTAATAGTAATAGATAAAGTACTATTATTATTTGCCAATAAAATGCTGACATTAGCTAAGTTGCATCAAATGAACGCATCTATTTTGCAATCATTACTAAAGATCTTTATATCTTTGCAGCACCTTTGTGACTGGAACAGCCTGCTGTGAGAATTTTGCTCCTCTTCGAATCTGGGACACAGAAAGGTACCCCCCCCCCCCACCCCCCCACCCACATGGTTGTATACATATTTTGATATATAATTATAGTGATATTTATTTGTCTTGTTGAACCCGTCACTGGCCTACTTTCCACAGCAATCCATTTTACAACTGGGTTTATTAGTCTGGAACAGGGGCAGTTCACAAAAAACATCTGCCATTTAATCTAAAGACACTGTGCAAAGTTAAAAAAATATGAATTTTGTTATTGTATAGTATATTAACAATTATTGAAATTACATGTCACGTTGGTAGCCCTAAATTTGTGTAGTATTTTTTACTTCCTATCAAAAATTACCATTTTAACTTGGGTCCTAATTATGTTTTAATGCACAGTCTTAGCATCATTCAGTTTATTGTGTTTTCTACGTTTAAATCTCCCAAAATGTATGTATTCAGATATGTTACTATTTGAAACTGTTAATTTCACACAAAGTGAAAGTAGAACCTTATCATGATGATAAAAGCTGCCCCATTATCCCTTCAGCTCAGTCTTTTCTCTTTGGGAAGTTCAAAGCTGACTTAAAAATTCCTGTCATGAAAGGCCAGGCTTAAACCTGATACAACCTGACTGGTTTCCATAATTCCCCAGCTTTACCTGCTGAATTCAGCCTTCTTGCATGTTGTCGGACTAAGGAAAGTAAAAGAGGAGGAGGTGGGGGGGACCGTGAGTTCCGGCACCAAATGACAAGGAAATTTGAGACGGGAAAAATTGCGGAGAAGGAGCAGAGGCGATTCCAGACAGATTTCCATGGGAATCACATGTTCCATAGAACACCGGAACACATAAGTTGAGCCAAGATTAATGTGAGCCACCGATGCGCCTGCCGTTTGATCTGTGAGGCGTGGGTAGCCAGTGTCAGCTTGATGGACACATGGGCTGGCCGACTATCAGAATGCAGATGCACGCACAGGTAAACAGGCCATTGAATCAAGTTAGACTCACTACAAACCTGTTAAACTAAGAACCAGTTAAGGTTACAAAGAGGTGTGACAGTCAGTGAACAGTCAAAAGTCTGCTTGCATTAGAATCCTTGTTGCTTTAATTCATGAGGTACCTTGTTAATTTAATTGCTTTACGCTCACCAAGAATGCATTTATTGGATCAAAAAATTTTAATATTGTGAAATATTATTTCAATATAAAAATAACTGTTTTCTATTTAAATATATTTTAAAAGGCAATTTATTCCTGTTATAGCAAAGCTTTGAATATTCAGTCTCATAATACTTTTTTAGTGTTATAAATGTGAAAAACAGTTGTGCTTCTTAATATTTTTGTGGAAAATGTGATATGTATTCTTTGATGAATAGAAAGTACAAAAGAACTAAATTTACTTGAAATAGAAATTTTTTGTAACATTACATGCATACTTATTAGTCATCTGCCATCCCCCTTGATATTAATTATTATTAGCTTCAGCTAATATTTTATCACCTGTTGTACTTTGTTGTACTTTCTCGAGTAAGGAGGGTTCAGATGATTTTTGTAACACTCATTATTAGTGTAGTTTTATGTGCATAACAGGTGCGTTTTAACACCGAGAGTATTACCTTAGTGTTAAGTGTCTCAGGAGCGTTCAGTGACCTGTCCTGGAGTAAGTCGTGTTGTCTTTCCTCCTGTCTTTGTGTGGCTACACTAAGGTCAGTTGTATCCTGCCATAATGTGTTCCCGTCTAGTAATCAGGTGCACCTTGTGTGAGGAGCACAAAGCCGCCAGTCACAGGGGGCTGAGAAACCGACTGATGAGTGGAGGGGCTGGGGGGTGACAGGGAATGGGGGCTGTGTGGATGTGTGTGCGTGTTCCTATGTCTCCCTTTTTAACTTTTCCCAGACAGGCCACCAGCATAACCCTTATATGACCAGCACAAACATGAGACATATTAGAGAGGATACGTGTAACTTCGATTGTAGATGACATTGGCACAAACATCCAGGCTTTTCTTTTTTTTCTTTCTGATTAAAGATTGCCCCAGTTTTATGTTCAGTACAAAACTACTTGTGCTTTCAGATCTTAAAGTTCCCATACTACTTTAGGGTACAGCCAGACTCTATTGTTTGTATATACAGCAGCGTTTTAAAGTTTGGGGTCAGTGCAAAGTCTCTTAAACCCACCAAGGCTGCATATATTTGATTTAAAAAAATACAGTAAAAAGAGTAACATTACGAAATATTATTACAATTTCAAATATCAGTTCTTTTATTTTAAATATAATTTTTAAAATTTAATTTATTCCTGTGATGACAAAGCTGAATTTTCTTTGTAACAATAAATATGTTTAATTCAATTTTGACCAATTTAGTGCATCCTTGCTGAATAATTATTAAAAATCAATAAGCATGAATTTCTTTTTTTCTTTTTAAGTCTTACTGACCCCAAACGTTTAAATGATAGTGGAATTCTTATATATCGGTCAGTGTCCAAATATTGTATAGCTTTTTTACATTTTTTTTAATAAAAGATAGACCTAGCAACTTGAGCTGAGATGAAGCGTTGCACACTGTGCCTCCACTCTGACATGGCTGGAGTAAATTTAGATACATTAGTTATGACAAAACTAGAAGCATTTGATATGTCTTCTGAAACAGGCTACTGCTGATGTAAACACCAAAGTAACAATTCGGATGCCTTTATTTTTGTTTCGATCCCACAGGCATATCAGGTTATCTTTCTGCATGAAATGCTCATCAAATTAACCACCCACAGTTCTAAAATACATTGAAATTATATTTCCTTTACTTCATTTCCATCATAAAGAAATTCACTAGATAGTGGAGGATCTTCAAAAACACCAGATCACCTAAGAGAGAATTCCTGATGGGTTTTTTTTTTCAGCCGGCTACTTCAAGTGCAACTGGCGAGAGCCGCTGACTTTTTTTTAACATGTTCTTGAAAGATCTGAGTATATTTTCAGCAGGGCCTGTTGACTGGGTGGAGGAATAATAGAGAGGACATGTACAGGCCGAGATCAGTCAGACCCTCATGTCTCTGAGTACCAGCTGACCGGCTGTTTGAACTAATTACAGCACTTTGAGGGAAGGAAAGAAAAGAGTTTTGAGTATGAGGGACATGGAGATTTTGCTACTGTTAGCCAACACATTAGCAGCATGTTGTTTTCTATAGTGTCTTTTAAGTCAAGAGCTTGAAAAAGATACTTGATAATGATCAAGCTGAAGACAGATGATGCCCAGACACCAAACAAGTTTTTTTTTTATTGCTTTGTCAATATAAACATGAATATTGCCTTAATGTTATTAATATTTAATTGAAAACACTAAATAAGCAACAATTAATCTAAGGATAAATGTTTATGAATAGTATGCTGAGGATAAAATAAATCCAAGCACCAAATGTCAGTAAATAAGCCCAATTATCTTATCCTGTTTTTAAGAAAAAAAGATCAAAATACAGTTTCATGAAAACAAAGTAATGACTGTTAAATATTCTCAATTTGACATATGAGGCAAAAAGTAAATTTTGGACCCTGCGTATGCATTGAGCTTCAATTAAACGAAAATCGGAAACATTTCCGACTTCAGCATTTCTGACTTGGACCTGGACATGGCAATTACGTTCTTTCTTTAATGTCTTTCTCCTCTTAAAAGTGAAAAAGTCTATGATCAGCCTTAGTCAGGGACACACAAGTGGTGCTTTAAAAGGACCCCTATCTTTTCATGAGGCTCTTGCCATCAAAGAATCTCACAATTGCACAAATTCTTAACATTTTTTTCTCTCAAAGAGGAGGGTTAAATGCCTGGATCCTACCAAGACCAAGTTTTATACAAATTGCAATCTCATTGTTTTTAAGAGAACGCGTGTGACATTTAAAAGTCTCCATTGTCCTTGTCCATGGCATTCTTTTTTTTTTTCTTCTTTCTTCTTTGCTGGTGGTTATTTCGACTGTGGACTAAATTGGCTGACATGCAGCCGGAGCAATGAGATTTCTGTTTGTTTTAGGCCCTGAAAACCTCAGCAGGGCTCTTTATGTACCTGTCTCACATCCTTTCAGGGCACTGACTGTTTCCCATAGCTTCCCTGTGCCAGTTTACCCTCTACACTTAACCTTACAAGAGCGTTAGCTCAAAATGACCTTTCCTGTAGATCTAACACCCAAAGAAATGTCCTCAGCATTGCCCTTTTTCAAAATCCATCAATTCATTAAAGTTCCCTTTTATAAAGTGTGTGTGTGTGGCCCAAATGGTCAAACAGAGACAGAGGACTGTAGGGAGGCCAGCCCCACCATTTTTTGATGGCCCTGAGACCATAACTCACTACTAATTACGAACACATGCCATTCTTTATAGTGCAGAATAGGGATTTAAAAACTCTAACAATATCAGAACATAAATAAAGGAGGACATTTATTTGCAACTGTTTTTAGGGCAGTTAGAAAGTTTTAGTTTTTCACAAATGTGAAGACGTAACTATGTGATTCAAGTAGCTGTTGGCAACAAGGCAGATTAAAAGTTTTTTATTTTACTTCTATAAAGACTACAAAACAAATACCTACGAAACAACAATTGCAATTGGCAAGAACATATATATACTGTGTGTGTGTGTATTTCTTTAATTTCATATGAGTATATATTTATATAAATATATTTTTAATTATATATAAATAATAAAAAATTATATTTGTATGTATGTGTATGTATGTATATATATATATATACATATACATATACACACAAACACATACATAGAGATGATGAATACATTTTAAAATATATATTCATTATATATTTATAGACGCCATATATATTCATCATATATATATAGACGCCAGACATATATATATATATATATATATATATTGTTTATAATAATTTTTTTAAATGTCATTTATAGTTTATTAAATATTATTTAATTATGCCTTTAACTCTGTTTAACTATGTTTTGGTATACTTAAATTAATTTAAATATTCTGCATATTTTCTAGTAAAATCAGTGCAGGAAAAAATCATTGTAGAAAAAACTATAGATTCTGTCTGGGTGTGTGGCTAAGTATTGTAATTACTCAGTGTTGTTTTTGCTTGAGCTTAAACATATTCAGGGGTCAAAGAGGATTAGGTTGAGGTCATTTGCTCTTTAAGGAGCGCTTTAAAAAGATGTAGAAAATAAAGCTTTTTCCCTCTAGTTTGTCAGTCTATATTTGGTGGCTACATTGTTCATGTGATCACTTTAGCAGATTGCAAATATCACGGTTGCCCCCGACATCTGTTAGTGACCTCTCAGCTTCCACATGTCTGAACATTAGACATCTCCTTCGGCAAGAGCTGCGAAAAAAGCCACGATAGGGCCTCCCTTATTGTTATGTAATTTCTAGTTTTGCTTGCTTAAAGGAGGAGAAGACAAACCACCTTTCTTTGGCAGCCTTTGAATGCACGTTTGAGAGGGAGTGTTGGCAGATGCACTGTATATGTATTACTCCACTGGGACAGTCGCTCTCATGTCTTAATTAATCTGTCCATTTCACCTTCTGACCTTAATAAAACATGTGCCGTCACTCTGCTAAATGACTCCTGTACTCTGAGTTTAATCGAAGATCAATTTTTCCTTAGCAGCTCTCTAACCCTTTTCCACTCAATCAAAATCCCTCGTCGAACAAGGCAAGTCGTGATCAGACAGCCTTTGGAGAATGGACAGTCTCGCCGCACGTTCCCAAACAGATCAGACGCTGCAAGAACAAGGTAGCCTGCCATGCAGATGCAGTAATTTAAAAGATTATATGGTTATCCTCTATCCTGTAATCTTCACAGGTTCTCTCTAAAACGGGAGAAAAAACATGGGACGCATAAAAAAAACCTGTGACCTAACAATTTAAGAATCCCGGGTGTTTGCTGTTGTACTTGGAACAGTACTATTACTGGCTTTAAAAGTAGAGCACAGATGCGAGGACTTCTTTTACGATGCTTGTTTTGCTCACTTCACGCTTTGACATTTGCAAGGTCCCGAGCAGACGCCAGACATTCTCTCTCTCTCTCTCTCTCTCTCTCTCTCTCTCTCTCTCTCTCTCTCTCTCTCTCTCTCTCTCTCTCCAGTTTACACAATTTCCTAAAGCACTTCGGAAAGAAATATCTGATGCGAATTGCATGTTTTGCAAACAAATGTTTTGCATCATTTAATTGATTGTCCCCATTGTTAAGCACTGCCATCAGTTCAAGTTGTTGCCAGCGTGTTATTTTAGCAGCAAGGGGTAAATGATGGGTATGCAGATGCCCGAGGGGCTACAAGAGAGTTTGTCTTTAGCCCCACCAGGGTCTTGGCCTTTGGTTCTTCGGGACTATCTCTTAAAGAGCCTGTGTCTAAGAAAGACCCCCCTCGTCTCCCCCAGAGCGAAGGTTGGGGATTACCAGTCTGCCCTCGGTGAACAAGCTCACAGGAGACCTCGAACGTGGGGGGTGGTCGCTATGGCCATTGGGCTCCCCTAAATGGTTGCTAGGGACCAGGTATCAAAGGTCCACAAGTCGCACACAGTCACGGTCATGGAGGGAATTAAATAGCAACAAAGAAATTGTGATTCTACAATAATCTGGCCTCTGCGGCTCGGGTGGGGGCAGAGGGCGCCGCAGACCCGTTGGGTCTGTGATCATAGGAGCGTGGTGTAAGGCCCGACACCCCCTTTCTACCCACAATCTCCTTTCTTCCAGTCCTCTCGGTTATCTCACATATCTGGGAACGTACCTTACAACCAAACTAAGCTGCTTTAGCAGGCCATTCAAACTCCGAAAGGTGTTTACTTTTTTTCTCCTCATCCTAAAACTTAATTTAGCTTTTGTGTGGTCCGTGGACATTGGAAATGCATGAGTATAGTGGGATTTAATGGTAATAAGAGATTAAGTGAGCAAATTAAGGCATTTGGTTTGAAATTAGATCTTTATTGACTCCAAGATGTGAAGACTGGGAGACGTTCCAATCTCAACAGCATGTAAACATGACCTGTTTTATGAGCCTGCCAGTCTCAGAATCGCTTGGATAAAACTGATACTCAGACGACGAGTTGCAGGTGACCTCACTTGTCCAGTCGCTTTCAACTCGCTCTCTGGAATGATCGGCCTCCAGCAAGTTTGCGTAATTCTCTCGGCTGCTTTTTAAGTTGCTGTCTGTGTTTTTATTAATGTGTTAATCTTCTTCAATGAGGTTTGACAAGGTATAATCTGCAAGCTTCTTCTGTTATCTCCTCCCAGGTGTCACCTGGTGTCGTTTCTTGGTACAGAGTTCCGCCGCGGAGCAGGTGTGTTGGACATCATCTACGAGTCTCCCTTCCAGCTCCTCACCTGCGGATACGACACCTTCATTCGCTACTGGGATTTGCGCGTCTGCTCCAGGTACAGGCTGGGAACCTTCAGCACCTTGCCGTTACGATTGGTGTTGTGGTGTTGAGTTAGGCTTAGCGCTTACATTGACCTGTGCTGTCAGCAGATTTGGCCTTGTCTACAGAGACTAATAAAGTTAGCCTGTACGTCTCAGAGAGCCTGTGAGGAAGATTAGTGTTCTCTGTTAATCTAATAAGCCCTCCTGTGCATAGAGTACCGTTTAGATAAAAAAGAAGCCAGACTTGAGCCTTCTCTTGGGTCTGTGGATACAATTGTTCCTCTGAGAGATTGAAAAGGACCCCCTTTGTTGAGAGAGGCTTTTGCGCCGGGACTCTCACCCACCTAAGTCCACACCGGTTGGTGGCCATATTGATGTGGTGCGCCGCATCTCCAGGGCAACAGGGCGGGTGCTGGGGATCAGCGAGCTGCTTGTGAGGTTGACTGGGGCTCTATGTAGGACTTTGGGGAGGGGGACCCTCACAATCGAATATGGGCAGTCAAGTAACACAAATCAGAGGTGATTGAAAGAGGGCCCTGGAGAGTTTGGGGAGGGGCAAATGTCCCCTCTTAAGATATCAATAATTCACAGTAAGACCAGTCAGGACTCAATATGTGGTACGTCTTGATTCAAAGCGGTTAGTTATCTGAAAGTCGTCATCGTCTATAAAAAGAGGGCCCATTAATTCAGTTGTAGAGTAAACTGATCATGATGGGTAAGTGTGTGAAACTAATTTTAGATTAATTGTGAATAATTGAGAAGGATCTGTGTCGGCCTTTTCATTTGAATTTGATTGCTCAGGACCTTGCAAGACATGTTGAATATATATATATATATATATATATATATATATATATATATAAGAGGTTAAAAATGAGAGGCTAGAGAAGACGAATTAGTTTAACCACAAATCCTTTGAATTTTGAGGTGTGTGTGTGTGTGTGTGTGTGTATGCACTTTTAATCAAATTAATTATAACTTTATTTACGTGATGACACGAAAATGAACAGGATTTCTATGATGGAAATAAAGAGCTAAATTTGGTCTTTGCTCTTCGAGGGATTGAGAATTAGCTTAAACGACTAAGTTAATTTTGACTAATATGCTATAATATTTAATATTCTGTTAAAGTGTTCTTATTGTTATACTCATTTTTGTACTTTTATCAATCAGGATGTAATGTTTTAGAATGAAACAAACCAGCTAACAACAGAAAACATCACATTCATACAATTCTTTGCTAATACTTAATGGTACTTGTGCTGTTGTTTTCCTATCACAGTAATATAATTTCCTGGAGGGTTATGTCTTTAGAAACTAGCATATGACATTTTGGCATATATTGAAGACATTTATAAAAACGCCAATTAAAACTAAAATTGTTTTAATTGATAACCAAGTATAACTTCTTGAAAATAAAATATAATTTGCAAGAAAACATGTTTGAAATATTTCAATTATAGAAAAAAAATAATTAAGAAACACCAGGAAAATGTATTAAATTGCCAATTTTTCATGTTGAAAATAAGTTAGCATTTGGGGACATGGCAGATATGATAACCACCTTTTAAATCAGAGTATTGAAATTATTTAAAATTCACAGCCATTTTCACTTATTTGTGATAAAAGAATATGATTTTCATTTATATATATATATATATCTATATTGAATTTAATATTTATTCCAATGTACACTCTGCAACAATTGTACCTTTTAGGGATGCAACAACTTGACCCCTAAAATGTTAATACTCATAGTAGTGGGAACATATTACTACTCTAAGGAACTAATATGCACCTTTTAGGGGTAGATAAGGTACAAAGAGGTCCCTTTATGGCTACTGCCAGTGACAACTCCTAAAATAATAATTTTGCACATTTTTTTCTGACAGTGTATACGCTGCTATAGATTGTGATGCAATTTTACGGCGTAAGAGGAATGAACCAGCTCATGTTTTTGTTCCTCTGTGTGAGTGAATGTGTGTACACATATGCAGCAAAGAAAGATCCAATCCAGACATGTCCCTCACGCTCCTGCTGCCCTGCTGTCTGCAACGCGGCCCAGCCACACTCCCTCTCCATGATTTATTCAGCACACCATTAATGGAGAATTGATCTCTATTGGCTCAGCTCATGCACAGACACTTGCACTGTCCTTCCCTCTTTTTTTCCCCGATCTGCTCTAAAACAAGAAAGCCCCTTTCCGTAAACAAGGGATGAGGTTTCAACCTTGTGGCCTGTCAGCACAAATAAGACGCTCGCCCTTAAGCCACGCAGGGAGAGCTAGCCATGGTGGCTTTGGCTCTTTTTTAGGACTGGTCTTATATAATGTGAGAATTGCTGGAGTAACTAGGAACTTGGAACTTCTGGACTATGCATTTGGACACATTAAAAGAATTCAAACTATAATTATAAGGGGAAATGAAAAAGGACAGTTCATCCCAAAATATTATTTTATCACCAACCCTCATTTCATTACAAACCTGCGTGTCTTTCTCTCCTCAAATGTTATTAGTTAACTAAAAACTAAAACCATAAAAAACTATTTTTTGTTACTTGAAATAAAATAAACAAATTTAAATTCAATTATTTTATTTTATTTCAGCTCGTTGCCTGTTTTAACTTACTAAAATAACAAATGAAAATGGCAACAAAAAAAATTGTCGCTATTTTCCCAGCGGGATAAATGCCTCTTGCGCCTGGCGCAAATCTAAAAGGGGTTGGTCTGAAGTAGCTTCATTATTCATAGGTGTGGTTTGGGCGTAACGGGAAACAAACCAATAAGAGCTTTATACCACATTCCCTTTAAGAGCATGATGAACGCGGTGCGCTTGTTCCATGGCGCAATACTATTATAACGGCGCATTTACCAGTCGCGCTTCAGAATCGGTTCTCAGCCGAAGAGATCGATGTTCTCGTCAGGGCCGTAAAAGAAAGAGAAGTGACATTGGGGATGGGACAAACCCACCCAAATTAGCTTCGGTTAAACATGCATATAATAATTTGGGTAAATGTGTAAGCTTTATGCCTATTTTCCCCATCGTCATGGACACAACAATGATTTCCCTCGTGTTTTAATATTTTTCCTTATAATAATGTATCATTTGCAAAAAGTTAAATGCATCTGTGTAGATGAGAGAATCATCTACAGTGTATGCGCGTTGTTCACACTCTGTATTATGGCCAAGCATGCGCGCTTATAATAGCATCTGAATGTACGCGCAACGCGCCACTGACTTTAGACTAGTTTTTTTCTGGTCATTGGCGCAATTGTTTTATAGAACAGCAAAATACCATGAGGGAAAGTTTGCGCCGGAACACGCCTCCTCTTTGCGCTGAACCGCCCCAGGGAGCGCAAGTGTATTTCTTAGTTAACCCACGTGTGTCTGTGGAGGGAAAAGTCCGCTTTGCGCGGGTGCAAAATAGGAATGATACATGCGTCAGTGTACAAAGTCATTTGCGCCGGGTGCAAGATAGGGCCCACGAGCCGTCAATCTCCAAAAAGACAATAAAAACATATTAAAGGTAGTCCATACCACTCACTCCAAGTCATACGACTGCTTCGTGTGAAGAACAGACCACAATTTTAATCATTACACCCTGTAAATGTTCCCCTTCTTTAGTTCTTAAATCACATTTGCACTTCTGCATATTGAATAATTTGGCAAACTTAATGACAATATTGACTAAACTGCCCTATAAAATAACATGTTTGTAGCAACATATCTATACATTGAATTTCCCTTTTTAACAGAAAGTGTGTGATGGAGTGGGAGGAGCCTCATGACAGCGCCCTTTACTGTATAAAGTCTGACAAGAATCACATGATTGCCAGTGGCTCGTCATACTATGGAGTAGTGCGTCTTTGGGACAAACGGCAAACACGCTGTTTACAGGTAACTGTGAGCATGCATGTTTCAGCACCTTTTGGTATTTTATATTACTGTAGTGAAGTTCATCTTTGCAATATTCGGTTGATAGATGTTCCAGTTGGCGCCCACCACCAGTAGCCCAGTGTACAATCTGTGCCTCAACAGCACTCACCTCTACGCTGCCCTGGCCTCAGTCCTCTACTCCCTTGACTTCAGAACTGCTGGGTCCCAGTCCTGGAAATAACCATCCATTCATGTTACTTAAGACTCGTGCTTCATCTCCTTCAAACTCTAAGTGATGGTCTCAGACCTCAGATGGGCAAGTACCCATCTTGCCTTTTGGATAATCAGTGCCGCTAATGATACAGTTATGGCCTGGTGGATATTTCCCCTGTTACATGCTCCTGAAAGCAAGCAGGGTTCACGACCTTCTGTGGTCCGAGTCTTAACGGACTTAACACATTGCCAGCGACCTCTGGGATGTCTAAAACAAACAATGCTCAGAGCTGCCAACACCCACTGTGGGGATATATGCTAAACCACAGCACATAAGATAATAGATATATTGAAACTGAAATTATATTTTTCCAACAATGAGCCAATTAAACATGTTTTGTTTCCTTTGTGCATTGTCTTTTTTGTTCTTAGTTTACAGAGGCTTGCCTTGCACTGAATTTCTTGGTCTGTTGCTGTTTATATTGATCCCATAACACCTCAGTAATGCCTTGCTCACACACACAACATTTTATCGCTTGTAATTGGTCGTTAGTGGGCGTTCCTGCTGCTTGATGCCCTAAATATTATCATAACTGGCCTTAGTATTAAAAAATCTGATCACAAATGGGTTGTCATTCCATTATGACAAGGAATCAGTTTTCTTACCATTACAAATGAACAGCCTGGAAGGGAAAGTGTTTGAATATAAATTACATTTGTACATAATGTATCAACATTATCAATGCATGAATCAAACTCTGACCATTTTTGACACCGTTTTCCATGCATCATTTTTTTATTATGATCAAACGCACATCGTAGCACTGCATCTTACAGACACTTCACTTCAGTATCTCAGAAGAGACAGATCACATGAGCGCCAATGTCGTCACTCCTATTGGTAGACGTTGGATTGCTCATTTACATAAGGTGCATAAACTGGTCAAATCACTGAACTCTACAACATTCCATTGCCAACTGTCATTGTTTTCTTCAACTGTCATTGTTTTCTTCAACTGTCATTGTTTTCTTCAACTGTCATTGAAAATAAGTGACTTTTGGTTTGTTTATAAATCTCTGTGTTAAGACTCTTACATGTGTTTTAATAATTTCTCTGGTGTTCCTAAAGAGGCAAGGAAGATGTTTGGTGACCCTGTAAGTGTTTTCGACTAGTGTTATACACCGTAAAGTGAGAAATCTAAGGTCAAAGGTTAGGCTTTAAAAGCTATGGGTGGCTGCTGGGTCTGTGCAGGAGCAGACATCTGCAAATAGGGTAACAGAACAACCAAAGAAGGAAGACACACACCTCTTCTTTCGCTGTCCTCTCAAAGCAGTGACTTGCAGCATAGAAGTAGCTGAGCGCATTAGCATCCAGAGCTAGCGGAGGTCTGCGCTGACATGGTTAATCCATGCTATCCCAAAACAAATACCTCATGCTTCTGATGTTAAAGCCCCCTTGGATTTGGTGCAGTCACAGGATGACAATGTAAAGGTATTGTCCTGTCACACTCTTTTCCTTTGGGATTCCTCTGTAATAACTCATAGGAATTTAGCCATGTTATCCTAAACATCTCAGTTGTTTCAAAGAAAAACAAATATAATGTGTCATAGACATACTTGATATATAAGCAACAACAAAAAAAAAGTATTTTTTAATATTTGTAAGTACATTTAAAATATACAAAAATTAAATATACAAACATATACTGCTAATATATATTTCCTTAAACTGCACTTATTAAAACATACATTTGACATATTTTGGATATATGGGAGATAATGGAATAGGTCACCAAATAATGAAAAATATGTTTTATTTATTTACCCTTATATCATTCAAGAATATCCTGGCCACTTTTTTCTTTAAAATGTAAGAATTAGGACTGGTGCTGTCAAGCTTCAAAATAGCATCAAAAGTACAAAAAGTCAGTCCATATGTGCTCATGCACTATATTCCAAATCTTCTGAAGCCATGTCATAACATATATGAGGGGAGTTATTCAGCATGAATAAATGATGAAAGAATTGAATTTTTATTTCTGGGCAAACTATCGCTTTAAATCAACATACGCATATCTATCAAAACATATGATCACACTTTGTTTTTAAACTACTGAGAAGAAACGTTTATCAACCCCAGACAATGCACATTTGCTGCTCAATGTAATTCTTAAAAGGTGAGGCTCATGTTGGGCTTGATGTGATTTATGGTCAATCACAGAATAAATTAGATCATATGCAATGTGGGACAATCCATTAGCTGATTTTGTCACTGAGGATAAAAGGAATGCCTACACCTCCGTGCAGATATTGTACAATCATGCAGGAAATATAGCCTCATGGGACTGAAAGACATGGTCACTTCAATAAATATTAATACATTGGAGCTCAGCAGGAAATGGGCACTCACTCATATTGAGGATGACATTGTGGATATTCCTAAAATGAAGGCAGGGAATTTTACACTGTGTGACTTCTATAAAAGCAAGTAAAATTAGATAATTGCCATTATACAATATGTACTATGTATTAGTTTTACACCTTGCAAGATGTCTATCTATCTTTCTGTCGGTCTATCACTGTCTGTCCGTCCGTCCGTCCGTCTGTCTGTCTATCTATCATGTCTGTCTGTCTGTCTATGTATCATGTCTGTCTGTCTATCTATCATGTCTGTCTGTCTATATATCATGTCTGTCTCTCTGTCTGTCTATTTATCTATCTATCATGTCTGTCTGTCTCTCTGTCTATTTATCTATCATGTCTGTCTGTCTATCTATCATGTCTGTCTGTCTATCTATCATGTCTGTCTCTCTGTCTGTCTATTTATCTATCTATCATGTCTGTCTGTCTCTCTGTCTATTTATCTATCTATCATGTCTGTCTCTCTGTCTGTCTATTTATCTATCTATCATGTCTGTCTGTCTCTCTGTCTATTTATCTATCTATCATGTCTGTCTGTCTCTCTGTCTATTTATCTATCATGTCTGTCTGTCTGTCTAGCTATCTCTATCTATCATGTCTATCTATATCATGTTTGTCTATCTATTTATCTATCTATGTATCTATCATGTCTGTCTGTCTATGTATATATATATATATATATATATATATATATATATATATATATATATATATATATATATATATATATATAATCATGTGTCTGTCCGTCTATCTATCTATCATGTCTATCTTTCTGTCTATACATCTGTTTATCATGTTTGCCTATTTATCTATCAATCATGTTTGTCTATCTATCATCTAGCCAGCTAGCACAAGGTCATTACCAAAAGCCCTTTGAGGAACTGTGGGTGAGCCACAAGCTCACAGTTTCTGACAAAGGTATGAAGACCTTCCGAGTTCAGAGGAGGGGTTGGAGGCGACTTATGGGAAGGGGATTTGAGGATTACGTTTTCAGAACCTACAGCACACAAAGGAACACACACAAACATTGTCCACAGACCAAGCAATGTAACATCTGGGATAACATGATTATTCACACTTTATCTTTGCACTTGCCTGTGCACGCAGCACAGATTGGAAATGATGGCCTGTAAAAAGGCAATGATTACAAAGACGTGGGATTAAAACCACTTTACACGCTTTGCACCTGCACAAATCACTGTAAAATCATACTGGCAATTTGAGGACAAAAGGTCTACTTTTCCTGCACCAGGGTTTACATTATCTACTAGTATTACACAACAAATATGTTTACACCATCAGAGCACATTCCTGCTTTGATCTCTGAAGAAACATCTGGATGGGAAAAAGCAGTCACGAGAAACCGCTAATGACAATTTTGAAAGCATTATCTAATTTGTTTTAATTCATAACTCCAGTTGTTTTGTTTGTTTGTACAGCATCTTTTCCCATGCTGGACACATGCTCTAGCATCTCAACAGCGTTCAAAGTAAAGAGTGTAAACCACCGAAAGAGACCTGAGCAAAGACCGCTTCGTAAATTTAGCTTTCAAAAGACAGGCCGAACACAGTAATGATGCATCTGGTGAGCTTTCTGGCATGCCTTTTTAAAGCCTCAATTACACCGTGATTCTCCCGGCAGATGTTGGAAGAAAAGTGGGAAGCCAAGCTATTTGGCTGGGAGAGCAAAGTGTTTAGCAGGTGAAACAGTATCGTCATGTTACCTTAGATTTTAGGAGGGTGAGAGCCTGTCTTTAGTCATTCAACTCTTATCATGTTCTATATTTTGTAGATACATGAACAAGAACTTTATAGCTTCACATTTTCAGTTCACATTTCTCAGGGTTGTCTTGACTTTTATTAATATGAGAATGACTATTCTGCCTCAAAATTACATAGTAGGTTTAGCTGAATTTCACACATTATTCACTTGTACAATAATCCACAAGTGTTCTCTTTATTTATAGACCGGATTGGAAAAGTAATGTGAGATGAAGTTAAGAGTCACATCATGTTTTGCTTGGCCAAGTTCACTAGACTTAAATGGAATCAAGGACTTCCTTTTCGGTGCAGGTGACCCTTGTTTCCTACAGGATGATGCCTTTCCCAAGCTGCATTAGCTTGTGGTTAAGTATCAAATGTCACAGTGGCTAATCACACACACAAGAATAGGCTTCAACTCACACAGACATCTCAGAGGATTCTGGGGTAATTTTACACCAATAGTGCCATCTAAAGGTCAAAAGGAAGACACATCTATTGTACAGACAATATTATTTCAGGGCCCAAATGATGGACATCTGAAACATTCTATAACAATATAATATTTGAATAATATTTTTAAATATATAAATTATATAATTTAATATAAATATAATGTAATGCTTGATTCAAAATATGGACAGAACCGCTGTGAAAAATCAATATGGAAAATTCCTTAAAAATAGAATCCTATTAAAAACGGTTATTTTAAGAACTGTTCTCTATAGGTTCTTTGGGAAACCCTAAATGGCTCTTCAATGGTATCCCTGCGAAACCTTCATTTGAAAACTTTATTTTTAGTGTAGGCTATACACTTAATTAGCTGTCTGTAAAATAGCCAGTTTTCAAGGCTTTATCTATCAATTGTAAAAAAAAAAATTATATATATATATATATATATATATATATATATATATATATATATCAACAAGCAAGAAACAGCCCAAAACATTAATCTCATTAAAAGTTACAGAAAAAATAAATACAAACAAAAACATGTTGCATGGCTGCAAACAGGCATCATATATCTCACATTGCCCTCATCATTTAGTCTTGTTGATCTGCAACATGTATCCTCGGTGGAATCTGATCCATCTGTCAAACACTTTTTAAAGGCATTAGAGTTCGAATCATAAAGGAGTTGACAGAGGGTAAAGGGGTGGAGGGGTTGCCCAGGCCAATGGTGCGTCCCCACCTTTCAGCCTCTGCTGTGGGAGAAGCCCAGGACCTGTGTGATGGAAGCGAAGAATACATGCCTTTCATGCGGACCTCCAGCATCTGTCCTTAAGGAATCCCACCAGCAGTTAATGAAAGGCACCTTTTCCCTGGAGGAGGGAAAAAAAGGTAATTTGAAGAAACTCGACCCTACTTTGCAAATCAGTCAGTGGATAT